>NW_028270159.1:75573813-75895480 GCF_037043375.1 Chiloscyllium plagiosum | reverse complement strand
AGCCCCGCCCCTCCAACCGCCACCAGGACAGAACCCCACTGGTCCTCACCTACCACCCCACCAATCTCCATGTACAGCGCATCATCCGCCGTCACTTCCACCACCTCCAAACAGACCCCAGCACCAAGGATATATTTCCCTCCCCTCCCCTATCAGCTTTCCGTAGAGACCACTCCCTCCGCGACTCCCTTGTCAGGTCCACAACCCCCACCGACCCAACCTCCAGTCCCGGCACCTTCCCTTGCAACCGCAGGAGGTGCAACACTTGCGCCCACACCTCCCCCCTCACCTCTCTCCAAGGCCCCAAAGGAAACTTCCATATCCGCCACAGATTCACCTGCACCTCCACCCACATCATCTACTGCATCCGCTGCAGCCGGTGTGGCCTCCTCTATATTGGGGAGACAGGCCGCCTACTTGCGGAGCGATTCAGAGAGCACCTCTGGGCCACCCGGACGAACCAACCCAACCACCCTGTAGCACAGCATTTCAACTCCCCCTCCCACTCCACCGAGGATATGCAGGTCATTGGACTCATCCACCGCCAAACCACAACAACCCGACGGTCGGAGGAGGAGCGTCTTATCTTCCGACTGGGAAACCTCCAACTGCAGGGGATGAACTTGGACTTCACCAGTTTCTTCATCCCCCCTCCCCCCACCTTGTCTCAGCCGAATCCCTCCAGCCCGGCACCGCCTTCCTGACCTGCAGTCTTCTTCTTGACCTCTCCGCCTCCATCCTACTCCGACCTATCACCCTCACCTTGACCTCTTTCAACCTATCACATTTCCAACGCCCCTCCTCCAAGTCCCTCCTCCCTACCTTTTATCTTCTCCTGCTGAACACTCTCTGCTCATTCCTGAAGAAGGGCCTGTGCCCGAAACGTCGAATCTCCTGTTCCCTGGATGCTGCCTGACCTGCTGTGCTGTTCCAGCAATAAAGTTTCAACTAGAATGTCAGATGTCCTTCCCTAAAGCAGGTAAGTGAACATGATGAGTTCTTCCTACATATCAGCAATGCTTTTAAGGTGACCTCACCAGTGCCTTGTACAGATACAACATGGTAAAAACAAGGACTGCAGATGCTGAAAACCAGAGTCTAGATAATCGTGGTACTGCAAAAGCACAGCAGGTCAGGCAGCATCTTGACATCCCAACTCTTATTCTCAATACTCTGCCCAATAAAGTTAACCATCCCAAACACCTGCTTCACCAGCCTGTCTACCTGGGATACCACTTTCAAAGAACTGTGTACCTGCATCCCTGGATCACTGACTGACAACACCAGGCAGGGCCTGAAAAGTAACTTTACAAGTCCCACTCTAGGTTATTTTACCAAAATGGAATACTTTGTATTTATCTAATTAAACTCTATCTGCTATTATTCAGCCCACTATCCCAGCAGTACTGTTCATCCTGTTGTATCATAGACAACCTTCTTCACTGTCCATTTTACCACCAACTTCAGTATCACCCAAAAACTTACTTACCAGGAAACCAATACTGCCATCCAAACTATTTATCCAAATGACAAACAACAGTGGACCCACTACACCGCTGGTCACATGCCTCCAGTCAGAAAAACAACATGTCTCCCTCCACTCTCTGTCTTCGGACCATCAAGACAATTTTGTATCCAGTTGACTAGCTCCTCCTGAATGTCATATCCTTTTACATTGATCTGAGCTTATTAGCCAGTTTACAATACGGAACGTAGAACACAGAACAATACAACACAAGACCCTTCGGCCATGATGCCATGTCAACTTTTACCAAACTCTAAGATCAAACTAACCTACATAACCTTCATTTTACTATCATCCATGTACCTAACCAAGAGTCTATTAAATGTCCCGTTACATCCATCCACCACTCTCTGTGTAAAGATCCTAGATCTGAAATCTCCCCTTATGCATCCTCCAATCACCTTAAAATTATGCCTCCTTGTACCATGTATGCCATGGGATAAAGAGGTCTCTCACTATTCACTTTAGCTATGCCTCACATCATCTTGTTCACCTCTACCAAGTCGCCCTCACTCTTCTTCACACCAATGAGAAACGCCTAAGCTCCCTTAAGCTTTCTTCATAAGACATGCTCTCCAGTCTATGCAACATCCTGGTAAATCTCCTCTTCACCTTCTCTAAATCTTTCACATCCTTCCTGTAATGAGGGGATCAGAACTGAACACAATATTCTAAGTGGGTCAGAACAGGGCACTCTAGAGCTGTAGCATAACCTCATGGCTTTAAAACTCAATCCCCCAGCTAATGAAAGCCAATACAACATATTCCTTCTGAACAACATTATCAGCTTCGGGGGTCAAGTTTAACGGATCTTTGGTCGTGAAATCCAAGATCTATCTGTTTCTCCACACTATCCAGAATTCTGCCTTTACCCCTGTATTCTGCTAAATGAATCACTTCCCACTTTTCCAGATTTGACTTCATCTGCCACTTCTCAGCCCAGCTCTACATCCTGTCAATGTTCCGTTGCAACCTCCAACAGCCCTCCACACGAGTCATCACTCCACCAACCTTCATGTCATTGGCAAACTTACTAACCCACTCTCCCGCTCACACATCCAAGTCATTCATAAACTCACAAAGAGCAGAGGTCCTGTAACCTCTCCCTGCAGAAAACCACTGGTCACTGAGCTCCAGGCTGAATGCTTTTCATCTGTCATCGCCCTCTGTCTTCTATTGGCCAGGAATTCCGTATCCAGACAGATAGGTTTCCCTGCATCCCATGCTCTGTACTTTTACAATGAACCATAAATGCGTTTTGTCACATTCTCAAAGGATTCAATAAGATTTGTGAGGCATGACCTGTCCCTTACAAAGCCATGCTGAACCTTTGTAATCAAACTATGGTTTTCCAATGAATCACAAATCCTGTCTCTCAGAGTCCTCTCCAATAATCTGCACATCACAGACAGAAGACTCACACGGTGGCACGGTGGTTAGCCCTGCTGCCTCACAGTGCCAGAGACACGGGTTTCATGCCCGCCTCAGGCGACTGTCTGTGTGGAGTTTTCGCATTATCTGCGTGGGTTTCATCCGGGTGCTTTGATTTCCTCCCATCGTCCAAAAATGTGCAGATTAGGTGAATTAGACATACAAAATTGCCCGTAGTGTTAGGCGAAGGAGTAAATGTAGGGGCATGGGTCTGAGTGGGTTGCAATATCCCTGAGAGGGGGCAGATTATCCACACATTGGGAAGGATGGCAATGTCCCTGAGAGGGGGCAGATCACCCACACATTGGGAAGGATGGCAGGGTCCCTGAGAGGGGGCAGACCATCCACACGTTGGGAAGGGCATCAGGGGCTCTGAGAGTGGGAAGATCACCACACATTGGGAAGGATGGCAGGGCCCCTGAGAGGGAAAGATTACCCACACATTGGGAAGGATGGCAGGGCCCCTGTGAGAGGGTCAGGTCACCCACAAGTTGGGAAGGATGGCAGGGTCTCTGAGAGAGGGACAGGTCACCCACATTTTGGGAAGGATGGCAGGGTCTCTGAGAGGGGGCAGATCACCCACACATTAGGAAGGATGGCAGTGTCCCTGAGAGGGGGCACGTCACCTCCACATTGGGAAGGATGGCAGGGTCCCTGAGAGGGGCAGATCACCTACACATTATGAAGGATGGCAGGGGCTGTGAGAGTGAGCAGATTACCCACACATTGGGAAGGATTGCAGTGTTCTTGAGAGGGACAGTTCACCCACACATTGGGAAGGATGGCAGGGCCCCTGAGAGGGAAAGATTACCCACACATTGGGAAGGATGGCAGGGCCCCTGAGAGAAGGTCAGGTCACCCACAAGTTGGGAAGGATGGCAGGGTCTCTGAGAGAGGGACATGTCACCCACATTTTGGGAAGGATGGCAGGGTCTCTGAGAGGGGACAGATCACCCACACATTGGGAAGGATGGCAGTGTCCCTGAGAGGGGCAGATCACCTACACATTATGAAGGATGGCAGGGGCTGTGAGAGTGAGCAGATTACCCACACATTGGGAAGAATGGCAGGTTCCCTGAGAGGGGCAGATCACCCACACATTGGGAAGGATGGCAAGGTCCCTGAGAGGGGCAGATCACTCACACATTATGAAGGATGGCAGGGGCTGTGAGAGTGAGCAGATTACCCACACATTGGGAAGGATTGCAGTGTTCTTGAGAGGGACAGTTCACCCACACATTGGGAAGGATGGCAGGGTCCCTGAGAGGGGCAGATCACCCACAAACTGGGAAGGATGGCAGGGCCCCTGAGAGGGGCAGATCACTCACACATTGGGAAGGATGGAAGGATCCTTGAGAGGGACAGATCACTCACACATTGGGAAGGATGGCAGCATCTCTGAGAGGGGGACAGATCACCCACACATTGGGAAGGATGGCAGTGTCACGGAGAGGGGCAGATCACCCACACATTGGGAAGGATGGCAGGATCCCTGAGAGGGACAGATCACATACACATTGGGAAGGATGGCAGTATTCCTGAGAGGGACAGATCACTCACACATTGGGAAGGATGGCAGGGTCCCGGAAAGGGGGACAGATCACCCACAAATCAGAAGGGATGGCAGGGTCCCTGAGAGGCACAGATCTGCTACACATTGGGAAGGATGACAGGGTCCCTGATAGGGGCAGATCACTCACATTTTGGGAAGGATAACAGGGTCCCTACGAGGAGACAGATTGGTTCCTTTCCCAAAATGATTCATGTTGAATGAATCATAATGTGAGGCTTTCATTGAAGCTGAAGGGAAATTTACAGGGTGCACCATTTACTGTTGGTTTAGACAATGTCGATAAAAACAAGGCGTTCACATTAACTGAAAGGAAGTTGATCATGGGATGCAAATATAAGATTTTGGTTCAGATCGTCCGGGAGAATATGATGGAGAAATTATATGCCGTGAGTGGTAATGACCGAGGATACAAAACTTACTCAAAGGTTCGTCATATTCAGTTTCACATGAATCGATCAATCGTGTCAGATTTTGATGAGATGATTGTTTGGTGTTTCCTTTCTGTGAATCCTCTTTAAGTATTCAGCCAAGTTTAATAAAGACAGTGTCAGTCCAGGTGATAAATCAGACAGACAAATAATTCACTTTGATCGATGCTTTTGTCTGTATATCCATCCTTGCAAGCCTCAGTGAAAGAAGCCTCCAGAATCCATCGCTATCAGTGCAGAGAGAAAAGTTAATTAAAAGAGAGTAAGAAACTATCTCTAAACATGAACATTACTTATCTCTCCCAAAAGCGAACAGTCCTATTTGGTTCTTCCAGCACCCTCTCTTTTATGTCCGAAACTCACATTAGTCCTGTTTCTGTCCGGGGTAACCAGGTAAACCCACACAGAGATTATAACACATTGTGAAGGATGGGAGGGTCCTGAGAGGTGATAGGCTTATCCATTTCCCCCAGAGTTTCAAGACTGAATGATATAAGATACAATGGAGCAACTGGCGTTGAAGGGAGATGTGACAGAGCTTATGGGCTTATGACTGGTAGATGAAAACAAAATGTTCACATTAGCTGGGGGAAATGGATGATAAGACGCAAAGTTTAAGATTTGGCCAGATTGACAGGGAGGATTTGATGAAGTGGTTATATAGAAGGGATTCTGTACGTGTGTATCTTAATGACAAATAGTTGGACTGAGCTCCGTGAAGCGCTGTATTTAAGTTTCAGTTTCTATCAAACTGTGGGTTTGAATTATCCCAGTACCAGAGCCACAGGTGATGCACATCAGGCAGTCACATCGAGGGGCCTGGGTAACTTCCAGTTTGTGATAGTTCCTTTCCCTCTGAGTGTTTGCAGACCCCTCTGACAATCTCGGTGATGAACGCAGGAAAATTGGTGACAGACTCTGAAAACAGTGAGAGCTCCAGCTGTTCCACCGCCATTCAGATCCCCCGTAACCTTCCTGTGTAATGGGGATCGGCACGCCTGGTTGGTGTCAGTCTCTGCGGCTCAAATGGTCAGCAGCAGGCTGCAAGTTAAAATGTTGGTACTTCAACATTATCCAGGTGTGCAGCTTTGGCTGTTTCAGATCAAAGTATAAGAGTGACCCCCACCTCTATTTAAACCGGAAAATTCATGACAAGGTTGGATTGCAGCCCAAACCATCCATGATTCTGTGATATGGGGATCCACACAGAGGAAGACGAGGCAAACACCATTCTCTCCAAACCTCCACTGCCAGCAGAAAGCAGCCACTCCAACTTCAATCAGCAGCTTCCTGCCCAGCCCTGGGACGCAGCTGAATGAAACTCTTTCCACATGAACGGCTCATTCCATGGGAAGGGGCATAAAGCTTCATTTTTTCAATGCGGTAACGGCTGCAGCTGATACTCCCCGTTTTTCGGACCTTTGTAACCAAACCCCTGTCCCCGACATTAGAAGCTGGAGGATTTTGTGATGAGAGCAGTGTTATGAAGTTGAAGGCGTGACTATACTTTAAACAGAGTGAATACTGTTCAGAACTGAGAGCCGACAAATACCTGTTGATGACCAGCTAGCCGTCTCAGTGTGTCCTGCAAAATTTAAAAAGATGTAAGGTTTGGTTATGAAATGGATAGCTGAGTTGTTTTAATTGGTTAAAAACAATTCGAATTTAACCAATATATCTAAATTATGCCTCAGGAAACTAAAATCCAATCGCGCTTGAATTTAGTGGTGTGAAATACTGCAGAAACGAAGGGCTTCCTTACTTTTGCCCCTACTGACCATACACCGTAAAATATTCCCAGACCCTCGGTTGAGGAATTTTGCTGTTGGATATTAGCTCACAAACCGTGCTACCATGTACAGCATTGAGCGAATCGCAAGATGGAAAGCGCTTAACACGGAACGGAAGCAAAAATGACAAACCAAACACATTTTCAGATACACCTCATCACGAATGCAATTTGTGAGGAAGTCCGAAGGCAATGAGCTGTAAACTACCTCGACAATTGGCAGCAGAGCAACTCCAAACTGCTCTTCCAAACATCCTAGAGCCTTAATGCACCGCCACTTCCCAGAAAGTGCTGAAATGAGAGAAAAGGAAGAACAGAAAAGGAGTGGGCCACGAAAAGTGAAGATTACCAATCACAGTCTCGGTCAGATTAGCTTTCCCTCCGATCAACAATGCAGCGTATCACCAACCTATGTCTCCAGGACAGAAGTGAAGGAAAATGAGAGAAATCCAAGACAATATGACTTCGCCATTAATTGGAATTATTTTCCTATTCGCCAGAACACCAAGCAAGGACGCTAGAGTCACTGCCGCATTTTGTTTCATAACAGCAATGACATAACAATCTTCACTGTGTTTCAGTGAAAACAGTGAACAACACAACTTGCTTGGACTATGAAGCAGCAGTGGAGCTGCTGGAGCGCGGGACGTTTCGTGTGGGAGGCGCAAGTGATCACTCCAGTTTACACACTGACCCGATGGAGAGTCTGCACTCTCCCACATCAGAGACAAGTTTCAAATCAACAAATCCAGATGCGCATGTTGGAATTTAAATGCAGCAGCTTTTCGCACACAGCACGAGGGGAGACGAACCGACGCCTTTGTGGAAGCGCAAACCTTAATCCCGGGGCTTAGACAGTTTGGCCACAGCTCCATGCACACTGCAATACTATTCTCATACATTTTCAATTGTACTCTTGCGAAAAAAAATAGAAGCAAAGTCATAGGCAAACGGTTGCACGATCCTGGGATGCGCCCAGCTACAATACCAGTTTCACTGCCGATAATGATAGCCCATCAATCCAGAAAAACATCAGTGGGAAGCTGAGTCTATCTTCTGAGCCTCGTTTGAGTCACAAATGGAATGTGTCTGTGAGAAAGTACATTCGGTTATGATACGATAAAGAAACCATAAGCTGCATGACAATACGGTAATTTTGATTCTTGGTTTGCTAACTGGTTTCGCCCATTGCTCAAAAGGGTACAACTATCGCGATTATGCGTAACATAAAACACACCGAACTGCAGGGAAAATGCAGAAAACTGAGCAGGCGATGTATCAGATAATACAGTGCCACTAGACAATAGAAAATAGGTGCATGAGTAGGTCATTCTGCCCTTCGAGCCAGCACCACCATTCATTATGTCATGGCTGATCAGCCTCAACCAATATCCTGTTCCTGCCTTATCCCCAGAACCCTTGACTCCACTTTCCTTAAGAGCTCTATCCAACTCTTTCTTGAAAGTATCTAGAGGCTTGGTCTCCACAGCCTTCTGGGGCAGAGCATTCCATACACCCACCACTCTCTGGGTGAAGTAACTTCTCCTCAACTCTGTTCTAAGTGGCCTACCCCTTATTTTTAACTGTGTCCTCTGGATCGGTACTCTCCCGTCAGTGGAAGCATGTTTCCTGCCTCCAGAGTGTCCAATCATTTTATAATCTTAAACGTCTCAATCAGATCCCCTCTCAGACTTCTAATCTCAAGCGTATACAAGCCCAGTCGCTCCAATCGTTCAGCGTAAGATAGTCCCGTCATTCTGGGAATTGACCTCGTGGACCTACCCTGCACTCCCTCAAACGCCAGAATGTCGTTCCACAAATTTGCAGGGCCCAGTACAGCTGCAGAAGGACCGTTTTGCTTCTATACTCAATTCCTCTTGTAATGAAGCCCAGCATGCTATTAGCTTTCTTCACTGCCTTTTGTGCCAGTATGCTTGCTTTCATTGACTGATATACAAATACACCTAGATCACGATGTACTGCCCCTTTAACTAACTTGACTTCATTAAGATAGTAATCTGCCTTCCTGTTCTTGCCACCAAAGTGGATAACCACACATTTATCCACATTAAACTGCATCTGCATCTGTCCACTCACCTAGACTGGCCAGGTCACCCTGTATTCTCCTAATATCCTCCTCACATTTCGGACTGCCACCCAGCTATGTGTCGTCAGCAAATTTGATAATATTACTTTTAATACCTTCATCTATATCATTAATGTACATTGTAAAAACCTGCGGTCAGCACTGATCCCTGTGGCAAACCACTGGTCACCGCCTGCCATTCTGAAAGGGAGCCGTTTATCACTACTCTTTGTTTCCTGTCAGCCAACCAATTTTCAATCCAAGTCAGTATTGTGCCCTCAACCTCATATGCCCTACTTTTGCTCACTAATCTCCTAGGTGGGACTTTATCAAAGGCTTTCTGAAAGTCAGGTATACTACATCCACTGGATCTACCTTGTTCGTCTTCAGAGTTACATCCTCAAAAAATTCAAGATTATTCAAGCATGATCTTCTCTTCAAAATCCATGCTGACTCTGACCTATCCTGTTACTGCGATCCAGATGTGTCATAATTTCTTCCTTTACAATTGACTCCAGTATTTTCCCACCAATGAGGTCAGACTAACTGGTCTATAGTTCTCTGTTTTCTCCCTCCCTCCCTCCCTCCTTTCTTAAAAAGTGGGACAACATTAGCCACCCTCCAATCCGCAGCAACTGATCCTGAATCTATTGAACATTGGAAAATGATCAACAATGCATCCACGATTTCTAGAGCCACCTCCTTCAGTACCCTGAGATGCAGACCATCATGTCCTGGAGACTTATCAGCCTTTAGACCTAACAGTCTCTCCAAAACCATTTCCTGCCCAATATAAATTCCCTTCAGTTCAGGTCATTCAGCCACTGTTACATCTGGGAGATTGCTCGTGTCTTCCCCAATGAAGACAGTTCTAAAGTACCAATTCGATTCTTCTGCCATTTCTTTGTTCCCCGTAATAAATTCAGATGCTTCTGTCTTCAAGGGCCCAATTTTAGTCTTAACCATTTTTTTTTCTTTTCATATACCTAACAAAACCTTTACTATTGTCCTTTATATTTTTGTCCAGTTTACCATCGTACCTTATTTTTTCTTTGCATATTTCCTTCTCAGTAATCCTCTGTTGTTCTTTAAAAGTGTTCCACTCCTCCGAGTTCCCACTCATCTTTGCTATGTTATACTTTTTCTCTTTTGTCTTTATATGGTCCTTAACTTCCCTCGTCAGCCACGGCCACCCCTGCCTCCACTTAGGATATTTCTTCCTTTTTGGAGTGAATTAATCCTGCATCTTCTGCATTATACCCATTGATTGTTGTTCCACTGCCATCCCTGTTAGGGTATTGCACCATTGAACATTGGCCAGCTCCTCTCTCATAGCTCCATAGTTCCCCTTATTAAACTGAAATATTGTCACTTCCGATTCTACCCTCTCCCTTTCAAAATACAGATTAAAGCTTATTGTATTCTCGTCACTACCTCTTAAGGGCTCCTTTACATCGAGGTCCCTGATCAAATCCGATTCGTTGCACAACACCAGATCCAGAATTTCTTTCTCCCTGGTAGGGTCCAGCACAAGCTGTTCTAATAATCCATTTCGGAGGCTCTCCACAAACTCCCTTTCTTGGGGTCCAGTACCATCCTGATTCTCCCAGTCTACCTGCATATTGAAATTCTCCATGACAACTGTAGTAATATCTTTGTGACAGGCCAATTTCAGATCCTTATTCAGCTTACACACTACGTCCAGGCTACTGTTTGGGGGTCTGTAGGTAACTCCCATTAGGGTCTTTCTACCATTAGAATTTCTCAGCTCTACCCATACTGACTCTACATCCTCTGATTCTAGGTCCTCCCGCGCAGGGGACTGAATATCATTCCTTACCAACAAGGCCACCCCACCCCCTCTGCCAGTCAGTCTGTCCTTACGATAGCACATATAGCCTTGAATATTCATTTCCCAGGCCCTGTCCATTGAAGCCATATCTCAGTTCACCCCACAACATCGTCACTGCCAATTTCCAAAGGAGCCTCAAGCTCATCCACCTTATTACAGCTACCACGACTGATTTGCAGAAAAGGCGCCCCAAAGAATGTTCTCTACATAAAAAGCTGAGTTACCGGTAGAATCTGAGAAGGGCAGATCACATTACGAGTATGTTCGAGCTTCGGTGCCGGTACGAGTGGCCAGTTTCCTTGTCTTTCACATTCAACGTGCAATTTGCTGCTGAGGTGTCCACACCTGGTCATGAGCCAGATAGCTGCCAGCTGAGGTGGAACCCTGTGTGGGAATCGATGAGAAGCCACTCAGTAAAGTTGACTAAATTCCATGGTACTTATTAGAGATGCACAAAACACACTTTCTGAACATAATGACAGAAAGCAAAAGGCAATCCCTCCACCCCTACGAGATGTCAAAGAGGTGCTAACTGTACTCAAGTGCTCTTTGCTCTCCATGTGAAAAGCTCTCCCGCCTGAGTCACCTTCACGTCACTTGTTGCTGTCTGAATCAGAAAGAAGGAGTTTCACCAGAGCTGCACGTGCTTCGCTGTGTTATTCCCCCTCTCCACACACACACACACACACACCGCTGACATTTTTCTGCTCCTCTGTGATGTAAAGAAATAAAAATGGAGACAATGCCTTTCTAACATTTCCTCGGTTTCAGTTCCAACATGGCAGGGATTTCAGATGCGCACGTTAATATTACTGACTCTACGATAGCACGAGTCCAGAGCTTCGTCTGAGAGTGTAAATTCATTCATTCCTTTTGCTGATGGATTGAGCCGCTGACATGTGAACTACTCCAAAACATGATTCAGGCATTCTGATGCTGATTTTCACACGTTGAAAAACGTCAGACAGTTTCCAAATGATGCCTTTGAGAGACTGCTTTAGCATGCATTTGATAGAGAGACTACATTAGGAATCCGCGGTGCACTTTGACACCAGCACATCAGCTTTCTCCGTGGCTTTGAACCTGGCCGCCGGGGCAAGGAAAGCAAATGCATTACTGCTTTTAGCGGAAGGATCAGAGCACGGGAACTACACTCTTCAACAGAATGGCCATCGGTGCTGTACACATTGCCGCATATTCAGAACCAGGGAGGAGAAAAACTTAACAATGCTTTACACAGTAATTAAATGGAGTTGCATGTCTTTCCATCGCTACAGCAGATACGGGTGAACAAACTCCAAGGCAGGTTTGCTGATGAAAGCAGCAAGCAAGAAGTGCCCATTCATGCAAACCTACCAGACTGCCATCGGGAGCAAGACTGTTCCTGCCCGGTTTCGATCCAGGGATCTTTTGTAGATTAAGCAAATGTGATAACTACTACACTACAGAATCTCACTCCACAAGCGGCTGCTGCTGCTGCTCAAAGTCGAGCACCACTGACATTTGCAGATGGTGACCTCTTCACCTTTCCGTTTCCAATAGCTCGTTGTTGTCCAGCGCAATTGGCATCTTTGAAAAATTAAGGAAATCACGTGAAATTGCTCACAAAATATAGACAAGGATGTGGAGATGATTGAAAGCGTTGGACTGTAGGGCGAGGCTGAATAGGCTGGGACAACATTCCCTCCGGCGTGGGGGCTCAGCCATGAGCTTATCGAAGGTTGATAAAGTCATGAGGGATATGGAAAAACTAAATATTCAAGGTTACTTCATCCCCAGAGTGGGGTGAGTTGAAATTTAGAGAGCATAGGTTTAAGGTGAGACTTGCTGACACCGGCTTGAAGAGATTATTTTTTGACGGGGCTTGCCATCCGTCTGTGTAGCGGTATAGTTGCAGTATTTCCCCACACTAATTCTCTCAGCGCCAACCTCCCTGTGACATGGACATGCTGTGTAGTATTCTGTTGTCCAAATGTGTCCCGGCTTTGTTAACATTTCCGCTGTCTAATACCGGACATTCTGTTGACTGGGATTTCACTCAGAATCACGACTGTGTCACAGCCCACCTTAGGTGTGCTGGTTCTCCACAGTAAGGAAAAGTATCCCTCTCTTTGTATCATTCTCTTGCCTTCTCCCTGTAACTCTGCACATTTCTACTTTCAACATAAACGTTGAATACTGTTTTCAATAACTTAATTGAACCTGCCTCTTTGTCACTGTCAGACAGTGACTTGCAGATCCTAACCACTCCCTGTGTGAAAACCTTCCTCCTCATGTCACTTTTACTTCTATTCCTAATGACTTTAAATCTGTCCCGAATCGTTCTCGATCCTTTCAGTCGGAGGAGCATTTTCACTGCTTTTTTCCACTGTCTAAATCCCTCATCACTTGGAAAGCTTCAACCAGGCGATTTATCAGCCCTCGCTTCTCCAAGGAGAACTGTCCCAATTTTCCAATCCACCTTTATTGATGTCATTCGTCATACACCGCACCATTCCCATCAGCCAGTTCAGCGCTGTTTCCACTCATTCTGTGTCCCTGCTTCCTAAACCTTCACACCCAGAGCTGTGTGAACATCTAGATAGTGGATTTATTCAGAGTGGGATTGTGTGGGTGAAACAGTTGTTTCGCTTTCACCACGTGTGCTGCTGTACCATGTTCACGACAATGACACTCTGGTCCCAAACACAAACTTATTTCAAAGAGACTAACCTAATGTATGGCATCTTTATTTTTTTTAAATCGAACAGCTGACAGGGCGACCTGGCAAAAGTGAAATCAAACGACCAAGGCTAGATGGCGAGTTGAAGCAAGGCTCTCTCACATGCCAGTTTAACACAAGCTCGGGGAATGTAATGCCCCGAGACAAACGAGCCAGTGACACTCTTGCATTTCCAACACTAAACCAGCTGAGAGCCGCTCAGAGCCAAATACATCCCACCTTGCTTCAGGAATTCTAAGCAACAAAGCGTTTCAATAACATCGCCTTCTCATTCTCTCTCCGTGCACACGGGACAGTGCTGTTTATCCCTTCCCCTTTGACTGAGCTGTATCCATTGGTGGAGTATTCAGCCATTTTCCACCACTTTCAGGCAGTGTGAGGGGAGGCAAGCGCGGATATGCTCTGAAGCTCTCTCTCACCGGCACGGCCAGTTCACTCAGGCGCTGGAAGTGAGTAAATTTGATTGCGAACTTCCTCTAAATATCATTTATCTGAGACAGAGAGAAAGATGTTGAACTTGTGGGAAGGAGAGAAATGTACTCCGGATATTCTTCCTTCAGGTATATTCAAACGAGTGCATTTTTGTCCAGCCTGTTTGATGCTCAGAATCCATCTTCACGCAGTAATCCTGCAGAAAGGCTTTTTTAAACAGGGGTGTTGGAATCTTTGCTACAACCGGGCAGCAGTTAACATCTGAGCTCCAACTGTCCCAGATGGAGAGGATCCACGTCAAGCCCTCACTCACTGAGAGCCATCCCGAAGGGCCCTGAGCTGCGAGGCTGCTGACAGTCAAACGCGGAGGAGGGGATTAAAAATGAGCTATTGTTTCTCCCTCAGTGCTCTGTCCCAGAGACATGGAGAGGAACGGCATCACGGTGAGGTGCCATTCCCGCGCTGACAGAAGCGAAACAACCAATCAAGTCCATGGCGACTCTCTGTCACTGGTATCTCTCTGAGGTTATTCATAATCGGTGATATTTGCCCTCATAATGGGGATCGGTGTCTGTGCCATAATGCTGTCTCCCACATGCTGATCCATTTGTCATTCACGGCTTTTCATTTCACTGGGAGGACAGTGCTGTGTGAATCAACGAGGGGACTAACGGTAGGGCGTCGTGCGCATGGTACACACCACAACTGATATCTCTCACCTGCAGCAGTTTATCCCCAGCTCAGGCAAGTGATTTTGCGAAGCAGATCATAGCAGATCGACAAGAAACCGGATAAGAGATTCCAGACCTTCAGAAGTGTAAATTTGGTTGGTGCATCAGTATGAGATATTCATTTCAGATACATTGAGTGACAGGAAGCGGAAGACGAATCAATATGCAATGTGTAGAATGGAGCTCTGTTATAGATGAACATTGATGGGGGCAGTATACACATGCTGAATACTGGAACTGTTAACGAGCAGGGGATGTTTTTAATCCATGAATGTCTGGGTTATGGACCAACCACGCTCGCCCTGGGCAGCTCTGTTAGCGCTGACCACAGCACTTTCCCGTAGTCTTCAGGTTTTCATCTGGCGTATGGCATGTACCTTAGAGGATGATGTTGAAAGATCTTCGGCGTTCTTGATTGATTGTCTCTGGTGCAGACGTTTCCTTTCTTTGTCAATATCGCGTCTGTGTTACTTCCCACATTTTGTTCGTTTAACTGTGATTTCACTCAGAATCAAAAAATGTTGTCACACTGCAGACCTTTAGGCCCCCTTCACTGTACTGGCTCCACACAGTGAGGAAATGATTATGTCGTTCGATTGCTTGATTTTATACGATTGATTGATTGATTTTCATCTGTGCCGAAGTACAGTGAAAAAACTTTGTTTGCGATTGGCAAAAGCAGGTCATAGCGATCAAGGACATGCCGATCACAACGTGAGTAAAATAAAATTTGGCAGACTAAGGCATTCAGGTTACTCCGCACAGGATATGCGCTCAGAAAGATCTCCATTAACAGGATCAGCATCATTTGAAGTTAGAGAATTTATTTATCAGACTAGTAATGGCCTAGAAAAGAAAAGAGGGGGTTTAATGGGATGGTGGAGTAGATGAAGAATCGCACCGAAAAAAAATAGGAAAGACTGAGTTGTGTCCTAATGGAGGGGTTCCAGCTGATGTGAGGTTGGTAAGAATAAATAGGAGGGTAAGTCTCTCCTTCAGGTGAGTGGACAAGCAGAGGTGAGAATTGTTTGCTTTAACTCGGCATTAAATGGAAACCAGTTAGCTCAGTCCGCTGGCTAACTGGATTATGGTATAGAGTGAGACCAACAAAATGGAATTAATTGTTGCACTGTCTCAAGTTGCCATTGGGATCATCATCTCCCCCGTCCACCTGATCTGTAATACTATGGCGACTCTAATGAGTAAGATTTGGTCCGTCGATGTAAAACATCATTATCATTGCCATCTGTTGCCTTGAACATTTGGTCACAATCCCAAGAAATGGGACTGAGTCCGTTTAATACTCACTGATCTCCGCCAGAAAAATCCAGCAACAAGACTCGTCCTTATTCCTGTTTGAACGCTCTCTTCCACACAGTAGCAATATTACTTATCATGCCTTTAGTAGATTTGCTGACAACATTCAAACTACCCAAACAGATAAAATTAGTTCTTTTCGATTGGTTTAATGGACTGTGCGAGTTTACAGCAAATTAAGTAATATGAAACGAACTAAACAGTCTTGCCCAGAATGTAACCTAGTGCAAGGTCAACAATATGAGAAGGGCCATCAGACTAAAACTTTCCTCCTGTTTCTCTATCCACAGATACATATTCACCTGGGGAATACTTGCAGCTTTTTAGTTAATACTTAACACCTTTCCCAAAGACAGAACAATCATCCAAATCAGAAACTGGAGTTTTAGGACAAATTTTGATTTACTCAACATTGCTTTTCAATTGCACTTCAGTCTTATGATCTAATAACCCTTGGTCAATGTTATTGAAAGCAGTTTAAAATCGGGACTGAAGTTATAAACTCGGCATTTTATGCACCTGTTAAGTACCAGGCGCTGAGTAATTACGCCACAGGAGGCGCGGCAGCCAGCCTCTAACGCGTCATATTCATACATCTGGCACCTTCCACCCAACAGCTCGACTTTTGCTGTGGTTCTGAAATGAACACTAACGCAGGGGAAGTTATATGGACATGGACTTGTAATTATTGGAGCATTCGCTTCAGAAAATGACCTAAAAATGTTGTGAACAACAGACTTCATTGAAAAGTAGGTTTCCATGGGTTCGTGCGTTGCTGACAGACAATGTTACATTGCCGCTGTCACAGAGCTTTTCATTCGATCGGTTTCAATTCGGCACAGAATTCGATTCAGTGAAACGTCACCAACTTCCTTCTGAAAGTTTATACAGACAACCTGAAACATCCTGCACTGAAAACGGTTTTCATGAATACTGAAGATATAACATGGTTATGCAAGATTTAGTTGAATTTCAGATTAAATTGTAATGTGGTGGGAATCTAGGGTGTTTCAGAATGTCCGAAATTCGTGTTTACTTGTGGCAAGAATGCCAGCACAGCAAAGGGGAAATCTGTTCCTGAATCCCAAAATCCAGATGGTCCCTTGCTCCATGTGCCCAGTTGGGCCCCTGTGTGAAGGAGCACGCAGTCTGACAGAGGGTCTGTGAAAATGCTCCACGCTCTGATCTAACGCTGCAACAAGAGACGTCTATTCCCGCTGTGAGAGCGGCTGGGTAAAAGGAAGGACCTTGATATTCCATGGTTTAGATTCACATTGTCCTCATGGTGTTATTGTTTAAAACTCTTTACCAGTAACAGCACAGACAGAGGGCAACAAGAGGAGGATATTCAACCTCTCGGCCCTACCCCGCAATCTGATCTCATCATGGCTGATGGAACACTATAATGTCTTTTCCCAGACCATCCACTCCACCTATCGCCCCCGGGAAACAGATATCTAAGAAACCAAAAATGTCAGTGCGACTGTGAGTGTGTGTGTGTGTGAGTGTGTGTGTGTGTGTGTGTGTTTGTGTGTGGTGCTGGTGGGGGCGGGGGGGGGGGGCAGTTATGTTCAGAGGCAGTGGGTTTCTGCTCGAACTTTGTACGTTTTGTGACTTATCTGCCAATTCTGGTCCGAACATGTTTAAAAGATACGTTTCCCTCAAAACTCACCAATAAGGAGGTGAGGAATTTCCTCTGATCAGCTGTAGGAACGAGAATTCCAGACGACAGGAATTGACGATGAATCAGCAGAACCATCATTGATTATGAATAAACTCGGACTCAAACCCAACTAATTTTGAATAACAATGCTGTAGAAGTCTAATGCGCTTTTCATTGCGCCACAGAGCCACACTGGCCGCCATTTTACTGCACGCAAAGTTGCGGTATTTGGGTCTTTCATCAAGCAACTGTTTATCCTCGCCACACTTTCCAGTACCTGGTCTTTATCCGTGTGTGCCCCAGCTCCTCAAGTGTTCAGCTAAATAGTCCTGAAATATTCTTATCACTCTTACCTTTACCACAGGTTCACAGTGAATTCCAGATAAACAACACTGTCAGGGTGATTACATTCTTCCTAAATCTCCTCCAGAAGTCCACTCTCTTGTGTTTAATGTGGAGCCCTGATTCTTAATCCTTCCTAAAAGAAGTTTACTCTTATCACAAATGTCGATCCCCTTAATGTGCATGTAAATCAGTTCCTCACTCAGCCTTCTGCGCTCTCAGCCGAACAGCCCTAGCCGAGCTCGTCTATCTTCACAGTGGGAATGTTTCAGCCCAGGCAATCCCTTGGTCAATCCCCTCTGAACACCGTCCCGTGCAAACACACGATTCCTGCAGTCCTGCTATCAGAGCAGAACAAATGATTTGGATGAGCCAGTGGTGACAGGGAATTACAAAGTTAAAAATCACACAACAGCAGGTTATGGTCCAACAGGGTTATTTACAGAGCATTAGCTTTTGGAGCACTGCTCTTCATCAGGTAATTGTAGAATGTAAGATCATAAGACACAGAATTTATCACAAAAGTTTACAGAGTGAGGTAATTGAAATTGTAAAGTCTCTCAGCTTTTAGAATGAATATGTTGGTTTCAGTTCTTTCATATGCAAATCTCAGAACATTTTAGAAGTTGCATTCTCAAGTGAACTTTAACAATTGGAGTCATGTCGGACCAAATAACGCATTGAAGGTGTGATGTGCCCTTTGTGAGGCTTCCTGTGCCGTAAACAAATTGGACTGGCAGAATTTTACATGGATATTTGCAGTTTTCGAGCAAAATAAAATGTAATTCTGTAAATACAAATTCACCCCGTAACTTTATAAGTGTGTGCGTGGTGGGTAGGTATGAGTGTGAGAGAGTGGGTGCATGTGTGTGAGTCAGAGTGTAAAGGGGTATGTCTGTAAGAGGGTGCGCGTACGTTTGAGTGTGTGAACGAAAGAGAGCGAGCTTGTTTTTGAGAGAGAGTCTGCGTGAGTGTATGGGTATGTAGGAGTGTGCGTGTCTGTCAGTTTGTCTGTCCGAGTGTCTGTGTGTCTCTGTGCGTGTGTCTGTATGTGCTGTGCAGTAAGACCACCTGTAATGTGGCAAGAACTCAAGCTTCCGTTTGAGGCCATCCCCATGGTTATCAAAATTGGCTATCAGCCTCGGTCGGCCACTTTGCATTGTTGACTGTCCCGAAGTCCGCCTTGGAAGAGAGTCACCAGCAGGTCCCAGGTCGAATGCCTGGTGATTGTTGTGCCATGTCCATTCATCCATTTCTGTAGCCTCTGCTCGGTCTCGCCGAGGTAACATGCCTCAGGGCATCCTTGCCTGCAGCGTATGAGATAGACAATATTGGTGGTGTCACCATGTACATGTTGCAAGGTGTCCCCACGTGTAATGGTGGTACACTTCCCACCATGTACATGGCAGGTACTCATGTTGCTGGGCAAAGTCGTTTAACTCCAGAGGTTGTGGAGGTTGCATCGAGTACTGCATGTTGAATACTGACATTGATAGATATCTACAATACATTAAAGGCTCAGTAGATAGCGCAAGGTATTGTTGAAATGTATGCTTCAATAACAATGTAGTTTCACATCTGTTGCTTCACCAACCTCCCCACACGAGACAGTATCCCATTGCTGCAAAGGATCCCATAATCCCAGTTCCCAGACCCGGATTCAGAGAAACTGAGTGCCGCAGAAACATGTGTCCTTATATATTGTTAAGGCAGGTAGAGAAAGCTCCTGCTCGGCAACGGGTTGAAATTTCTAGCACAGACGGGAATAGGGATTTTGAATCAGTTAGGAATTAGAATCGGATTGGTCTTCATAAGCACCAAAAACAATAATGATAACTCTGACAAATGAGAATCTAATCATATCCCATTGAACCTCAATAGAATATTGTAACTGAATTCCCTCATATAATCGTCCAGTGAACAAGTATCTGTGAGAAACGGAACTTGACCAGCTATATAAATAAATTGGGTACAAAGGCAATTCCGTGGATAGGCATTTTTGTGGTTATTAACTGAGCTCTTAAATCCGTGAAGCCTGCATCGTTTGCAAGGCGCAAATCAGATGTGTAACATCTCTCTCTCTCTCTCTCTCTCTCTCTCTCTCTCTCTCTCTCTCTCTCTCTCTATCCATTTGCCTGGATAGGTGAAGCTTAAATAACATTTAAGGAACTGAGCACCCTTCAAGACAATGCAGTCACTTAACTGTACCCTAAACAGTACCTGCAATAATCACTCCCTTCACCGCTAAGGCACAATTGCAGCAGAGTGCACCACTTACACAACGCACTGGTGTCACTCATCCAGGCTTTGTTGACAGAACCTTCAAAGCTCAACAGCTGTACCGACGACAAAGACAAGGTGGGAAGGTGCATGGAAACCCCTTCAATTGCAAGTTACCCTCCAAGGCACATTCCACCATGACTTGGAGAGAGGTATCAGTGATAAACGCATTGATTTGTGAAGCGGACCTGATGGGAAAAGTGGCCTACTTCAACCCTCCATCTTTTACATTACAATTTTTAAAAATGTTGATTATTGTAGTGACCAGGCTTGTGCTCAGCACTTTAGATTTTCCCTGAACTGGCGATTGCTAAAGTTCTAGTATCATCCCGAGCCTATGGTCAGCAACAGAACATATCCAAAAGCCCTCTCGACCAACTGACCTTGCTGTCCAACGATCTTCAGTGATCTATGAATGTCGACTCCCACATCGTTTTGTGCTTCTAAACCACTCAGAATCCTCATTGTTATTGTTTCCTCTTCCCAAATCTATTACCACTCATTACTCTGCATTCAATCCCATTTATCATTTTTGCTTTCCACCTGTTTGATACATCTGTTCAGTCCCTGGCAATCTTCGTCGTATTCAACTACTCAACCAATTGTTGTATCGCATTGAAACTTCTAAATTATGACTCCAGCAAATAAGTGTAAATTTTGATAAACATCAGAAAATGGTGGAACTCGACTGGAACCTGACGTCCAAGCATGGTTCATTGCTGGTTGGGATTAACAGCTGCAATCACAGCAGAATCGAACCCCTGCTGTCATGTGTAAACATGCTGGTGACTCTGCAGTTTGGTTTCCTGAGTGATTGCTTCTCGCATATGAGAGTGGTGGACGGTCTGTCCGTAGTGTGACTGAGCAAGTGAGTTTACTCCTCAGCGGGTAATTGCATCCTTTCCTGCAGTCCCCCCATTGCCTTGACAGCCTGGCGGCGTAGGTATCTTTGTGTCTAAAGGTTTAGGCTGCTCATTTGAGTCAGTGGACCATGTGCAGAGGCTGGCTGTTTAAAGGAACACTGTCCCTCTCTGCTGTTGTCGTTTAAAGGGATGGAGACATGTGTGCGAGAGAGAGACTGATGTTAACCTGGAGAGCAGGGGAATCAGATCCTGAGCAGAAACTAATCATATAATTAGTTAGAAACTGTTCTCAATTCCTCCTGCAATTTTACTGCAGTAATGACAGAGAGAAACTTGTTTTACAAGGGTTCACAGATGGGAAATTCAGACTTTAAATCGATCTGAGAGTCACCCAATTCCGCAGATCCTGATTATTACGGGTAATATGGAAGGGAAAAACAGCAATCCCAGCCCAGAAAAAACCATTCCCATGTTGTGCCTGTGGTCGAGGATTTAACTGGTCATGTGACCTAGGAAGACACTAATATGACGGGACCAGGTTGAGGCTGGGTAAATGTGGGAATTGTGGGAAAGAATCAGTTACTCCGCCCAGCGGGACACACAGAGACACTGTCACACGGGGAGAGGCCGTTCACCTGCCCCATGTGTGGGAAGGGATTTATTCGATCTTACAATCTGCTGAGGCACCAGTGAGCGCACAGAAGATTGAGACCATTCACCTCCTCAGTGTGTGGGAATGGATTCATTCAAATCTCTCACCTGCAGAGACAAAAGTGCATTCCCACCGGGGAGAGACTATTCAGATGCTCAGTGTGTGGGAAAGGATTCACGCAATCCTCTGATCACCAGAAAGCCCACACAGGGTAGAGGCCATTCAGATGCTCAGTGTGTGAGAAGGGTTTCAGTGATTCATCCCTCCTGCCGATACACCAGAGGGTTCACACTGGGTAGGAGCTGTTTCCCTCTCTGTGAGACAAGGGATTTGCTGAGTCTTCAACACGACTGAGAGACCAGTGAGTGGACACAGGGAAGTGGTCATCCACCTCCTCCGTGTGGGGTAGAGTTCACTCATCACTGCAGGGTTCTGATTCTGATGTTACTGTTCATCAGAGTCAGGATAGGACCTTGTACATGATGACCCTGTGGGAGCATTGATGTTGTGGTTGTTAATCACATTAACTGGGCTGGAGTTGACAGAATTTATATTGCCACTTTCTGGACCTCAGGGTGTCTCTCTGGGAAGTCTTCACAAACAGCAATGTGACAATAAGCAATGATCATCTGTTTTGATTTAAATTATGATTGTAGCACTGCTGCTTCACAGCACCACGTACAAGGTTGTCGTTCAATCTTGGTCAATGTGGAGTTCCCACATTCTCCCCATGATAGTGTGGGTCCCCTCCAGGTGTTCTGGTTTCCTCCCACAGTCCAAAGATGTGCAGGCGAGGTGAATCAGTTGTGCTAAATTGCCCACACTATCCAGGATTGTGCAGACTAGGTGGATCAGCCATGGGAAATGCAGTGTTACAGGGATGGAGTGCTCTGGGCGTGATGTTCTTCAGATGGTTGGTGGGATTTGATGGGCCAATGCTCTCCTTACACACTGTGGGAATTCTACTATATGATTGAGGATAAAGGCTGTACAGCAGGGTGTCCTTGGAGAAGGAGCATGTGGTGTATATCAATGCTCTCGATGACTTTATGTAGAGGTGAGAACCGCAGGGGGTACAGTGCTTTACCTCCACCACTGCCCGCTCACCCTAACTCTACTTTGATTTAGTCCCTTCTCACTCTGTCACTTGTAATGGCTTTGTTTATAAATTTTCAATTGGTTACACGGGGGTATTCCTGCTGGTGATTACACATTAACAAAAAGCAAAATAAAGGACTAATCCGTTCTGATGGTGGGAAGGTTGCTCAGCTGTGTGAGATAACACTTCTGGGTAAGAGAAACAGGGAAAAAAAGAACACTTCACATCTCACAGAATGAGAACTGAAAAGCGGTTAAATCAAACCAATGGTTCAGACAGGGAGGGAATATTTCCCTGGAGTTTGAGTAACTGGAAAGTGATGGTGTCCGGGAATCGACAGGATTTTGTTCTAAAGGACATTTGAAATTCTAAAAACTGTTATATTCAGATAGTTTCATTTCTTTTAGTTTTATTTATTGTGGAATAAACATTTACATTTTAAGAAAAATGCAAATTCACAAACTATGTGTCAAAGACACCTGTTAAATAAAATCCATCAAACCATCGCTCACTGAAGCCTGATGTGGAAGTGCAATCTCATGGGGAATTCATGCCCTGCTTACTTCTTTCTACCCGGGCTCCATGGCTATAAATACATAGCAGCAGGGGGAGGCCATTCGGGCTTTCAATCCTGCTCCACCATTCAATGGAAACAGCTGAGCATTCAGCTCAGTCTCATGTTCCTGCTAGGCTCCAATCCCCTTTGATGACTTCTCCTCGAATAACGATATTCTTCTTTGGTTTAACTGCCTTTTGTTCCAGTGATGTTGCTGCATTACTGTGTGGGTGGAGGCAGGGGTAACGTGATGTTCTGCCTCCTGGAGGATGCACTCAGCGTTCCTCAGTAACATCAACTGGGTTTCAGCAACTAGAAATATAATCCATTTCCAGGATATGGGCATCACTGGCTCAGCCAGCATTTATTCCCCATCTCTAGTTACCCTTGAGAAGATGGTAGTGAGCTGCCGTCTTGAACCATTCACAATCTATTTGGCGCAGATAGACCGACAATGCTGGGAGGGAGAGTGTTGCAGGATTTTGGCCGAGTGATTCTCCACCTTTGGTTCTTCAAATGCTGGTTAACCTAATCACGATCTGCGCATTATTCTGAGATTTCAGTCTGCAAATTTTCACCATCTAGCACCCTGTATAAAGGAATATGTACAGATTAGAAATTCAGAACAGACAATTCTCGTTTTGCTGAAATATCTTTTCCCCCCTTTCTTCCCCCAAAGCTGGAACCCTCCAGCCCACTTACTCTGTCCCACCATTCTGTCTCTGCTACCCTCTAATGTACACCCTCCCCATTCTCATGGAGTTACTGATAAGCAGATCTATGCCACCACTTCCCGTCCCTGGTTAGACTCTGCACCCTTTCTGGGTTCACTTCCTTTCCCTTCAGTTGCTGCAAATCAAAAATTTAACAGCAGAATGGAACAAAAGGAAACAGAAAGGGAGGTCGCAGATCCTGGACAGAGGAGGAACCTTCAGGCTGGGAGAATGGGTCAGATCCTTCTTTGTTTCTCATTGGTCGATTCCAGTGTTATGACGAGTTGGGGATGGAACTTGGTCCCATGTGGGTGTGGTAACACTTTGACCCTCCAACAGATCAATACTACAAGCAAATACGTTCCTCCTCCAGATAAACACAGTGTGAAATACTTTCCACTAGTTACCCCAAACCACATGCTCCAAAACCCACCCACATCCTGTACGTGTGCAGTGCAGGTTTCCCCACAGACGTGCGGTCCCTGCCTTGGAATTTGGAAGTTATAGTCCCCATGCAGCCACTGGATCCCGGTCTCTGGAACGTGAATGAAAAGTGTGGGGTGGAAGATGTTGTGTATTGTATCCCCATTCAGATATACGGGGCATGTAGGCTGTCACTGGGATTTACTGAGACGTCCGCTTAGACAACCTGATTTCTGATGTAAGGAACATAGATTCAGCTAATTGGGGGTTCGGGAGGTTAATAAGAGGCAGCAGGTTTTAAGTAGAGGTGGCTCAGTGGCTAGCACTGCTGCCTCACAGCATCAGAGACCTTAGGCGACTGTGGGGAGCTTATACATTCTCCCCATGTTTGCATGGTTTCGTGCAGTTCTCCAGTTTCCTCACACAGTCCAAAGATGTGCAAGTTAGATGGATTGCCCATGCTAAATTGCTGACAGTGTCCATGCACGTGCCGGTTAGACAATTAGCCATGGGAAATGCAATGATACAGGGAATAAGTGGGTCTGAATGGGATGCTCATTATAGGGTTGGTCTGGATTCGATGGATGAATACCCTGTTTCTGCACTATAGGGATTCTATTCTATTTTCATGAAGAAGAATGTACTTGTCTCGATATGTTGTGAATCTGTGAAATTCCCTATTCAAAATGCGGTGGATGCCAGGACAATTAGCCAATTTAATGAAGAGATACAGATGTTGAATTTGCAATGGGTTGATGGGTGAGAGAGAGCAGGCGGGAAAATCCAGCTGAGACCGAGGTGAGCTCAATCATCACCGTATTAAATGGTGGGGCTGGTTCCCCTGTGCCCAGTGCTTATCTTCTTACGGTAATAATCGGAAAGCTGAATCCAAAATTCATACTTTCACCAAAGGAGATTTTTGGAAAATGCAGGATAGTCAGGTGGATTAGCGTTCCAAACTTAGATAGTGAGGAAGCATGTGGGAGATAATGAGTTTGCAAATTTAAACTGAAGGGAGACAGAGATTTATGGTTTTAGATTGTGTCGTACATTCACAACGTCCAGAATACGCTGTTGTGAATGTCTATCCTGTACTTTATTACAAAGCCAAGGTCACTGACAATGAAAACCAAAACACCCAGGAAACATCGCCTCACCTCGTAATCTGATAAAAGACTTGTGATAAGTCTGGTTGAACTTAGAACACAGCTGGAAAGCTGGAAGATTAGATCCAATCCCAAGATCAAGTGCATAAACAAAGGAAATTACAAAGGAGGCAGGGGTTGGCTAATGTAGACTGGAAACAAAGACTTTACGGTGGGAAAGTTGACGGGCAGTGCGGGAATATCAAAGCAATTTTTCGAAGTGTTCAGCAAAAGAATATATCAGGGAAGAGGAAGGACTGTAGGAAAAGGCGTAATCTGCCATGGGTGGCTCAGGAAATAAGGGAGTCTATCAAACTGAAATAGAAAGCATACAAATTGGCAAAAGACCAAGGAAAACTAGGAGATTAGAAAAACTTTGAAGATCAACAGAAAGCGAGATGGGATTGGGGGAGAAAAGTGATGAGAAAAGTGATCCCCAGGGCCAGAATAGCAGTTTACACTGCTCGAGGGGAACTTAATGTGTGGGGTACATATGGCCTCTGTAATTGTTGAAGCACTTAACTGTTACCATAGAGATAATCCTGATCAAGTTAAAACTCACAGCACACCCCAAAAGTTTGTACTACCAAATAAACCTGTTGGACTATAACCTGGTGTTGTGTGATTTATAACTTTGCCCATCCCACCCCAACACTGGCTCCTCCAAATCAGAATCCTGATAGACAGCCCCACTGAAACCTAAGCGTCTGTCAGATACTTGAGGGAGCCACGGGGGCGGGGGGGAGGGGTGTGTGGTTTCACCACAAAGTACTGAACTGAACTAGACTTTCTAATTGCCTTTGCCATGGAGATTATACTGAGAGACAGTCTCTATTCAAAGTCTCAACCCACAAAGGTATAAGAATGGGAGCTGTACATCGGACAGGCAGGGAGTTACCTGATGCTGCCTAAAGGCGTTTTGCATGTACACTATCCATGTTACTGCCATGTTTCATCAATAAAGATTCAAAGAAGACCTCTAAGAGTTGTGTGCCTAGTTATTCCTATCCAGCAGGGTTCAGGAATATGAGGACACAGCAGTCAGTCTTCACAGTGGAGGATATGAAGAACATGCCAGTAATTGATATGGAGACTGAGAAAGGTGAGGACCGAGAAATAACCATTATCACGAAAGAGTTAGAGCTGGGCAAGCTAACGGAGGTAAATGTACACAAGTCTCATTGCCCTGATGGAATACATCCCAGGATACCAAAAAAGTTAGTGGGAGAAATAGCAAATGCACTTAGAGTCATAGAATCCTGCAGCAGGAACAGGCCCTTTGGCCCAAACTGGCCCATGCCGACCAGAATGTCCATCCACGCTAACCCCATTTCCCTGCACTTGGCCCATCTGCTTCTGACCCTTTCCTATAGATGTATTTGTCCAAATGCCTTGTACCTGATGTGAGTGTATCCACTTCAACACTTCCACTGGCAGCTCATTCCATATACATACCTCCCTCTGTGTAAAACAGTTGCCCATCAGCTTCCCTTTCATTCTTTCTCCTTTAACCTTAAACTGATGCCCTCCAATCCTTGAGTCTCTGGAAAAAAAGACTGACTGCATTCACCTTTTCCATGCCTCTCATGGTCTTATACACTTCTAGAAAAGAACCCCCTCAGTTTCTTCTGCTCTAAACATAAAACACTCGCTTGTCCAACCTCTCCTTATAACTCAGAAACTTGAGCCCTGACAACATCGTTGTAAATTTTTCTGTACGTTTTACAGTTTAATAACTGAAAATGACACTGCATTCATCACATTTCCAGTGTTTCCCCACGGCGCTGGAACCGACGTGACAATGCCCATGGATTACAATCCATGATCGAGAATGAACTCCTTTACAACAATCCCGTTTTCATAGTGTTTCCCAAGGTGCAAGTATCCTTGTGTCTCTCTGGTTGCATGGTTAATTAAAGACTTGTCCTTCTACAAAGCAAAACTGTGGCTTAAATGTTCCTGGGAAATGTGCCATGATTTTTCAGAATTTCTAAAAAAAAATGGAATCTCTCTCCACACTCACCATGCTGACATGGACTTGGCTGTGTCTCAGTACTTTTGCAGTCACACTGAGATTTGGAATATTCGCCCACGGACAGAATACACACCTTTCCTTCCAGATGAAAAGGCCAATGATATTCAGATCGGCACAGATCAAGTAACTATCAGATCTGAACATGAAGTTCAATATGAATTTCTCAACCACAAATCCACCCTTTCAGTACGCTACAACCGAGAAAACAAGGTACCACTGTGAACACAGGTTGGAAATACATAAGACAATTATAGTGTTAAATTGTATTTTCCTTGATACCCCAAAGCTTTAAATCTCAGTCTCACAATTTCTCTCTTCTGTGACTGAAATCCAAACCAATCTCCTCACTCCTTTCCTCCACACCCAGTTCTCACACTCTCTCTCCTCTCTTTGAATTCAGTTTCCTAGCTCCTGTCTGCAGACTAAGAACCAAACCAATGAGTCTGACTCTGCGTCCGCCGGTAGTCGGGGGGAGGGGGGGGTGAGGAAGGAGTGAATCCTCTGATGAGAACCATCCTGCACACACTGCTTCCTGCACACTCTGGCCAAAACCCATCTTACTAGGATGAGCCAAATTAGAATTCTAATTGCAGGCCCATCCTTGTCCCTTTCCATAATAACCCTGAATCTTGACAAAAGAGTTCTGATAACTTTCTGCAAAACGCTGCACCACTGATAGTCTGATCCCATGTCAGGGTGCCAGGAAACGGGTCATTCCCCTGGGTCCTGCTCCCAGAGCGAGGAAGATGCCAATGTCAGATTAATCCCTCACACCCACAGCCTCCTTCCCAGGCACTGACCTATACCAATCCCACAATTGGCCAGCACTGTGTCCGTGCACTTGTCTCCCCTCCTACAGCGCGTGCTTCCGATCATACAGGAGTCCGGGTGATGGACAGCAGCTGCTGCCCAATATATCAGAATCCCTACAGTATGGAAACAGGCCCTTCGGCCAAACAAGTCCAGACCGACCCTCCAAACAATAGCTTACACAGACCCATTGCCCGACACTATATTTATCCCGAACTAATGTAACTAATACGATGGGCAAATTACAATGGCCAATTCAGCGGTCCTGCACATGTTCGGACTGTGGGAAGAAACCGGAGCACATGGAGGAAACTCGCTCAGACACGGGGAGAATGCGCAAACTCCACACAGACAGTCGCCCGTGGCCGGAAACGAACCCGGGTGCCTGGTGCTGTGCGGCAGCAGTGCTAACCACTGAGCCGTCTGTATAGACGGGAGGGGCCAGGGCTGGAGGACTGGGACAATGGGATTGTAAACAATGAATGAATGTGGAGACCACTGGGGGATAGACAGGTCAGTGAGGGACAGGAGCAGTGCAGTAGCAGGAGGGGATCCTGGACAAACTGAGCAATGGGAGAGTCTGGCAGGAGAGAAACTACAGGATAGGTTCTGTTTGGACGCTCAGGCAGGCACAGCTGGGAGACAGCATGGCCTGGTGGCTTGGGCATGTTTTCTAATCATCCTCTTCAAAGATGTTGTTTCTCAACTCTGAACCCGATCCTCCTGATCCAGAGGTAAGGACACTGCCACCATTTCCTGGTGGGCAAGGGATACAGGGGCTGCCTTTCAAAAGGCACTCAACTGTGTTGGTGACATTAACAAGACTCAATACAGACTCACTGACAAAATGCTGGTGTAATTGAACTTCAGAATATTAACACCTATAACTGGGCAACGCAGACCCAATGTACAGAGTTAAATCCTGGATACTAATAACAGCTTTGTGCATGGGAAATCATATCTCATGAATTTGACTCAGGTATTTTGAAGAAGTAACAAAGAGGATTGCTGAGGTCAGAGCATCGTAATGATCTACATGGACTTCAGTAATGTGTTCGACAAGGTTCCTCATGGGAGACTGGTCAGCAAGGTTAGATCGCATGGAGTACAGAACTGGCCCGAAAGTAAAAGGCAGAGGGTGCTTTTCAGGCTGAAGGCCTGTGACCAGTGGAGTGTCACAAGGATCGGTGCTGGATCCACTACGTTTCGCCATTTATATCCATGATTTGGATGTGAACATAAGAGGTATTGTTAGTAAGTTTGCAGATGACACCAAAATGGGAGGTGTAGCAGACAGTGAAAAAGATTACCTCAGAGGACAGGGGGATCTGGATCAGAAGGGTGAATGGGCTGAGGAGTTCAGTTTAGAAAAATGCAAGCTGCTGCATTTTGGAAAAGCAAACTTTAGCAGGACTTATACAGTTTATAGTAAGTTCCAGGGGAGTGCTGCTTAACAAAGAGTCCTTGGAGTGCAGATTCATAGTTCCTTGACAGTAGAGTAGCAAGTAGATAGGATAGTGAAGGCAGCAGTTGGCCTGCTTGCCTTTACTGGTCAGAGCATTGAATGTAGCGGTTGGACGGTCATATTGTGGCTGTACAGGACATTGATTCGGCAACTTTTGTAATATTCCATGCAGTTCTGGTCTCCTTCCTATCAGATGGATGTTCTCAAACTTGAAAGGGGTCAGAAAAGAATTACAAGGATGATGCCAGGGTTGGATAGGCTGTTTTCGCTGGAGCGTCAGAGGCTGAACGGTGACCTGAAAGAGATTTTTAAAATCAGGCCGGGCATGGATAGGGTAAATAGACAGGATATTTTCCCTGCAGGGGGGGGGGGGGAGTGCAGAACTAGGGGGCTGAGAGGGGAGGGTAGGCAGAGAGGGGGTGGGAGGAGGGTAGGAGAGGGTGGATGGATCGAGAGGGTTGGGACAGAAATGGGTGGGGACAGAGAGGGGGGATAGAGAGGGGAGGCACAGAAATGGATGGGGACAGAAAGCGGGATTAGAGAGGAGGGGAACAGACAGGGGAATCAGAGGGGGCGACCGACCGACGGTTGGGGGGGGGCGACCGACAAAGAGGGGGAACAGACTGAGGGGGGGCAACCGATGGAGCGGGGAAAGAGACGGGTGTGCGACCGACAGGGGGGCGACTGACAGAGGGGGGACAGACCGAGGGGGCAAATGATGGGGGGGGCAGACCGACAGGGGAGGGACGACCGACAAGGTAGGGGAGCCGACAAAGGACTGACCGACAGAGGGGGGGAAACAGACAGAGTGGGGGGAGACGGGGGGAACAGAGAGGGGGAAGATGGAGAGTTATTTTATAGATCTACAACTCAACCCTGTTCGTGTTTTCTCCTCCTCACCTTAATTTCCTCTGAAGGGCTCAGAACAACTGCACAGTTCCTGGAAAGTGGAGTTTCAGGGAGATCAGGTGCTGAATGTGGCATTTGGGACACTGACCTTTAATGGGATGTGCTGGTCAATAAACGGACTCTGGTTTGATTCCACTGTCTGTGTGGTATTTGCACATTCTCCCCATGTGTCTGCGTGGGCTTCCTCTGGGTGCTCTTAATTTCCTCCCACAATTCCAAAGACATGCAGTTTAGATGGATTAGCTTTGGGTAATGGTAGGTTACAGAGTTAGGGTGGAATACTGTTCCGATGTTGGTATGGTCTCATGGGCTGAAAGGCCTGCTTCCACACTGTGGGGATTCTGTCACTGAATATAGGGGTCAGGAGGTCACGTTGTGGCTGAGTAGGGCATTGGTGAGGCCAGTTTTAAAATACTGCATTCAATTGTGGTCTCCATGATTTCAGAAAGATGTTATCAGAATAGGACTCAACCTCTTAATGGCAAGTTCTTGGGAAGTGTTGACAAACAAACAGACCATGCAGTGTAGGTTGATTGTTCCTTGAAAGTGTGGTTGAAGGTAGACAGGTCGGAGAAGGTGGTGTGCTGTATGCTAGCTGTTATTGGGCAGTGCATTGAGGATAGGAGTTGGGAGATCATGTTTCGGTTGTACAGTTTATTGGCTCGGTCACTTTTGGAATCCCCAGACTGCTTTCAATTCCAGTCTCCCTGTTACAGGAAAGATGTTGGGAAACTTGCAAGAGTTCAGAAAGGTTTTACCTTGTGGTGCCAGTATTGGAACATTTGAACCATAGGGAGAGGCTGGATAGGCTGAGGCTATTTCCCTGCACCACTGGACATTTTAAGTGGCTTTATCGAGGAGCAATGATAGGGTGACCAGTCATGGTTTCTTTTTTCCCAGGGTAGGGGAGACCAAACAAATGCTCCTATTAACAAGCAACAATTTAAAATTCTCACCCTTGATGTAATTCCTGGATGTGAACATCCCTGTCACCCTGCACCACACAACCTGTGAAACCCCGACAACTCATTTTCTTTCAGACTCCCAACGATGAGTTTATTCATTGCTTCAACTGTCTGGCTGGTTCTACTGTTGCCAAGGCCCACCCTAACCCCCTCAGACCTGCTTTCTTCCTTGAAGGTATTCCTGAAAACCTGCTTATTTGGCAACTCTTTTGATCACCTGACCTAATATCCCCATCTGTGGCCTCATGTCCGAAGTTCTCAATAGTATTTCTGTGGATTTATAAACATGATAAAAAAAAAACAAACTGTTGTTGATTTGCACATACATTGTCAACTCTTCAATGTTACTGAGTGAATAATCTAAAACAGCTCTTACCCAACCACATTGTGGGAGCACCTTCACCACACAAATTGCAGCTGTACAACGAAGTCAAACATCACCTTCTCCACAGGCAATGGGGCTTTGGCACTGATCAATGGTATCTGTGGAGGGAGAAACACACAGTTGATATTTCAGGAAGTGCAAAATGCATTATAGGGAGGGAAAATGGTGCAGAATTTGGATTTTGAAATTTGTGTTTTACAATGTGCACTAAGTTCTATAAAATCTCTCATCCCATACCATGAAAATTTCCTCCTCTTCCTGGTCAATATGTCTTTCCTTTCCCCTGCCCTTCACCTTCACACATTTCCAATGCCTTGGTCACAACAACACTGTGTTGTCAGTGAAGTTTATCATGTGGTTGAGTATTGTCCCACCCCTCATTCACTCCGATTGGTTGAAGGACCAACTAGCACCTCTAGCCCCCGTTCCCCCACTCTTATTGGTCCTGCGCTGACATCAATAATCCGAGGCCCATTGTGGGCTGGAGCATGCTCAGTGCTTCCTGCTTTTGCTGCTATTCATTCGGTATGAGAGAGAGGGCTCATCCCTGTTTCTCCTGATGTCAGACAATAACAACAACTACCTGCATTGTATGGAGCCTTTCACATTGACAAATCTCCTAAAATGCTTCACGAATGATAAAAACGTTGATTAAAGAGAACGACTTTTAGATACATCTTTAAGGCAGACAGACGGGGTTCGGGAGGATATTCCAAAGGTTTGTGTCCTCGGCAGCTCCAATCGTGGAGTAATATAGGTGGGTAACAGCTTACAATGGAGACAGTTAGTGGCTAACCATAGGTTAACAACCTCATGTCGTAGCCCCCTACCACAAACACCAGTCCTTGTTCTCACAGCCTGCCATTACACACTACCTATGGTTAGCCATTAACAGTCTCCATTAACAGCTAGTCAACCTCCCCCGGCCAGATCGTTATCCTTTATCCAACTGTTCCTATCACTCTATCCCTACCTATCCTTTACTCCTTTTATCCTCCCCCCACACTATCTTCTGCACATAAACTGACTTTTTTTTCTCAGTAACATCTGTTCTGTGGAAGGGACACCGGATCTTAAACTTTAACTCTGATTTCTCTTCACAGATGCTGCCAGACCTGCTGAGCTTTTCCAGAACCGCCTGGCTGGTGTTTCTGATTTACAACATCCGCAGTTCTTTTGGCTTTAATTTACTGGGAGTTTGTAATTCAGGTCCAACAGCCTCTGTCCCAGTCTCTGCTGTCTCTCCCAATCCCAAACAGTGACACTGCACCTGCACAGCTCATGGACATGTGTTGTCTTGCTGGCTACACCCCTCATTCAATCTCATTGGCTGCAGGACCACACAGACTCTCCTCCCATTGGTCTGGAGCTGCCGTCAATCAGCCGGACACCATTGTGATGAGAGTGGGGGGCTAATCCCTCTCTCTGCCCTGGGATGAGCTTCATGGGGCAGTGAATGGGGCAGTATCACAGAGGCTGGGGGCTATTCAGCCCATTGGGGCTGTACTCTCTCCCTCTGGAGATGCTGCAAGTCTGTCCCAAGTCCCCTCCCATGTGCCCACAACCTCCCAAATCTTTCCTTAAAAAGTAAAATTCCAAGTCTGTTTCAGAATACCTGCTGAATCTGTGTTGTTCAGACTGTTCCAGATGCTCAGAACTTTGAGTAAAATAGTGTTCACATTTTCACATTGTATTATTTGCCAATTACTTCAATGTAGTTACTAAAGGTTGTGAAAGTGTAAACAATTCCTCTCTCTCTCTCTGCAAATTCAAGACCTTGGAACCAAATCTGCACCAGATTGAAATAACTGATTCACCTTCTCAGCTCCAAGGATAATTATCTGTGCTTCAGCTAGCTCTCCACATAATAGAGGAATACATCTTAATTTATTAAGATCAAAGAAACAGACCTTCGGTCCAAGTCGTCCGTGCCAACAAGGAATCCTAAACTAATGGATTCCCATTTACCATCTATTGGCCTGTATTCATCAAAACCTTCTTATTCATGTACACAATTGGAAGCCTTTTAAATGTTGTGATTTTTATCAGCCTCCACTACTTCATCTGGTAGCCCCTCCCATACACACACCACACTCAGCTTGAAAACGTTGCCACTTAGATCCCTTTTAAATCTTTGCCCTCTCAACTTCAACTCATGTGCTCTAGTTTTGGACCCACCTAACCTGAGGAAATAGGACTCCGGCTGCTCACCTTATCCACGCCCGTCGTGATTTTATAAATCTCCAGTAAGTCACCTCTCAGTCTTTGACTCTCCAGAGAAAATAGCCCCAGCCGAATCAGCCTCTCCCTGTCACCCAAATCCTCCAATCCTGGCAACGTTTTTGTAAATCTCGTCCAAACCTTTTCAAGTTTCACACCATCCTTCCCAGAACAGGGAAATTCAAACTGAAAACAGAATTCCTGAAGTGGCTTAATCAATGTCCTGTCCAGCCACAGTATGACGTCCCAGCTTCTGTATTCAATGCATTGACCAATAACGGAAAGCGTTAATGGAGTCCCATTTGCCAGCGGTTCACCCTTATTCATCTAAAACCTTCCTCTTCATGTACCCAATCAAATGCCTTTTAAATGCTGCAATTGTACTATCCTCCACCCCTTCCTCTGGCAATTAATTCCATACTTGGAATGCCATCAACATGAATAAGATGCCCCTTAGAACCCTTTTAAATCTTTTCCCTCTCACCTTAAGCCTGTACCATCTAGTTCTGGACCCACCGAACTTTGGAAGAAGTCCCTGACTGCTCACCTTATCCATGCCCTTCATGATTTTATTAGACCATCTCTCAGCCTCCAACTCTTCAGGGAAAATTGTTCCAGCCTATTCAGCCTTTTCCAAGAGCTCAAACCGTCCAACCCTGGCAAAATGTTTTCTGAACCCTTTCAAGTTTCTCAACATTATTCCAAGAACAGGGAGATTGGAACTGAAAAAAGAATTCCAGAAAGGCCTTAATCAGTGCCCTGTCCAGCCACAATATGACGTTACAACAGCTGCATTCAATGCATTGACCAATAACGGGGAGCGTACCAAATGCTACATTCACTCCGCTGCCGAACTGTTACTCGACTTTCAAGGAACTATGAACCTGTACTCCAAGGTCTCTTTGTTCAGCAATGTTCCCCGGCCCTGATTTGCCTTTCCAAAATACAACAGCTCACATTTATCTAAATTGAACTCCGTCTGCCATTCCTTGCTCCAATGGCCCATCTGATCAAGGTCCTGTTTTATTATGAACTAACCTTCTTCGCTGTCCACTACACCTCCAATTTTGGTGTCTTCTGTAAATCTACTGACCATACCTCATATTCACATTCAAGTCATTTATTTAAGGGCCCAATATCCATCCTTGCAGCACATTGCTGCTCACAGGCCACCAGTCCGCAAAGCAACCCTCCATTATCCTCTGTATCCTACCTTCAAGGCAGTTTTGTCATGGCTTGCTCTCCCTGCATTCCATGTTATCTAACCCTGCTAACCAGCCTGCTTTGTGGAACCTTGTTGAATGTCCATATAAACAACATTCACCGCCTGGCATAATCAATTTTCTTTGTCACTTCAAAACACTCACTCAAGTTAGTGAGACACAAGTGTGCATGTACAAAGCCACATTGACTCTTCCTGATCATTCCTTACCTTTCCAAATAGATGGATATCCTGTCCCTCAGAATCCGTTCCAACAACTTGCCTTCCACTGACTTCAGGCTCACTGTTTTCTTGTTCCATGGCCTCTCCTTACCACCTTTTTAAAAATAATGGCACCTCACCTGTCACTATCAACGATACAAATACCTCAGGAGAGGCCCAACAATCACTTCCCTAGATTTCCAGAAAGTTCCAGGATACACCTGATCAGGTTCCAGGGCTTTATCCACCTTGATGCGATTTAAGACATCCAGTACCACCTCCTCTGTAACATGGACACTTTTCAAGTTATCACTGTTTATTTCTCCAAACTCTCGAGCTTCCATATACTTCTCAAGTAAAAATGAAGTGAATTATTTGCGTATCTTTTGCACCCATTGTGGTTCCATAGACAGCCTTGTTGACCTTTAAGGGGTCCTATTCTCTGGGCCAGTTAATCTTTTGTCTGTGATATATTTGTTTAATCTCTTTGGATTCTATTCCAGGACATCCCAGAAAGGCCTACTTCACGGACTGTAATTTTCCTCTGACTTGATCAACAATGCCCTCCAACACATACCCTCCACTTCCTGCACCTCTGCCTTTACCCATCCCCTCCAGCCACATTAAAGAATATAACCCTGCGGTCTTCACCTTCCACCCCACTAACCTCCAGATACAGCGCATCAACATCTGTTATTTCTGCTACCTAAAGTCAGACCCCATCACTAGAGACATATTTCCCTCCCCAACCCTATCTGTGTTCCGCAGAGACCATTCCCGCTGCACCTCCCATGATCGGTCCACACCTCCCACCAACCCACGCTCCACACCCTTGACCCACCCTTGCCACCATGGGAGATGTAAAACATGCGGCTACAACTCCCTCTGACATCTGTCCAAGACCACAAAAGGAGCTTTTCACATCAGGCAGAGATTTGCCTGCACATCCCAAAACCTCATATACTGCATCTGGACACTATGGGAAACTTAACGTGGTTCATCCAACTAACCTACACATCTTTGGACTGTGGGGGGAAACTGGAACACCAGGAGGAAATCCTCACAGACACTGGGGAGAACGTGCCAACTTGAACACAGTCAGTCGCCTGAGGCTGGAATCAAACCCAGGTCCCTGGTGCTGAGGAAGAAGCGATAACCACTGAGCCTCAATCCTGTTGGATCTTTGGTGTTGATGCGCTGGCCCACTGATACATCGGTCACTCACCCTGCCTCATTTCCTAACTGGCAGTGATGACGGAGTGAAATTATCGCTAGACAGTTAATCCAGAGACCCAGATAACGTTCTGGGGACCTGGGTTTGAATCCCATTACGGCAGATTTTGGATCGTGAATTCAATAAATATCTGGAAAAAATAATCTAGTGACGACAAGGAATCCATTGCCAATTGTTGGGAAAACCAATGTGGTTCACTCACGACCTTGAGGGAAGGAAAATGCCATCCTTACCTGGTCTGGTCTGCATGGGACTCCAGACCTATAGCAACGTGGTTGACTCATAACTGCCCTCTGGGTAAACGCAGCAATAAATGCTGGCCGAGCCAGTGACAGCCTCATCCTGTGAATGAATAAAGAAAACAGATCAGGTTTTGTTCCTTCTCTAGTCGGTACATCCTACAAACTGAATCTGAAATGTTCCCGTACACACTGAACAAATACCTTTCCATCCAAGCCCTCAACACTACAGCACTCCGAGGCCATGTTGGTAAAGTTAAAACCCCTTATCATTGCATCCATATTATTCTTACAGATAACTGAGGTCTCCTGGTAAAATTGTGTATGGAAATGTGTTGCTGGAGAAGCGCAGCAGGTCAGGCAGCATCTAGGGAACAGGAGAATCGACGTTTCGGGCATTAGCCCTTCTTCAGGGGTTCCTGAAGAAGGGCTAATGCCCGAAACGTCGATTCTCCTGTTCCCTAGATGCTGCCTGACCTGCTGCGCTTCTCCAGCAACACATTTCCATCTCTGATCTCCAGCATCTGCAGACCTCATTTTCTCTGGTAAAATTGTGTCTCAATTCCCCGCCGACTATTGAGAGCGAGTCTATAATACAATCCCATTAAGATGGTCATCCCTTTCTTATTTCTCAGACCCAAACAATAAATTGCCTGGATGTACTCCCAGGAACATCCTCCCGAAGCCCAGCCATAATGTTATCCCTAATCAAAAACATCTCTCTATTGGCACATTTCTATCCTTGCTATAGCATCTATACCCTGGAACATTAAGCTGCTAGTCCGATCCATCCCTGAGTAATTGCTATAATATCCCAGTGCCATGTTCAAAACCATACCCTGAGCCCACCTGCCTGACCTGTCAGGTATCTTGCACTGAAATAAATGCAGTGCAACTGGTCCGCCGCACCTCATTCTGTGGCTTGCTCTTGCCTGCCTTGACAGTCTGATTGGTGAACACTACCAGCCTCAGGCCCACCTCTTTTCTCACTATCTCTTTGGGATTACCCCAACTCCCTCACAGGTTTAATGCCTCCTGAGTGGCACTAGCAAATCTCCCTACTCGTCAGGACGCCATACTTTCCCCTTCCTATGTCATTTGTACCAATGTACAATGACCTCCCACTGGTTATTTTCCCTTTTAAGAATATTCTTCTCCCTCTGTGAGACATCCTTGACACTGGCACCAGGGCAGCACCACCCCATTCTGATGTCTCACTGTCAGCTGCAGAAATGGCAGACTGTGCCCATGACTAGAGAGTCCCCTATCACCATCGATCGTGTCGAACTGGATATTCCTCACATGATGTTAGAAGCCAGTCTCAGTACCAGTAACTTGGCTGTCAGTGCTACATTCCCCTGAGAGTCTATTACCAACTACATTTTCCAAAACAGTATACTTGTCTGAGATGGGGATAGCCACAGGAGACTTCTGCAGTACCGACCTACCCCTCCTAGCTTTCCTGGAGGTAACCCATCTACCTGACTGTGTCTGCAGTATCCTGCATTCCTGAGACTGCCCCTATCACACACCCGGCTCCTGTCAATTCCTCACTGCGTTTAATCACTCCTCCACCAATCCATGCGTTCCAATAGGATTTGCAATCACATTTGCTGCAGACATAATGATCAGGATGATTGAAACTCTCCCTAATCTCCCACATCCGACAGGAACAGCACGCCACTCTACAACAGGCCAACTCTCCGCCTTAACAATCTACAGACCAAGACAAAGGCAGAGTCTTCCTGCTCGAGAATAATTTAATGCTGACGTTTCATATCTTAAACATTTAATCAAGAGACCATAAGACATTAAAAAGAAATCCTCACCTTACTCACTATTGTAGATTGAATAAAATAAAACCGACTAAGATTGATATTTGAAGAGACTGAAACTCACTGAGCTGATCCCCGGCTCGGAGTACTTCCAAGGGTGAGGTCTCTCTGAGGGCAGCTGTGAAATGTCTCTGTTTCTCTTCTCTGCCCACTCCATTTCCAGAGAGGTTTTTAACTTCACAGCAAGTCAGCTCAGAGAGGTCACTGCTTGGTTTTATTCACTGGGAGTTACCTTTGCTGCCCAGACCAGTATTTATTGGCCACCTTTACTTGCCTTGGAGAACGTGGTGGTTAACCGCCTCCCTGAAATGCTGCAGTCCATGTATACCACAGTGATGTTTGGAAAACAGTTACCCTCTGGCCCCACAACCTTCACTGTCTCTTTAATCACCCTCCGGCTTCAGAAATTACATGTCCGTGGCATAAGATTTTTATTTGGATTCATTTTTGTTTAATAACCCCCCCCAAAAGAAAAAGTGAAATATTTGGCCCCAAACAAATTTCTGTTGATTGACCTTTCGGAGAGGCTGACTCATGGACGTTGCAGTATTTTATCTCACATTGTACACCTGGAATGATGGAACTTTCTTTTAAACATTGCTAAAAGGGAAGCAATGGCTTAATGGTATTCCTGCCAGATGAGTGACATGTGCAATGTTCCGAGGATTAGGGATAGAATCCCAACATGGCTAATGGTGGCATCGGAATTGAATACAATCTAGAATGAAAAGGCGAATGATTATCATGAAACTATTCTCGATTGTTAAAAACCCTTCTGGTTCACTAATATCCTGTAGGGAAGGAAACGGTCATCCTCACCTGATCTGGCCAACATGTGACTCCAGACGCACAGCAATGTGGTTAACTCAACTGCCCTCAGGAAAAATACTTTAAAAACTGTTAACAAATATTCCGCAGGTATTACTTAAAAACTGGCTGTTCACATTGGGACCATGTGAATATCTGAACGGCCTGAACTAAAACTGAGTTTCAGCTTCACCTTCTCCCTGTCTCACATCAGTCTGTTTACACCCAACTCCAGAACAATCTCATTGAGCCAAGCAGCCCTCACAGTTGCAGCCCTGTCATCTTCATTGTCTGCTCATACCTACATTGCCCTCAGCCTCCTGTACTGTTCCAATGCATCTCAATGGGAGCTCAGGAACAGCACCTCATCTTTCAATTCAGCCCTTTGTAACCCCAGAGTCAACATAGACGTCAGCAGTTTCTGAATGAACAGACAGTTGTCAGAAGCTGGAACATTCCACCTGAAAAGGTACTGGAATTTGAGTCCAAAAGGATTTTTAATGGGAAGTTTGCAGGTGATTGAAAACATGAAGTTTACATGTTAGCATCATGAAGTGGGTGGTTGGGTCTAAATCTGAGAGTTCTTAAAAGAGACCAGGTGTAATTTGGATAAATCTGTGCTCCCTCTCAGGCCAATATCTCCTTCCTCAGTTGCAGGGCCCAGAACAGAGCACACACCCAAAGGGTGATCCAACCACGAATTTGTACATCGTTCTGCTTAACAAAAATATTGGAGATATCTTCCCACAAACAGAACAGACAAACCTTTCTCCTTCCACAGTTAAATGCCAATGATATTCAGATCCTGATGACTCCATTGACTGTAAAAACTTGCTTTTGAGATTCCAGCCTCAATTATTCTGATTTAATATCCTATGAAATGAATTCACAAAACAAAACTCACAGTCAGTGCAGGAAGAATATAAAGACATACTTTTTTCTTGGTATGTGCTTGATGTGTAAATGCCTCTCTTCAAGTTGCACGCCTCCCCCCACCCATCATAGGAAGGGGACATGCACATGCGCTTCACTGTACCTTACTCCCAATAAAAATGGCGGCCATATCCCAGAACATTTCACCGCCTGAGGGCCGCAGCCATTTTCCCATCTGCTGCAAAAGCGGGATTAAGAGTTTCTAATTCAGACTTACGAACCACACAGAGTGTAATTAAAACTTCCCACTCTACAGTGACTCATTATCTCCCTGTCTCTGAGGCCACTCTCCCCTTCCCTGTTTGCGTCTCCCACATTCACCAATGCCCGAGTCACGTGCCACTGCATCGGCCGAGTTACTGGTGACGTGTCATCCCACTGGCCACGCCCCTCATTCACTCCCATTGTTTGGATGACCAGCTGGTTCCACTTGGTCCACCAGTCCCACCACCTTTTCCTATTGGTCCGAAGCTGCCATCAATCAGCTGGACCTCATTGTGAGGTCAGTGGTGGTATCCTCCCCCGTCTGAATCACACCCAGAAGGTGTATGGATGGTGTCAATCAGGAACAACAAGCAGAAGGTGCTGGGAAAGCTCAGCAGGTCTGGCAGCATCTGGGAACAGAAATCTGTCCAGTGGCCCTTCCTCAGATCCGATGGGAGATGGGAAAATTAGAATCTTGACAGCATGGAAACAGGTATTCGGCCCAAAATGTCCACAGAGTCCCTCCGAAGGGTATCCCACCCAGACCCATTCCCCTACCCGACTACTGTATATTTCTCCTAACTAATGCACCTAACCTACACATCCCTGAATATTATGGGAAATTTAGCTTGGCCAATTCAACTAACCTGCAGATCATTGTATTGCAGGAGATAGGGGTTAAAGTGTAAATAACAGGGAGGGACAGAACCCAAAGAGAGACTGGAACATTTGGAAAGAAAAACGAGTGGATTACGATCTGGCTGGGAGGGTGCATAGCTGTTAATGGAGGGGACAGGAACCTGTGTCTGGCAGCATCTCAGTGTAGGTGGCCGAAATGACAACTGATGATCTACGTTCTGCTGCAAAAACAGACCCCGAGCTTCCACTTTAAACACGCGAGCCTGTTCCCTGGACAACATCTCTATCTCATGCTTACTGCTGTGTCCCAGTGAAGCCAGAACATACCAAATGGCCCCATATTTCGAGGACTGCAATTTCCCCTCCTATGTGGTCAATACCATCCAATGTATCTCCTCCACTTCCTGCACCTCTGCCTTTGAAACCCACATCTACAACTGCAACAAGGAGAGAACCCCCCCCCCCCCCCCTCCACCAAGTCCTTACCTTCCACCCAGATACAACACATCATCTTCTATCATTTCCACCAGCTACAATCAGACTGCACCACCAGATTCTTCAGGGGTTTGACCGAATAAATACTGATGTGTCTGAGGGTAAATACTGAGGGGGGGCTCTGAAACCAGATTCTGAGCCAGTCACAGAATCAAGGGTTCTGCTTTGGGTTCGTCAAGTTTAAGGCAACACAGACACTGGTAAGGGGTTTCAGTAGCAATGGAGCCGAGATGAGGAGGAGATAAGCAACGGTTTAAAGATTGGAATTCCTGGTGTTTGGGATTGTGTAGATGTCTGATCAGAAGGTCAGCTTCGCGTCAGAGATAACAGCAGTATTGTGATGAGTCTAGTTCTGCTGCATAGTTCCCAGTGAGAGGGAGGCGCTCAGCAGTAAGGGAAAGGAACTTGTTAGGCAACGGGTTTAACCATTACAATGTTTTATTGGAGGAAACTGCACCTAATCGAGTAGTGGGAGCATGGTAAGCAGTTTGATAACTGAGTAACAGTGGAGTAATGGAGAGGGATGATGGGGAGGGAGAGCTGGGCATCGTCAGTGTACATGTGAAACCCAACATGGTACTTTTGCACAATGTCACCTCCTGGCAGTATGTAGGTGTGATACAGGAGGGGCCAAGGATAGATCCACGGGGGACACCAAATGCAAGGAATTCAGAAAGGAAAGGGAGAGTGGAGATGGAGCAGGATTTTCCAACAACCGTGAGGTCAAATGTCAGTTTTTCACAGAATGGGTGAGAAGGACCATAACCAGAAAAGACAGAACAAGAAACAATGTCTGTGAATCGGTGAGGGGGACTGATATGGAGGAGGAGAAAAGAGAGTTGGAAATTCTATGGTTTAGTGAGATTAGGGTAAAGGGTCAAGATGAGCTCTGATAAGGCTTGACATGAGATGAGATTGGAGAAAAATGTAGGTTTGGACAAAAACCGGGAACACCACATGAAGCAGTTTGACTGAGTGGGCTAGTGGGAGGGAGGGAAGCAGCAGATCGGATTATCTCAGTCTTCGTGACAGAGAAACTCCATGTGCTCCAAACTCTTGTTGTTAGAGGGGAGAGTGGAGGAGACAGGAGGATGGACAGTGTTTACAAAGAAACAAAACCTGGGTAAATGATATTTAAAGTGAGTGAACAAACCTAATGTATTTAAATTTTATCCAAAATATTAAAAGAAACGACTGAAGTCCTGGTTCGAATCCCATCTTGGCAGATGGTGGAATCTGAATTCAAGAAAAAATAACTGGAATTAGGAATCTCCTGAACTCCATGAAATCATTGTCAATGGCGGAAAACATCCTGCCAAACTGACAGTGACCCAGCAAGCTACTCACTGAAATAATCACTGCAAAGTTTCAACAAAGGAATGAAACTGGATGGACCACTCGGCATGTAACAAGGCACCAGAAAATACAACCACAGAATCAGCCCTCTCGATGGTGCAATGTCTTCCAGACGAACATCTGAATTTTGGTACCAACATGTCCAGAGCTGTCTCACAGACCAATCAAGGAACAGCCTGACATACTCATACTCATGAAATCAACCCTTACAGACAATGACCAGACACCACCATTACCATCCCAAGATATTGAAATTGTAGTGATGGAAAAGCGCAACAGGTCAGGCAGCATCAGGAGAAGGAGAATCGATGTTTTGAGCCTAAGCCGTTCATCAGCCTGACCTGCTGTGCTTTTCCAGCACCACACTCTGGACTCTGATCTCCAGCATCTGCAGTCTTCACTTTCTCCTGAAATCTCTGGATATGTCCTGTCCCACCGGCAGGACAGACCAGGCAGAGGTGGTGGCACAGTGGTGTACAGACAGGGAGGATTTGCCCTGGGAGTATACAGCATTGGCTCCGGAGACCAGGACGTCCCATGGCTCCTGCTGATGACCACGTACCGTCCTCCCTTGGCTGATGGATCAGTTCTACTTCATGTTGAACAACATTTGGAGGAAGCACTGAGGAAGTAAAATGATGTCAAACGTACTCTGAGTGCAGGATTTCAATGTCCACAATCGAGACTAGCTCTGCAACAGAATTACTGACTGAGCTGGTCAGGACACAGCTGTTCAACTAAGTCTGCAGCGGGTGGTGAGGGAACCAACAATAGAGAAAAATATACTTGATCTCATTGATATGAATTGACCAGCTACAGATACATCTGGCCATGACAGTTTCAGTAAGAGTGACCATCACACATTCCTTTTGGAGACACAAGTCTTGGCTTAAAGTTGAGAAAAACCTCCATTGTGTTGAGTGACACTATCACCGTTCTAATTGGGACAGACTTTGAAGAGATGTAGCATCTCAAACTGGGTATCTCTGAGGCACTGTGGACATCAACAGCAGCAGAACTGTACTCCAGCACAATCTGAAATCTCATGGGTTTGTACGTCCCGCACTCACCCATCACAATGGACAGTAAAGGAGGGCATGCCATAAGCAGGACCAGGCAGACCTAAAAATGAAGTGCCAACCTGGTGAAGCTACCAAACAGGACCATCTGCATTTCAAACAGCATCAGCAGCAAGCAACAGAGCTAAACGATCCCACAACCAATGGATCAGATCGGAGCTCTGCAGTTCTGCCACACCCAGTTGTGAACGGTGATGGACAATTAAACAACTCACTGGAGGAAGCATCACAGAAATCCCCACCCTTACTGATGGAGGAGCCTCACACATCCATGCACCAGATAAGATGACAGCATTTGCAGCAATCTGCAGCCAGAAGTGCAAAGTGAGATGATCCATCTCAGCCTTCTCCAGTGGTTTCCAACATCACAGATGTGAGTTTTAAGCCAGTTTGATTCAGTTTGAAGTACATCAAGAAATGGTTAAGTCGTGCAAAATCTACGGGCCCTGTCAATATTCTGGCAATAATACTGATGGCTTGTGCTCCAGAACTTGCCACCAACCGAGCCAAGTACCACTCCAGCACTAGCATCTACCGACCATGTAGATCATGTTCAACACAGGGCAATCCAACCCAGGAAATTTACATCTATCAGTCCACACTCGATCAGCAGTAAAGTGATGGAAGATGTCATCAACAGGGCCATCAAGCAGCAGCTGCTCAGCAACAGCCAATTGAGTGACACTCACTTTAGGCTCCACCATGGCAACTCAGCTCCCGATTGTGTTACCGCCCTGATTCACAACCTGACGACCAACTGAATTCCAGAGGTAAGGTGAGAGTGACAGCCCAGTCCCACTCTAAGATCACTATTTCTAGTTGATTCTACCATTGTCTCAGCTCATGTACTCTCATCCACCTTGTGTTATCTCCAGAATTCATTATCCAAACACACTCCTGCCAGCTTCCCACATTCAACCTCCCTGTAATCTCAAGAAAAACTAAATCTCTGCTGCCCAAGTACTCCCTTGTACCAAAACATGTTGATCCATCAAAAGGCTCCCATTCATAATCAACAACATAGAGCCACAGAGATATACAGCATGGAAACAGACCCTTCAATCCAACCCGTCCATGCCGACCAGATATTCCAACCCAATGTAGTCTCATCTGCCAGCATCTGGCCCACATTCCTCAATTTAAAATTCTCATTCTTGATTTAATTCCTGGTTGTGATCATCCCTAGCTTGCCGCATCACACGTCCTTGAAGACCTCGACAACCCATTGTGTTCGAAACACCCAATGATCTGTTCATTCATTATTTCACCTGTGTGGCTGCTTTTACAGTTGCCAAAGCAACATTTTCTGAAATTCGCAGCCAAAACCTCACAGGTCTGCTTTCCTCCTTTAAGACATTCCTCAAAGCCTGCTTATTTGGCAATGCTTTTGGTCACCTGACCTAACATCATCAGTCTCTGACCTTATGCCTAAAGTTCCCACTAAATTTTTGTGAAATTATAAGCAGGATAATAAAACTACAAACTGTTCTTGATTTGGACATTACCTTCAAATCATCACTGTTGCTGTAATGAATACCCTGTAATGTCTCTTACCCAACCACATTGTGGGAGCACCTTCACCACACAAACTGCAGCTGTACAAGAAAGTCAAACATCACCCTCTCCACAAGCAACAGGGATTTGGCATTAATCACTGGTATCTGTGGAAGGAGAAACACAGTCGATGTTTCAGGGAGTGCAAAATGGATTACAGGTAATGAAAATGGTGCAGAATTTGATAGTCAGAAATGGAAGGAAAATGCATTTGCTTATTGGAAAAAAAGAATTCTCGACTATCAAAGATTTTCCAGAAAAAAATCAATAAGCAGCACATGGTCAGGGGCTGGGCGGCAGTGAAAAATTAACTTACAAAAATGTCTGTAAAAGTAATAGTAAAATACTAAACAGACCAAATATACACGCATTGTTCGAGACTGAGGAAGCCAGATATTGACAAAGTGGTCATGAGGGAGCCCAGAGATGAAGCAGAACAGTGGAAGCTGTTATGATCCCACATAGAGATGTATAGCACCGACAAAGACCCTTCGGTCTAACTCATCCACGCCAACCAGGTATCCAAGCCTAATCTATTCCCATTTGCCAGCACTTGGCCCATATCCCTGTAAATGCTTCCTAATCATATCATGTGTCTATTAAGATGCCTTTAACATGTTTTAATTGTACTAGCCTCCACCACTTCCTCTGGCAGCTCATTCCACCCACTGCATGAAAGAGTTGTCCTTTAGGTCCCTTTGAAATTTTCTCCGTTCACCCTAAAGCAATGCCCTCTACTTCTAGACACTCCTACTCCAGGGAAAACAACTTGTTCATTTACTCTATTCATGCCCCTCATGATTGTATAAACCACCATAACATCACCACTCAGCCTATGGCACTCCAGGGAAAACAGCCCCAGCCTTTTATGCCTCATCCTAAAGCTCAAATCCTCCAACCCCAACAACATCTTTGTAAGTCTTTTTTGAAACCTTTCAAGTTTCATAGAACCCTTCTGATAGGAGGCAGGCCAGAACTGCACACACTATTCCAAAACTGGCCTAACAAATGTCCTGTACAGCAACATGACCTCCCACATCCTATACTCAATGCTCTAACCAATAAAGGAAAATATACTGAACACCTTCTTCAGCATCCTATCGACCTGAAACTTGACTTGCAAGGACTATGAACCTGCAGTCCAAGGTCTCTTTGTTCTGCAAACGTCTCCAGGGCCTTGCCATTCAGTGTACAAGTCCTGCCCTGATTTGCTTTTCCAAAATGCAGCACCTCATTTATTTAAATTAAACCCCATCTGATCAATATCTTATTGTAATCTGAGGTAACCTTCATTATCCACAATACCTCAAATTTTGTATGACCTGCAAACTCATTTACGATACCAAATCATTTAAATGAATGACGAAACAAATCCAGAAATAAACATCCATTTCTCTGAGATTGAATGTGCTCTGAGAAAATCCTGCCCAATGACTCTGTACCAGAGAAAGGCTGAACATGCGCCTGGCTGCACCTTGCCCCCAACAAAGCTGGCGGCTCCGCACGTGTCCAGTGAATTCTTGCCCCGAATAAAGGCAATTCCCCGTTTACTGAAAACATGAGACTGAGACGTTCAAATGTGTGTATTCCGACGTGCACATTTTGTTTGTAAAACCTCTCCACTCATACAGAATCGCTCTCACCTCCTGAGGTGCCACAGACACCCTTGATGATTTTTGCGGGTACCTATTCTCTGCCTGGTTCCTCATTTGTCCTTAGTGTATTTGTACAATCACTTTGGGTTCTCCTTAAACCTATTTCCTAAAGCTATCTCATGTCCCCTTTTTGCCCTCCTGGTTTACCTCGAGTACACTCCTACTGCCGCTACACTCCTCCAGGGATTCACACAAACACAGGTCTCTGTACCTACCATATCCCTCCTTCATTTTCTCGACCAGGCCCTCAATTTCTTTCGTCAGGCAGCACTCTTTACACCTACCAACCTTGGCCTTAACAGGAACATACTGTCTATATACTCTCATTGTCGCAGGCCTATGGAGGCAATGGCAGATGAGGATACAGAAGCAATCATTCTCAGTAAAGAGGTAATGTTGGGAAAGATAACAGCCTAAAGGTAGATGGGTCTCCTGACTCTGATGGAATGCATCCCAGGGACTAAAAGAGATGTTGGGGGGGCGGGGGGGGGGGGGGGGGGATAACAAATAGACCTCGTGATAATTCACTAAAATTTGTTGGATGTCTGGTTTTGACAGACTGGAAGCTGCAAATGTGGTGCCACTATTTTTCAAAAAGGATCCGATGGCTTAACTTCTGTAGTGGAGAAAATGCTTGAACCTCTCAAGGAAGTAGTGGTGAGATATCTGGGTAGAAATTGTCTCATTGAGCAGACACAGCATGGATTCATGAACGGCAGGTCACATTTAACGCGTTTACTAGAATTACTTGAGGATACGACGAGTGCGTTGGACAAGGGGGACTCGGTGGATGTGGTGTACCTGGATTTCCAGAAGGCATTCGATAAGTTGCCACATAAAAGGCTGCTGAATAAGGTAAAGATGCATGGCATTATGGGTAATTATCATTGATACAGGATCGGTTAACCAACAAAAAGTAAAGAATGGGGATAAATGGGTGTTTGGATGTGTGTTGGCACTACAACTGTTTGCAATTTACACAAATGTTTTGGAGTTGAGGACCAAGTGTACGGTGTCAGAGTTCACATTTGATACAAAGATGAGGTAGAGCAATGTGTGCAGAGGCCACTGTAAGTCTGCACAGGGATACAGATCAGTTATATGGGTGGGTAAGGATCTGGCAGATGGAGCTCAATGTTAGGATATGTGAGGTCATCCATTTTGGTCGGACAAACAACAAACTGGATGATGAAATGGTGAAAACGTGCAGCAGGCTGCTGTGCAGAGGGAGCTGGGTGTCCTTGTGCATGAATCACAGGAAGTTGGTTTGCAGGTGCAGCAGGTAATTAAGGCAGTGAAGGGAATATTGTCCTTCCATGCTAGAGGGATGGTTATGCTGCAGCTGTACAGGGTGCTGGGGAGGCCACACCTGGAGTACTGTGTACAGGTTTGGTCCCCTTACTTCAGGAAGATGTACTGGCACTGGAGGGAGTACAGAGGAGGTTCACTAGTTTGGGTCAGGAGTTGAAGATTGGTGCATGTGGAGAGATTGAGAAAACTGGTTCTATAGTCATTGTAATTTAGAAGAATGGGAGGTTGGATAGGAAACAATAAAATTATGAAGGGAGTAGATAAGACAGAAGCAGGGAGGCTATTTCCACTGGGGGTGGGTCAAACTACAGAGCATTACCTCAAAATAAGGGGGAGCAGATTTAGGACTGAGTTCAGGAGGAGCTTCTTTAGCCAAAGGGTTGTGAATCTGTGGAATTCCCTGCCGAGTGCAGCATTTGACGTTATCAACTTGAATGCCTTAAAGGCAAAATGTAGATTTGTGAATAAGAAAAGAATTAGGGGTTATGGTGAGAGAGCAGGAATGTGGAGCGGAGGCCATGAGAAGATCAGCCCTGATCTTATTGAATGGTAGAGCAGGCTTGAGGGGCCAGATGAAAGTTCTTGCCTTGTGCTATCAAAATTGGCCTTTGTCCAATTCAGAACCTTAACTCTTAGATCTGGTATATTATTTTCTGTAACTATTTTCAAACTAGTAGAATTATCAGAGACTCCCAACAGTGTGGAAGCAGGTCATTCAGCCCATCATACTAATACTGACCTGGAAAGCCTCCTAACCTCCTCCTAGAACATTGCACTTCTCAGGGCCAGCCAACCTACACATCCCTGAACATTATGGGCAATTCAGCCTGGACAATTCACCCAACCTGCACATCTTTGGACTGTGGGAGGAAACCAGAGCACCCGGGACGAAATCCATGCAGAAAACCCCAATAAGGTGATTATCCCTTTCTTGTTTCCCAGTTCCACCTAAATAACTTCACTGGGCGTACTCCCAGGAATATCCTCCCTAAGCAAAAACATAATGCTATCCCGAATCAAAAATGCCACTCCCCCTCCTCTCTTGTCCCCCTTTCTATTCTTCCTATAGCATCTATACCCTGGAACATTAAGCTGCCAGTCCTATCCATCCCTGAGTGATGCCTCTGTAATTGCAATAATATCCCAGTGCCATGTTCAAAACCATACCCTGAGCTCCTCTGCCTTCCCTGTCAGGCCACTTCCAATGAAGTAAATGCAGTGCAACTGCTCAGTCCGACTTCATTCTGTGCCTTGCCCTTGCCTGCCTTGACTATTTGACTTCTGAACTGTACCAGTCTCAGACATATCTCTTTCCTCACTATCTTCTTGGGTTTACACCCACTCCCCCACTGATTTAATGCCTCCCGAGTATCACCAGCAAGTCTCCCTGCCTAGACATTAGACACCTTCCAATTCAGGTATAATCCATCCTTCTTATGCAGGTCAACTCTACTCCAGAGGAGATCACAACGATCCAAAAAACGTGAATCCTTTTACCCAGCACCAGCTCCTTAGCCGCTCATTGAGCACCTCCTCCTCCTCTGTAATATGGACATTTTCCAAGATGTCACCATTTATTTCCCCACATTCTATATCTCCCATGTACTTTTTCACAGTAAACACTACTGCAAAATACGTGTTTCCCTATCTCGCCCATCGCCTGCAGCTCCACACAATGGCTGCCTTGCTGATCTTTGAGGGTCTCTATTTTCTCCCTAGTTAGCCTTTTGCTCCTCATGTACTTACAAAAGCCCTTTGGATTATCCTTAACCCTATTCGCCAAAGCTATCTCATGTCCCTTTTTTTTGCCTCCTGATTTTCCTCTTAATTATACTCAAAATTTTTTTGGATTGGAATAAATGCAAAATATAATATCCTGACAATACAAACGAGGGTAGGACTTACACTCAATAAAAGTAGGGCCTTGAGTAGTGATATGGGAACAAAGAAACCGAGGGCTTCACGTCTTTGAAGTTTGTGTCACATGTAGACAGGGTGGTTAAGGTGCTTAGCACACTTGCCTTCATTGTTCAGACCTTTGAGTACAGGAGTTGGGACGTTATATTGAGGATGTCCAGAACGTTAGGGAAGCCTCTTCTGGAATACTCTGTCCAGTTCTGGTTGTGCTGTTATAGGAAGGATATTATTAAATTGGAGCAGGTTCAGGAGAGATTTACCTGCATGTTGCCATGAATGGAGGGATTGTGTTCTAAGGAGTGGCTGGATAGGCTGGGAATTTTTTCACTGGAGTGCAGGAGGTTGAGGGGTGACCTTATTAGAGGTTTATAAAATCAGAAAGAGTGTAGATAAGGTGAATGGACGAGGGAGAGGAGGATTCAAATCTCGGGTGCATTCATTTTGAGAAGAAATGAGAAAGATTTGAGAAAAGACATTAGGGTTTTAAAAAAAAATTATATGTGTGAAATGAACTTCCAGAGGAAGTGGTAGCTGTGAATACAATTACAATATTTAAAAAACATTCAGATTAGTGCATAAATAGCAAACATTTGGATGAATGTGGACTAAGCGGAGGCAGGTACAATTAGTTCAGTTTACAATTATGGTTGGCATGGACTGGTTGGACCACAGGGCCTGTTTCTTTGCTGTATAACATTACGACTCTAATCCTCACTAACTCTAAATTCCTCCATCCTCAACTCTCCCGTTCACTGCCACCTCATCCAGCCTCACAACTCTTCCTTATTTATATAATTCCTCACCAGCCACAGAACGCTCCCTATCTCATGTCCTCCAGTTTCTCAAATCTCTGCGATATGTGCCTTTCTTTAGTTCCAGCCTTGAGGATGCCCTCATTCACTCCGATTGGTTGGAAGACAAACTGGTACGATCTGGTCCTCCAGTACGGCCCTCTGCCCCCTATTAGCCTCCGCTGACATCAATCATCGGGGCCCATTGTGAGGTGAGTGGTGGGATCCTGCCTCTCTCTGCCCTGGGATGAGCTACAACATTCACACTCAATGGGGCAGTATCACAGAGCACAGGGTTTGGGGCTATTCAGCCCATTTGGGCTATACCCTCTCCCTATGGAGATGCTGCAAATCTGTCCAAATTCCCTTCCCATTTGCCCATAGCCCCCCAAATCTTCCCTTAAAAAGTAAAATTCTACATCTGTTTATGCATAACTGCTGAGTCTGTGTCCAGCTGCCATTCAGACTGTTCCAGATACTCAGAACTTACTGAATAAAATAATGTTCACATTATTTGCCAATTACCTGAAAATAGTTACTAAAATTGTGATGTTGTTAACATTTCCACTCTCTCTGCAGATTAGATATCCTAGAAACAAATTTGCACCTGGTCAAAATCACTGCTTAACCTTCTCAGCTCCAAGGACAATTATCTGTGCTTCTGCTAGCTCTCCACAAAAGAGGAACACATCTTATTTTCATTTATTAGTGTCATAGAGATGTACAGCACAGAAACAGACCTTTGGTCCAATTTGTCCATGCCAAATAGGAATCCTCAACAAATGGAGCCCCATTTGCCAGCTATAGGTCCATATCATTCAAAACCCTTCCTATTCATGTACCCAATCGGATGCCTTTCAAATGTTGTAACTGTATCAGCTTCCACTATTTCATCTGGCAGCTCATTCCACACATACACCACACACAGCTTGAAAACTTTGCCCCTTAAATCCGTTTTTAATCTTTGCCCTCTCAACTTAAGCCCATGTGATCTTATTTTGATCCCACCTAACTGGGGGAAAAGACCCTGGTTGTTCACCTTATCTGTGCCCTTCATGATTTTATAAATCTCCATGAAGTCACCTCTCAGTCTTTGACTCTCCAAGGAAATTAAGCCTCCTCCTGTAGCCCAAATCCTCCAACCCTAGCAAAGTCTTTGTAAATCTTGTCTGAACTCTTTCAAGATTCACAACATCCTTTCCAGAACAGGGAATTTCGAACTTAAAACAGAATTCCTGAAATGGCTTAATCAATGTCCTGTCCAACCACAATTTGACGTCCCATCTTCTGTACTCAATGCATTGACCAATAAATATAAGCATACCAAACCCCACCTTCACTAGTCTGCCTACCTGCGACTCTCCTTTCAAGGAACAATGAACCTGCACTCCATGGTCTCTATGTTCAGCAACATTCCCAAGGACTTTCCCTTTAAATGTACAAGTCCTGCTCTGATTTGCCTTTCCAAAATCCAACAGCTTACATTTGTCTAAATTGAGGAGAAAGTGAGGTCTGCAGATGCTGGAGATCAAAGTTGAAACTTTATTGCTGGAACAGCACAGCAGGTCAGGCAGCATCCAGGGAACAGGAGATTCGACGTTTCGAGCACAGGCCCTTCTTCATTTGTCTAAATTGAACCCAGTCTGCCATTCCTCGCTCCAATGGCCCATCTGGTCAAGATACTGTTGCATTCTGAACTTGTCCACTTCTTCATTGTCCACTACACCTCCAATTTTGGTGTCTTCTGTAAACCCACTGACCATATCTCATATATTCACATCCAAGTCATGTATTTAAGGACCCAATATCCATTCCTGCAGGACAATGCTGCTCACAGGCCTCCAGTCCGCAAAGCAACCCTCCATCACCACCCTCTGCCTCCTACCTTCAAGTCAGTTTTGTATCCAAATGGCTAGTTCTCCCAACATTTCATGTTATCTAACCTTGTTAACCAGTCTGCTTTGTGGAACATCGTTCAGTGTCCATATAGACAACGTCCACAGTCTGCCTTCATCAATCATCTTTGTCACATCTTCAAAAAAACTCAATCAAGTTAGAGAGATAGAATTTCCCACACATAAAGCCATGTTAACTATCCCTAATCAATCCTCGTCTTTCCAAATACATGTAAATCCTGTCCCTCAGGATCCCTTCCAACAACTTACCTTAGGCAACAACAGTCAGCCTAACTTACCTGACGTTAGGCTGACTGTTCTCTTGTTCCCTGGCCTTTCCTTACCACCTTTTTTAAATAATGGCACCCATCTTCCAGCACCTCACCTGTCACAAACAATGATATAAATACTTTAGGGAGGGGCACTGCCATCACCTTCCTAGCTTTCCACAAATTTCTGGGATACACCTGATCAGGTCCCAGGGATTTATCCACCTTGCTACTGTTTAAGACATCCAGTACTTCCTCCTCTGTAATATAGACACTTTTCAAGTGATCACTATTTATTTCTCCAAACTCTCTAGAATAGAATGGCATAGTATTTCTCCCACCTCCTGTTCCATAGATGGCCTTGTTGATCTTTAAGGGGTCCTATTCTCTGTCTGGTTATTATTTTATCCTTAATGTATTTGTAGAATCTCTTTGGATTCTCCTTAAACTACTTCCTAGAGATATTTCAAGTCCCCTTTTTGCTCTCCTGATTACCCTCGAGTATACTCCTGTAAAAACGTGATCCTGTACTCCCAATTTCTCTGCCTCTGCCATATCTGCTCCCAGGAGAAGCAATTCCACTCCAGGACATCCCAGAAAGGTTTCCACTTTCAAGGACTGCATTTCCCTCCCACTTGATCAACAATGCAGTCCAACACATATCCTCCACTTCCTGTACCTCCGCCTTCCGCCCACCCCTCCAACCACAATAAGAATATAATCTCCCGGTCCTCATTGCCACCCACTAATCTCCATTAACCTCTGCTATGTCCGCTACCTACAGTCAGACCCCACCACCAGGGATATATCTCTCTCCCCAGCCCTTTCTATCTTCCGCAGAGACCATGGGATCTTTGGTGCTGATGTGTTGCCCCAAAGATACCTCAGTCACTCACCCTGCCAAATGGCCTAGTGAGATTATCACTAGATGGATAATCCAGACACCCAGATAACGTTCTGGGGCCCAGGGTTTGGATCCCGTCACGGCAGATAATGGAATGTGAATTCAATAAAAATTTGTAATTAAGAATCTGTTAAAGACCATGAATCCATTGTTGATTATTGCTAATATCCTTCAGGGAAGGAATCTGCCATCCTTACCTGGTTTGGCCGACATGTGACTCCAGACCCACAGCAATGTGGTTGACTCTTTACTGCCCTTTGACACCCTCATCCTGTGAATGAATAACAAAGAAGATCAAGTCTTGTACACAACCATACTATTCTTACAGAGAAGTCATCTCTTAGTAAATTTGCTTCTCAACTCCCTGCGGACTATTGGGGAAGTGTGTTGGTGGGGGGGGGGGGGGGGGTCAATAGTACTATCCCAATAAGGAGATCATCCCTTTCTTATTGCTCAGTTCCACCTGTATAACCTGCCTGGATGTACTCCCAGGAATACCCTCTTGAAGCCCAGCTGTAATGTTATGCCTAATCAAAATTACCTCTCCCCCTGCTCTGTTGCCCCCTTTCTATCTTTGCTATAGCATCTATACACTGGAACATTAAGCTGCTGGTCCTATCCATCATTAAGTCATGCCTCTGTGTTTGCTATAATATCCCAGTGCGATGTTCAAAACCATACCCTGAGCTCCTCTGCCCGACCTATCGGGCCTCCTGCATTGAAATAAATGCAGTGTAACTGCTCATTCTGTGCCTTGCCCTTGTCTGCCTTGACTGTTTGATGTCTGAACTGTACCAGCATCAGACTTAGCTCTTCCCTCACTCTCTCTCTGGGTTTACCCACATTCCTTCACTAGCAACTCTTCCCTTTCAGTGCAGGTACAATCCATCCTTCTGATGGAGGTCAATTCTACCCCACAAGAGACTCCAATGATCCAACAATGTGAACTCTTCTATTCCTATGTCATTGATACCAATAAACAACAGCCTCCCCTCAAAATGGGTATTCTCCCCTTTAAGAATATTCTGCTCCCTCTCTGAGACATTCTTATCCAAAAATTAAACATTTGAATAATAAACCTTACACTCATCAGGTCATCATAAAAGGATTACATGGCACATTGAAGGTTTGGGGAGACCTTTTGGGAGAATGCGATGATTCAGTAGGAGAATTTTTAAGCAGCAAATGGGACTGATCTGGAACACAACACTCACTCACCCGCAATGCGAATATCCAGGTCCTGATATATACTGAGTAATTCAATCAGAGTTTAGCAGAACATTTACTGAGATTACCATCTGAATGTCCACCTGTAATATCCTGTAATACAAGTTTCTAAAATCTGTCACACTCAGGTCAAGTTAGAAACCCACACCATTCCCTCATGGTGTCCCAGGATTACTGTACATATTACCCTTGAGGACAACAGCAGTCAACTCAGGGGGAAATCTGTGGGTTTCTAGGAGATTCCAACTGGAGATCTCATGTGACTGAAGAGAGCAGTTCTTTGACACATTGGAGAAAATGATCCAAGCGTCAGTGAGATATGGGGAATAAGAATTACTTTATTTTCTTTCATTCCGTGCTGCCGCTCTGCCTCATCAATAAGACATGGGTGTGAAACGCTAATTCCTAACGATGGGCAAGTTGTCTCCATCCTGACCAATGGGTAGGAAGATCCTCCAAATCACTCCAAAGCGTATCCCTAAAAAGATAGCAACTCTGTCTGCTTCCCACTGCCCAGTGCTTCCAGTAAATGTCTGGAAGAATGGGAAGGGGGGGGGGATATCTCCTAGAAAAGGCATAACTGTAAAGGTCTAAGAGGATGATGAAAAGAGAGAGATGTACAGGAGAAGGGGGCAACAAGTTGCCAGATGGGGTGTAACTTGGGAAAATGGGAAGTTGCTCATTTTGGAGGAGATAATAAAAGAACAAAGTACTATTTAAATGGTAGAAACTGTAGAAAGCTGCACCACAAAGGGACCAGGGGTAATTGTTCAGGAAACACAGAAAGCTATCACACAGTTACAACAAGGAACCAGGAAGGGGAATGGAATATTTTGTTTCAAAGGTGTTCAGTATTAGAGCTTAGAGTATATACCTGAGAGTAACGTGTGGAAGTGCTGGTGAGACCACCATATCTGCAGTAATGAGAGCAGTTTTGGTCCCTTTAGGTCAGGAAATGTGTCACTTTATTGGAGGCATTTCAGGGAAGATTCAATGAGATGATCCCTGGTTTGGAGGGATAATCTTTTAAATAAAGGCTGAAAAGGTTGGGACTCTACTCACTGGATTGTGGAGAAAGAGAGGTGATCTCATTGAAACAGATGGGATTCTTAAGGGGTTTGACAGGATAAATACTGAGAGGATGTGTCTGAGGGTAAATACTGAGAGGGGAGTCTGAAACCAGATTCTGAGTCTGTTTTGGATTCATCAAGACAAGGCAACACAGACACGGGTAAGGGGTTTCAGTAGCAATGGAGCTGGGGTGAGGTGGAGAAAAGCAACGTTTAAGAGATTGGGATCGTGTGGATGTCTGATCAGGTCACCTTGGGGTCAGATGTAACAGCAATATTGTGACGAGTGTTGTTCTGCCTCAGAGAGTTCCCAGTGGGAGGGAGGGGCTCAGCAGAAAGGTAAAGGTAAGGCAATGGGTTTAACCGTGACAATGTTTTATTGGAGGAAATTGCAGCTAATCGAGTAGTGGCAATGTGATAAGCAGTTTGGTAACTGAGTAACAGTGGAGTAATGGAGAGGGATGATGGGGAGGGAGAGCTGGGCATCGTCAGTGTACATGTCAAACCTAACAGTGTTTTTGGATGATATCACCTCCTGGCACGATGTACGTGAGATACAGGAGAGACCAAGGATAGATCGTTGAGGGACACCAAATGCAAGTAACACAGAAAGGAAAGAGAGAGTGGAGATGGAACAGGATTTTCCAACAACGGTGAGGTCAAATATTAGTCTTTCACAGAATGGGAGAGAAGGACATAACCAAAAAAAGACCAACAGACAGAACAAAGAACAATACCTATGAACTGGCGAGGGGGAGTGATGAGGCGGCAGTGTAGGAAAGAGAGTTGGAAAGTGAGTTTAGCGAGGTTTGGGTAAAGGGTCAAGATGAGCTCTGATAAGGCTTGACAAGAGACTGGAGAAAGATGTAGGTTTAGGACAAAAACCAGGAAAACCACGTGAGGCAGTTTGGCTCAGTGGGCTAGTGGGAGGGTGAGAAGCAGCAGATCGGATTATCTTAGTCTTAGTGACAGAGAAACTCCATGTGCTCCTCACTCGTTGTTGGAGGGGAGGATGGAGGAGACAGGATGATGGACAGTGTTTTACAAAGAAACAAAACCAGGGTTAGTGATATTTAAAATGAGTGAACAAAGCTGATGTATTTAGCTTTTATCCAGAATATTAAAACAAACGACTGAAGTCCTGGTTCGAATCCCGTCTTGGCAGATGGTGGAATCTGAATTCAAGAAAAAAAATGTGTTAGGAATCTCCTGATCTCCATGGAACCATTGTCAATGGCAAAAAAAATCCTGCCAACCTGACAGCAGCCCAGCCAGCTACTCACTGTACTAATCACTCCAAAGTCTCAACAAAGGAATGAAACTGGATGGACCAGTTGGCAACTAACAAGGCACCAGAAATTACAACCACAGAATCAGCCCTCTCAATGCTGCAACGTCCTCCTCACTAACATCTGATTTTTGGTGTCAAAATGTGGAGAGCTGTCTCACAGACTAGTCAACGAACAGCCTGACATATTCATACTCACGGAATCATCCCTTACAAACAATGACCAGACACCACCATCACCATCCCTAGATATCGAGAGTGTGGTGCTGGAAAAGCACAACAGGTCAGGCAGCATCCGAGGAGAAGGATAATCGACGTTTCGACACTCAGCCCTTCATAACCCTGACCTGCTGTGCTTTTCCAGCACCAGACTCTTGACTCTGATCTCCAGCATCTGCAGTCTTCACTTTCTCCTGAAATCTCTGGATATGTCCTGTCCCACCGGCAGGACAGACCAGGCAGAGGTGGTGGCACAGTGGTGTACAGACAGGGAGGATTTGCCCTGGGAGTATACAGCATTGGCTCCGGAGACCAGGAAGTCTCATGGCTCCTGCTGATTACCACGTACCGTCCTCCCTTGGCTGATGGATCAGTTCTCCTTCATGTTGAACAACATTTGGAGGAAGCACTGAGGAAGTAAAATGGTGGCAAACGTACTCTGGGTACAGGGTTTCAATGTCCACAATCGAGACTAGCTCTGCAACAGAATTACTGACTGAACTGGTCAGGTCCTAAAGGATATAGCTGCTCAACTGAGTCTGCAGCAGGTGGTGAGGGAACCAACAAGAGTGTAAAACATACTTGATCTCATTGATATGAATTGACCTGCGGCAGATACATCTGGCCATGACAGCGACCATCACACATTCCTTTTGGAGAAAAAGTCTTGCCTTAAAGTTGAGAAAAACCTCCATTGTGTTGAGTGGCACTATCACCGTTCTAATTGGGACAGACTTTGAAGAGATGTAGGATCTCAAACTGGGTATCTATGAGGAATTGTGGGACATCAACAGCAGCAGAACTGTACTCCAGCACAATCTGAAATCTCATGGGTTTGTAAATCATGCTCTCACCCATCACAATGGACAGTAAAGGAGGGCATGCCATGAGCAGCACCAGGCAGAACTAAAAATGAAGTGCCAACCAGTTGAAGCTATCAAACAGAACTACCTGCATATCAATCAGCATCAGCAGCAAGCAACAGAGCTAAATGATCCAACATCCAATGGAACAGATTGGAGCTCTGCAGTTCTGCCACACCCAGTTGTGAACGGTGATGGACAATTAAACAACTCACTAGAGGAAGCATCACAGAAATCCCCACCCTTACTGATGGAGGGGCCTCACACATCCATGCACCAGATAAGATGACAGCATTTGCAGCAATCTGCAGCCAGAAGTGTAAAGTGGGATGATCCATCTCAGCCTTCTCCAGTAGTTTCTAACATCACAGATGTGTTTTAAGCCAGTTCGATTAAGTTTGAATAACATCAAGAAATGGTTAAGTAGTGCAAAGTCTACGGGCCCTGCCAATATTCTGGCAATAATACTGATGGCTTGTGCTCCAGAACTTGCCACCCACCAAATCAAGTACTGCTCCAGCACTGGCATCTATCGACAATGTGGAACATTGCCCAGGGATGTTCAACACAAAAGCACAGGGCAATCCAACCCAGCCAATTTCCCTCTATCAGTCCACACTCGATCAGCAGTAAAGTGATGGAAAATGTCATTAACAGGGCTACCAAGCAGCAGCTGCTCCGCAACAGCCAGCTGAGTGATACTCATTTTAGGCACCACCACGGCTACTCAGCTCCCGATTGTGTTACCGCCCTGATTCACAACCTGACAACCAGATGAATCCCAGAGGTGAGGTGAGTGTGATAACTCAGTCCCATTCCAACACTACTATTTCTAGCTGATTCCACCCTTGCCTCAGCTCATATACTTTCATCCACCTTGTGTTATGTCCAGACTTCATTTTCCAAACACACTCAGGGCCAGCTTCCCACATTCAACCTTCCTCAAGAAAGTCTAAATCGCTGCTTGTTGATTCATCAAAAGGCTCCTATTCATAATCAACAGCATACAGCCATAGAGATGCACAGCAAGGAAAAAGACTCTTCGGTCCAACCCGTCCATGCCGACCAGATATCCGAACCCAATCTAGTCTCACCTGCCAGCACCTGGCCAATATCCCTCAATTTAAATTTCTCACACTTGATTTAATTCCTGGCTGTGATCATCCCTAGCTCCCTGCACCACACACACTTTGTGACCTCGACAGCTCATTTTCTTCGAGACTCCCAACCATTTGTTAATTCATTACTTCACCTGTGTGGTTGTTTCTACAGTTGCTGAAGCAGCATGGTCTGGAATTCGCAGCTAAAACCTCTCAGGACTGCTTTCCACCTTTAAGACATCCCTCAAAACCTGCTTTTTGGCAATGCTTTTGGTCACCTGACCTAATATCTTCATCTCTGGTGTGAGAGGTAATTTCGGTTTAAACTTTAAGATGTGCCTGGACCACAGACTGATCTATAATAAAAGACAAAACCTTTGTTTCTTTTCTAACAACCATTTTATATACTCAAAAGTAGAGTAGTTTAAATTGTGCAGAATGCTGACAATTTGTGAGCGATAGTAAAAGCAAGCAGGCTCTTGATTAATGAAGCCATTCACACAGCAGAGAATGATGAGTCCTTGGCTCATAAGACTCCAGGATGGGAGTACGACTTGAGACATCTGTTTCAAATTAAAGCTTTTGACTGATAAGACTACAGGGTGAGAAAAACAACAAACTTTGGAGACTCTGGAGCCTTTTGTTGCAGACTTTGTGATAAAAATAATGATGTTTTTAAGAATGTGAACCTCATGGCTTGTTGGAGCCAAGGAGAGGAGGGACTTGTCCTATAAATAATGGAGACTTTGTAAGCCTCAGGGCGCCTTTTCTTTAAGGGTGCCCGACTCTGCAGACTTGACTTGTTAATAAAACTTTGTTTTCCTGAATTTGTCTCGAGCGATTATTGAGAAGCGATTTTCGTTTCTAACAACTTGGGGGCTCGTCTGGGATCAACACTCCGGCCGCAAGGGGAGTTGAGGAAGGATATCGGAGAAGGTGCACCCTGCTGAGTTCAGCAGTCCCTGATTCCTTGCTTGTCGCCCCGCGCGGCTTGAGCGAGTGATATCCGGGAGGCTCAGGAAAACAAAGGAGGGGTGTACCCGAGGCAGTGGGGACGGTTAACGATCGAGTAATTTCGGTGCACCGAACCCAGGTAAGACAAAACTTGCGGGGACCGTGTTTCCGGAGGACTGGGTACCTACGGGGTGCCTGTGGAATTTTTTTTCTACAGAGACGTGGGACTCAGGAATCTGGAGACCGGGGCTCGTCTGTGAGGGATTTTGCAGAGACCGTGTTTGAGGAGGAACGTGTACCTACGGGGTGCCTGTGATTTGTGTCACAGAGACGTAGGACACAGGAATCCAAAGACCGGGGGTGCCTGCAAAGGAACCTGGGCGATCACGGGACTGAAGGTCCGGGAATTGGCTACATTGTGATAGATTGTCACGGGAAAAATACGAAGTCCTCGGAAATGGGAAATAAGGGATCTAAGGTGATTAAGGGAAAGGTAGGCTTAAACAGGGACAATGACTCATACCCCGGGGTACCTGACGATAGTCCGTTAGGGAGAATGCTAAATAATTGGGATCAGGCTGGAAGAAAGGGAAAATCTAAAAGGAAGATGGTAAAATACTGTCAAAAGTGATCCCAGAAACCTATTCAGGGCGACTCAGTGTGGTGGCCTAGATTCGGTACTGACGACGACTGGGTCCGGCAAGCCCTCATTTTATATGTCAATTCAAAACCTGATGTTAATCTGGAAGAAAGTGATTATGCCCTTTGTTGGCTGCCGGTTACGATATCTTGTCAAATGCAGGTAACTAATAAAGACTCGAAAGGGCAGAAAGAATGGGACCCTTTAGATCACTTACCGCCGCCCTACGTGACCCCGTCTGCCCCACAGAATGTTCCTTCGGGTGACGACGATTCAGGGGAAGGGGAAGAAGATGGGGAGGAATCACAAACTACCTCAGGGGTACAGACCAGATCTCAAGCTGGAAAGGGTCACAGACAAGACCCTGTCTCGATTGCAAGAATGAATCCACTCCGGGAAGTGCCCATGGGGGGTGAGGAAGGAAGAACGGGATATGTGAACGTTCCCTTGACGAGTACTGAAGTACGGAATTTCAGGAGGGAGATGAAGGGTCTACTAGAGGACCCCATGGGACTTGCTGAACAATTGGATCAGTTCCTGGGTCCGAATACTTACACGTGGGAAGAGATGTGTTCCATCATGAAAACATTGTTCTCTAGCCAGGAGCGTCAGATGATACGACAAGCTGCGCTCTTGGTCTGGGAGAGAGAGGGGGGAGAAGGAGGGGAGCAGAAGTTTCCCCTCACCGACCCCGAGTGGGATAAGAACACGGAGGGAGGACGGCGCAACATGAGAGACATGCGGGAATATTGGATAAAAGGAATAAGACACGCAGCCCCGAAGGGGCACAATTTTACCAAGGCCTTTGGTAATCATCAAAATCCGGAGGAAACCCCTACGGACTTCCTAGACAGGAGTAGGAAGAATGTGCAGCAGTTTGCTGGGGTGGACCCTGAGACGGACGTGGGGCAACAACTCATACGGGTAGAGTTTGTATCAAAGGCCTGGCCGGACATACGAAAGAAGTTAGAGAAAATGGATGATTGGGATAGTAAATCTTTAAGTGAATTACTACGAGAGGCGCAAAAGGTGTTTGTGAGAAGGGACGATGAGAAGCAAAGGAAGGCGACAAAGATAATGATGCAAACGGTGCAACAAATGACAGCTGGAAGAAAGAAAAAGGGTGGGTCCACGCATCAAGGAAAAAGGGGCCCGTTCCGCCTGAAGAAGAAAGCACCTGGACATGCGAGCAAGGGGACAAGCGTTGTCGGTAAAACTGAAAAGACAGCAATAATGAACTCTACTTGGACTGTATTGGTGGGGATATTGATCAGTTTACTCCTGTATGTGGGGGAGGGTGAGGGGAGATGTGACAAATGTCGAACTACAGTAAGACTTGGGATTCGAATCTATTCGGGATCATTTGTGTCCCATTCCTATGTGGACGATAGGTGTTATGATGTGAGTGCACGCCATGAATGTTGGGAGGATGGGAGACCCTATTATCAGGTATATAATAAAGGATACGGTGGCAAAATCCATGGATGCCCTAGAAATGACCGCTGGGTGTGTATTAGCAAAACTGGGAGGTGGGACCTATCCTCCGTGTTGCTCAGGGAGCAGGTTGACAGAGTCAAGGAGACCAAGATACAGATCCCTGATCGGGGGTTGGGGAAAGAGCAAGACCGACAGGGAACGGTCGTGCTCCCTAAAGTGCCATCTGTATACGAAGAGATAGAAGGACAGATTGAACTCCCTGATGTTACACAAAACCTGTTTATTGATCTCACCTCTAGAATAGCCACTGTTTTAAATGTTAGCAATTGCTGGGTCTGTGGGGGGCCGCATATGTCGGAACAATGGCCGTGGACTGGTCAAAGCTTAGACATAGGGGAATTGCTGCAAACCACTTGGACTCGTGACAACGACAGAAAAAGCCAGGGGTGGAGACTGACAAACAGCCCTGAGGGCCAGTTCTGTATTGAAGGCAAGGGGACCGTGAAGGTAGGGATTAGCCCCTGTCAGAATATATTGGATGCAACCACGCGAGTATGGTGGCCTGAGAATATTGCTTGGTACATTGCAAACCGAGATCATCAAAATTGCATTCGGTTACGTTCTGATTCCTCCTCTTACGAGCTAAGTGCTGACCCTTCCGATGGCATGAAAAGAGTGTGGAGCGGTGGTTGTCAGGGGAATCAATGCTGGAATAATCCTGTCCAGACTCTGCCACAGGGTCAACAATCCGAATACTGGAATTGCAGTGGTCCTGGTCCTTATGAGGGCGTTCCTGGGGTAAAGGAGTTGTGGGATGACGTTGTGAGGCAGGGAGGGCCTGCTCCAGATGGCCTATTTTGGATATGCGGTAATCAGGCATACTCCAAACTGCCCATGGGATGGGCTGGGGTATGCTTCCTGGGTCTAATACGACCTGCGTTCTTCCTATTACCCCGGGAGGAAGGCGATGATTTGGGAGTTAAACTCTTTGACTCCCTGCGTAGGTCGCCAAGGGATATCCAAGTCGGTGATTGGGGGGATGAGTGGCCACCGGCCCGGATTATTGAATACTATGGGCCGGCTACTTGGGCACAGGACGGATCATGGGGATATCGTACTCCTATCTATATGCTAAATCGAATTATCAGGCTCCAAGCAGTCGTAGAGGTCATTACTAATCAGACCCCCCTGGCCCTAGAGCTGTTGGCTCAGCAGCAGGATCAGATGAGGGCTGCTATATATCAAAACCGACTTGCCTTGGATTATCTGTTGGCCTCGGAGGGGGGTGTGTGCGGGAAATGTAACCTGACAAACTGCTGTCTAGAAATTGACGATAATGGTAAAGCGGTTTTGAAAATTTCCGATGAAATTCGGAGATTGGCCCATGTGCCAGTACAATCTTGGCGTCCTCTTAGTGGCATCGGATGGTGGGATGGTCTCCTAGGTGGTAGCTGGTGGAGCACGGCGTTGCTGGTGGTTGGGGGCGGCATGATTCTTCTTCTCGTATTACCCTGCCTAACTCCCTGTATTCAGTTTTTAATTCAGAAAAATATTTCCCGACTCCAGGCAGTGGTGGTTCCACAACATGGGACACAGGAACTTAAAGTGATGTTGCTGCGAAAGACCAAGGATTTCCCGGGCCCTTGAGGGAAGGAGGGGAGGGGGGGTGGGGGGGGGCTTATCTTGGTCAGGCACATCTTAAAGAAAGAAAAGGGTGGAATTGTGAGAGGTAATTTCGGTTTAAACTTTAAGATGTGCCTGGACCACAGACTGATCTATAATAAAAGACAAAACCTTTGTTTCTTTTCTAACAACCATTTTATATACTCAAAAGTAGAGTAGTTTAAATTGTGCAGAATGCTGACAATTTGTGAGACTGATCTATAATAAAAGACAAAACCTTTGTTTCTTTTCTAACAACCATTTTATATACTCAAAAGTAGAGTAGTTTAAATTGTGCAGAATGCTGACAATTTGTGAGCGATAGTAAAAGCAAGCAGGCTCTTGATTAATGAAGCCATTCACACAGCAGAGAATGATGAGTCCTTGGCTCATAAGACTCCAGGATGGGAGTACGACTTGAGACATCTGTTTCAAATTAAAGCTTTTGACTGATAAGACTACAGGGTGAGAAAAACAACAAACTTTGGAGACTCTGGAGCCTTTTGTTGCAGACTTTGTGATAAAAATAATGATGTTTTTAAGAATGTGAACCTCATGGCTTGTTGGAGCCAAGGAGAGGAGGGACTTGTCCTGTAAATAATGGAGACTTTGTAAGCCTCAGGGCGCCTTTTCTTTAAGGGTGCCCGACTCTGCAGACTTGACTTGTTAATAAAACTTTGTTTTCCTGAATTTGTCTCGAGCGATTATTGAGAAGCGATTTTCGTTTCTAACATCTGGCCTTATGTCTAAAGGTCTCAATAGTATTTTTGTGAAATTATAAGCTTGATAATAAGAATACAAACTGTTGTTGATTTGCACATTATTTTCAAATCATCACTGTTGGCTGAATGAATAATCTGTCATGTCACTTACCGAACCACATGGTAGGAGCACCTTCACACTTAAACTGCAGCTGTACAAGAAAGTCAAACATCACCCTCTCCACAAGCAACAGGGCTTTGGCATTAATCACTGTTATCTGTGGAAGGAGAAACACAGTTGATGTTTCAGGGAGTGCAAAATGGATTACAGGGAATAAAAGGGGTGCAGAATTTGATTGTCAGAAATGGAAGGAAAATACACTTGCTTATTGGAAAAAAGAATTCTTGACTGTCAAAAATATTCAAGAAAATCTGATAATAGAGCAGCACATGGTCAGGGGCTGGGCCGCAGTGAAAAACTCATTTACAAAGGGTCTAAAAAAGTAATAATACAGTAGTAAACAGACCAAAAATACACCCATGGTTCGAGACTGAGGAAGCTAGATATTGACAAAGTGGTGATGAGGGAGCCCAGAGGTGAATCAGAGCAGTATTGGCTGCTACGATCCCAATGACTCTATACTCGAGAAAGGCTGCACATGCGCCTGGCTGCAGCTTGCCCCCTACAAAGATGGCGGCCGCGCACGTGACCAGTGAATCGTTGTCCCGAATAAAGATGGCGGCTCTCACTCAGACCTGCAGCCGCGCTGAGGCCATTCCTCATTTACTGCAAACACGGGACTGGGACGTTCAAATTTGTGTTTTCCGACATACACAATTTGTTTGTAAAACCTCTCCGCTCATAGTAACACAGTTTTTCTCCCGTTTCCCTGTTTATTTCTTTCCTTACCGTATCCTTTCTCTCCATAACTTCCCGAGCATTCATTACAGCGACTGTGCGCCGTGCGCGAGGGTGATCACATGGTTTAGTTTAGCTCCGCCCTTCATTCACTTTGATTGGTTGGAGGACCAACATCCCGCTAGGTCATCCAGCGCCGCCCACCGTCCTTTCATTGGTCCGGTGCTGACATCAATCACCCGGAGTCCCTTTGTTGGCTCGAACATGCGCAGTGTGTCATCCTTTAGCTGATATGTTGGGTAATGTGATGGGAGAGTTTACTGAGGGTAAGAATTCCCTTTGTGTGAGCTCTGCAGTAGATTTCCTTTATTGATGGAGGGAATTGCCTTCCTACTCATGACTGTATAGCTGTGATTGATGAATCAATGCTACCTGAATCAGTACATAAACACCACTTTTTCACAACATCTGAGATCTTTACCACATTGTATCACGCTCTTTTCCAAAAAAAAACAGGAATCGGAGCACGAGTAGGGCATTCATTCCCTTCAGCTTGTTCCCCCATTCTATCAGATCATGGCTGGGCCAACCCAGACCTCAACACCTCTTTTATGCTTGATCCGCATAGCCCTCAACTGCCCAATATTTCAAAAATCTATCTGCCCTCTTTTAAAATAATTTGAGATAGAATCACAGATTCCCTACTGTGTGGAAACAGGCCCTTCAGCCCAACAAGCCAGAACAACCCTCCAAAGAGGAACCCAACCATTCCCCTCTGTGGTGAAAAAAAAAATTATGTCCCAATACATGTGTGAATCTAACCGGAATGGAGGTGTTGCTTAGTCCCGTGTGAATCTTATTACACACCTCCCCGTGTGAATCTTCTTATCTGTATGTAACCAGAATGGAATGTGTTTTTTAGCCTTGCTCTGCTGTTTACATGAATGTTTATATCTGGAAAAGAGTATATCAGCTGGAAAAGTCTCCAGTTTGGTGAGTCTGCTCCGGGGTTACGTTTAACCGCCGAGCGTGGGTTGTTGGCAACCGCTCTACGAGAACTGACGGCTCCCAGTTCCGGTAACATGTAGAGTGAGTATAAGCCAGACCCGGGAGTCTGCTCCGGGGTTACGTTTAACCGCCGAGCGTGGGTTGTTGGCAACCGCTCTACGAGAACTGACGGCTCCCAGTTCCGGTAACATGTAGAGTGAGTATAAGCCAGACCCGTTGTAAGTATGAGACCTGGTTGTGGCGACGCTGCGGGGAATAAAATGCTCATATTCTAGCAGACTCGCCTCTTGGTCGTTTGTTCTGTGTCAGACTACTCTCCTACGAACCTGACCTTGAGAATTTTTTAAAACACCCTCCCACATTTAACTTTCCCAATTGTTTAGGTGAGAAAATTCTAGCCATTCACTGAGAGAAAAAATTCTTTACTTTTTCTAAAATGAATGTTCCCTTATGTAGATTAGATTAGATTAGATTACATTACAGTGTGGAAACAGGCCCTTCGGCCCAACAAGTCCACACCGACCCGCCGAAGCGAAACCCACCCATACATTTACCCCTTAGCTAACACTACGGGCAATTTAGCATGGCCAATTCACCTGACCCTGCACATCTTTGGACTGTGGGAGGAAACCGGAGCACCCGGAGGAAACCCACGCAGACACGGGGAGAACGTGCAAACTCCACATAGTCAGTCGCATGAGGCGGGAATAGAACCCAGGTCTCAGGCGCTGTGAGTAATGTCCCCTGGTTTGAGACTTCACTGGTGCGAGAAGATCTAGTCAACATCTACCCTGTCAAGCTCCTCAGAATCTTGTTTCCATAAGATCACCCCTGCTTATCTATTCTTGATAGGTCAACCCTTTCATCCTCGAAGCAGCTAAGTGAATCTTTTTTGAATGGTCTCTGATGTTAGTTTATTCTTTGTTAAATATGGGAGCTAACATTGTATACATTACTCCAAGTGAGGACTCAGCAACAGCCAGTGTGGTTAACCAATCCTCAGTCCATGCTAATACATTACCCCGATACCATGAGCTCCTAAATTGTGCAATTAACTTTTATGTAGCACCTTATCATTTACATTTTTAAAATCCAAATACAGAACATCATTGGATTGCCCTTTATCAGACCTGCTAGTTATCTCCTCAATGCACTGTCGTAAATTTGTCAAATCTAGTTTCTCTTCCACAAAACCCAGGCTACATGTTTAATGATAAGCTTTTCTAAATGTCCTGCAAGTTCCTTCTTTAATATTCGACTGTAGATTCTTTCAGTAGATTTTCTCAGTATGATTCCCCTCTCTTAAATCCATGCGGACTCTGTCCAATTCTGTCACTGTTCAATTAGAAACTTGATTGTACTCCAATATAGTTAGTAAATGTATCTATATTTATTTTAAAAAATTGATTACTTATAAATGCTGGACCCATGCAATATCAATGAATTAGTGACTCTGAATTTGGGTTATAATGTTTTTTTTGTTAATTCCTTTTCGTACTGTGTTATGCAGACAGCACCAAGTGATCACTCTTAATTGTGAGTAACTTTGAAAATAATATATTTTAAAAATGACGTCCCAAAATGCTGCCTCATTATTGTGCAAGGAGGATTTTGCATGCAATTGTTTGCAATAAAATTGAACAGATGTTTGCTGCAATTTGGCCAGACTGCAGGTTACACCAAAATGGCAACTCTGTTGTCAAATTCTTACTTGACACTGCCCAAGGCGATACTGATGGGACTTCACTTTGCCATTCTTGTTCACTAGCTTTATTTCCAGGTTTAATCATATAATCATTCTAGAGCTTGTAATTTTAGACAACTTCTCTTTTAGGTACATATCATACTGAAGTGTTGCACTGAATGGTACCAAATCTGAAATTAGTCTCTAATCTGATAGTAACTTGCTCTGACCCTTCTACATATGTATTGGCATAAGTCTATGCCAGTTATTTTTCTGAAGCCTGTGATTCCTGATGAAGGGCTTATGCCCGAAACATCAACTCTCCTGCTTCTCGGATGCTGTCTGACTTGCTGTGCTTTTCCAGCATGGCACTTTTCGACTCTGATGTCCAGCTTCTTTGGTCATCACTTTCTCCTTTGATCAACAAAAAATATTCTTGGTTTAATCTTCTCAAAGTGCAATACGTACTAATTCATGAAATTCAGATATCTCACATTTACCTTAACTATATTTACCTTAACTATACGATTAAACGTGCAATAAAGCTGGTGAACAAGAATGGCAAAGTGAAGTCCCATCAGTATCGCCTTGGGCAGTGTCAAGTAAGAATTTGACAACAGAGTTGCCATTTTGATGTAACCTGCAGTCTGGCCAAATTGCAGCAAACATCTGTTCAATTTTATTGCAAACAATTGCATGCAAAATCCTCCTTGCACAATAATGAGGCAGCATTTTGGGACATCATTTTTAAAATAAATTATTTTCAAAGTTACTCACAATTAAGAGTGATCACTTGGTGCTGTCTGTATAACACAGTACGAAAAGGAATTACCAAAAAAAATTACTAAATTATTGTCAGTAATTGAAACCGTGCTGACAAACTTGTGCAGTATCAGTGCCTTTCGAGTGTTTCCAGATATCGCGCAGCTGCAGTATTTTGTTTTGCACTCAGCTATATTTTGTTCTCACTTATTTCTTTGTGAAAGATTACAAAATTAACTTGGATGAATGAACTTATGATTTCTTTAACCAATGTTGGGAGAAAAGAAATGTCAGTATTTCAAGTGCTGATAAAGTAAAATAAACTGATAATCAGTAGAAAGGGTTTAAGATGGATATGGAACAAATGTTGGCAAATGGGACTAGATTAATTTTGGCTATCTGGTCAGCATGGACAAGTTGGACTGTAGGGTCTGATTTTGTGTTGTACAACTGTGATTCATTGTCTCAATTATTCAAGAAGTTAAATACTTTGAGGAGGAAAAGGAGAATTTATGCAGAGAATGCACTTGAAATGATGATTCAGTTATATCAAACTCACATTGTTTCATGACCTTTTCCTCTGGGTTCTTCAATGAACAAACTTGTTTTATTAACTGAATAACTATGTATCATGTAATTTGTTTCGCACAAAATATTTCATTAGGATCTGGTGAACTATTAAGAAGTGTTCATGTTTAAAATTTAGGCAGCGTGATTGTTAAGCAAGAAAAGGTTGGCGTTTTACTCACACTGAATCATTGCTCTATAAAAGGTTACAAGCTTTTTATCTGTTCTGGGCACTGAATATATGGAAGTCAATTCTGAAGGAAAAAATCCTCGTCGGTAATGTTCCCACATATATGGAGTAATTGCTTCTGGTCACTCTTCAGGTTATAGAGGCTCGGAAAGAAATGAGTTGGCCAATGTTAGCAACATCATTTGGATGGACTGTGCTCATTGGGGAAACTTGCAGGATCTATAGGAGGAACACGTGTTTCAGAGTGTATGCAATAAACCTGAACATTGTTATATTTTCCACAGAGGTTGGGACCCGACTGGAGCAGCAATGAAGCTCGTATTGTTTTATAAATTTCCGAGCTGGCCAAATTATTGTTGGTAAATGCAGGTGACTTTAGCAAAGCACATTTCACACTCCCCAGCCAGGAATTTGATCCCAATTCTGTCAGTCCATCCATTCCTATGGATAAGAGGTATTTTAAATGTGAGCACTTCATTTAACTATTTGAATTGAATACTTCAGTGGTTACGTCCTCTTGGATTCTTAATTTCAAATTACTCAATTTTTTTGTCCCCCCTGAATTTGCCAAGTACTGCGCAGTTCTGGAATATTCCAAATATTTACAATAGATGCATTCACACTATTGAAGGCAACCTGGCAGATTTGAATACCGTTCAGGTCGTCAACAACAATACATAAGTACCTTTATGAATTGCTTACTATACACCAATAACGCAAGCTAAGTATTCGTGAAACCACAGATTGTTTCACATGGATTCCCAAATCTAAACAGTGCATTCCAGATGTGCTCACTATCACCACCTGGGAGCAGTCTTCCAAAGTGCTCCCAGAATTTAGAAAGCCCACTCATTGTCCTCCAAAGCTAAATCTGCTGTCACAGGCTTCACTCTTATTGTATACAATGACATTTATTGTCCAGTTCTTTAACGTGACAAATGATTTTACAAACAATTTATAAAATACTTTAAACCCTGAAGAAAATGTGATGTCAGCCCTTTGTAGAAGTGAATGGAAAGTGTGATGTTTGCTTGACCTTTGGCTCTATGTATCAGACTGAACTGAACCTTTAGCCAGATGTGGGATGTTTCCCACACACTTTGTTTAAAAAAGCAAAGATTATGCTCTGAGATTTAAATGTTCAATCAGGTTTAATAAAAATCTTCCCAAAAATTGAGAGTTTGATTTCAGCTCCTTTAAAGAGACATGCTCTTGACCTTCAATTTTGTGACATGTGATCATTCTTTGGTAAAGGTGGCTGTGTGCAACACTGCAGGATGTTGTCTGAAGTGCCTCATTGGGTGGATGAGCTTTATTACTGGTGTGACTTGGCTAATTTTGAGATGGAATACTACTTTGAGTTAAATCTTGTTTTTAAACTGAGTCGTGCTTGTGTAACTCAAGTGTGGAAACTATGCTCATGTTTGCAATGAACCTTTCACTTTTGGAGATTATATTTTTTCAATCTGTTTTGTAAATAAAGCTCAATATAGAAAGCACAGTGATGGAGAACTGCAGGCCCAGCAGCATCTCTGAGGGGAATTAAACATTGTAATTCAAAGTCTCATGACCTTTTTTTCCGTTCAGACGAAGAGTCAGTAAACTTGAAATGTAACATGTTTTTCTCTTCACCGATGCCCTCAGAACTGCTGATATTCTCCAGCACTTTGTTTCTGGGGTTCAGATCTGCAGCACCTGCAGTTTATTGTTTTGTGATCGATCCTATGATTTGATTTGGGGAGCGAGACGCAGCAACTGTGATCAACTGGGATAAAACTCCCCAACCATGGAAAACAAACACACAGTTCTTTATACTTTGCAAAACACGACTGTAAATAAGAAATGAAATTAAGCTAAGTGCGAGAAGGCATACCACCTGCCTTGTCTCAAACCTGCTACTCATCTTTGAGGACTAATCTGTCAGAATTGTGTTTGCTCGTTTCCTTTGAGATCACAGTCCACAAATGTCCCAGTTCCAATCCCTGGGCTGGGCCCGGTTACCACATTGCAGTGAGGGTGGGGAGCTTTGTGTCAGCCTGAAGTTTTTGTCATTAACAACATTGCAGGTTGAAGTTGACGGTTTTGACGAATATTGCATCATCAAACTGGAGGAAATCCTTCCGAATGTATTGATTAACTGGACTGAGCCTCTTTACATGCAGTCCTGTTAGTAGTGCTGTAATATTCTATGTTAAGAATCACACAACACCAGGTTATAATCCATCAGGTTTAACTGGAAGCACACTAGCTATCGGAGCGACACTCCTTCATCAGGTGTTTGTGGAGGGCAAAACTCTAAGGCACAGAATTTATAGCAAACATTTATAGTGTGATGTAACTGAAATTATCCATTGAAAAATACCTTGATTGTCTGTTGAGTCTTTCATCTGCTCGAATACCATGATAGTTTCACTTCTTTCATGTGTAAATCACAAAGCCTTATTTTAAAAGTTGCATTCCTGACAGTGGCCCACCAAATCACTCATTGTATTAATCACTGCACAGTCTCAACAAAGGAATGAAACTGGATGGACCAGATTACATCTACCAATGCACTGGAAAATACAACAACACAATCAGCCCTCTTGACCCTGCAACTTCTGTCTCACTGTGGGCAAACAGCAGCAGCAGAACTGTACTCCAGCCCAATCTGAAATCTCATGGCCTGGTATATCCCCCATTCAACCATTAACATCAAGCCAGGGGATCAACCCTAGTTCAATGGAGAGTTCCGCAGGGCATGCCAGGAGCAATACCAGGCATACTTAAAAATGTGGTGCCAACCTGGTGAAGCTACAGTGCAAGCAACACCAAATAGAACTATATGATCCAACAACCAATGGATCAGATCTGAGCACTGCTGTTCTGCTACACCTAGTCAGGAATGGTGATGGACAATTAAACACTCACTGCAGGAAGCATCACAGATATCCCCACCCTTACTGATGGAGGGGCCTCACACATCCATGCAACAGACAAGACAACAGCATTTGCAGCAATCTTCAGCCAGCAGTGCCAGTGGATGAGCCTTCTCCATTTGTCCATGATATCACAGATGTGAATCGAATTGGTTGAAAACTTATTTCAAATCAGATCAAGAAGTGGAGAAGTAGTGTAAAGGCTATGGGCCCTGCCAGCATTGTGGCAATAATACTGATGGCTGTGCTCCAGAACTTGCTGCTCACCAAGACAAGTACTACTCCAGCACTGGCACCTACCGATATTGGGAAATGTTTCCCAGTGTTGTTCAACACAAAAACACAGGACACATCCAACCCAGCCAATTTCCCTCCATCAGTCCACACTCGCTCAGCAGTGAAGTGATAGACGTTGTCATTAACAGTGCTGTCAAGCACATGTTCACAATAACCTGCTCAGTGACACCCAGTTTGGGTGCTTCCAGGGCCAATCAGCTTCTGAGCTTGTGACAGACTTGATTCACAAACTGACAAACAGCTGAATCCCAGAGCTGAGGGTGACAGCCCAGTCCCACTCCAAGACCACGATTTGGACTTCAGTGATATCACCTGACCTCACCACAGCCTCAGCTCATTTACTGAAACTCTCCTTCATTCCTTTTGTTAACTCTAGATTTCATTATGTAAACCCACTCTTGGCCAGCATCCCACAATCACCCTCCCTATAATATCCAGAATATTGAAAAGTCTACCGCCCAAGTGCTCACTTGTACCAGAATTTGCTGATCAATCAAAAGGCTCCCATTTATAAGCAACAACAATTTACTTTCACACCCTTGACTAAATTCCTGGCTGTAATCATTCCTATCTTCCTGCACCATACACCCTTTCACATCTCAACAACTCATTTTAGTTTAGACTCCCAATGATGTGTTTATTTTTGAGTTCAGCTGTGTGACTGTTTCTATAGATTCCAAGGCAACACGGTCTGGAATTCCCACCCTCTAAGATCTGCTTTCTTCCTTTAAGGCATTCCTAAAAAATTGCTTATTTGGCAATGGTTTTGGTCACTGGACATAATATTCTCCAGCTGTGGCCTTATGTCAAAAGTTCTCAATATTTTTGTGAAATTAAAAACATGTTGATTTGTACAGATATCTTCTACTTTTCACTATCGCTGAGTGAATAATCTGTAATGTCTCTTACCCAGCCACGTTGTGGGAGCGCCTTCACCATTCAAACTGCAGCTGTACAAGGACATCAAACATCACCCTCTCCACAGGCAACACGGCTTTAGCAATGATCACTGGTATCTGTGGAAGGAGAAATACACATCATGTTTCAGGGAGTGCAATATGAATTATAGGGAATAAAAATGGTGCAGAATTTGTCTGTCAGAAATGGAAGAAAAATCCACTCACTATTGGAAAAAAGAATTATTGACTGTCAAAGATATTGTGGAAAAAATAACCTGATAATGGAGCAGCATACGGTCAGGAGTCAGGCAGCAGTGGACAATCCATTTACAAAAAGGTCTGTGAACGTAGTAGTAAAATACTAAACATGGCAAAAATACACCCATGTGAGACTGAGGAAGCTAGATAACGAACAAGTGGACATCAAGGAGCCCAGAGGTGAATCAGAGCAGTGTTCACTTTTATGATCCCACGGCCAGAGATGTCTAGCACAAAAACAGACTCTTCAGTCCAACCCATCTATGCAAACCAGATAGTCTAACCTAAACTATTCCCATTTGCCAGCACTTGACCGACATCCCTCTGAACCCTTCCTATTCAAATGCCTTTTAAATGTTACAATTTTGGTTGCCCTTTAGGCTCCTTTTGAATTTTCCCCTCTCACCCTGAACCTATATTCTCTAGTTCTGGGCTCCACAACCCCAGGATAAACACCTTGTCTATTTACGCTATCCATGCCCCTCACGATTTTATAAACCTCTTCAACATCACACCTCAGCCTATGACACTCCAAGGAAAATGGCCCCAGCCTATTATGCCTCTCCCTGCAACTCAAATCCTCCAACCCTGGCAATATCCTTAAACAATCAATTCTCAAACCTTCCATGTTTCAGTGCCTCTTTCTGATAAGAGGGAGACCAGAATTCCACACAATATTCCAAAAGTGGCCTAACCAATGTCCTGTACAGCTCCTTTACTCAATGCTCTGACCAACGAAGGGAAGAATACCAAACAATGTCTTCACTATCCTATCTACCTGTGACTCTACTTTCAAGGAATCATGAACATGCATTCCAAGGTCTGTTCGTTCAGCAAGACTCTCCAAGACCTTACAATTTAGTGCGAGTCCTGCTCTGATTTGCTTTTCTAAAATGCAGCACCTCACATTTATCTAAATTAAACCCTATCTGCCACTCTGCAGCCCATTGGCCCATCTGATCAATATCCCATTGTATTCTGAGACAACCTTTATCACTGTCAACAACACCTCCAATTTGGTGTCATCTGCAAACGTACGAACTGTACCGGCTCTATTCACATCCAAATCATTTAAATGGATGAAGACACAAATCCAGAAAAAACAATCCATTTCTCTGGGTTTGAATGTGCTCTGGGTAAATTCTGCCCGAGAACTCTCTACCAGGGAGGGCTGCATGTACACACCTCTGAACTTTGCCCCCGACAAAGCTGGCGGCCGCACACGTGTCCAGTGAATCTCTGCCCCGAATAAAGATGGCGGCGCTCACAAGATGAGGTTATTTTCCAGTTTACTGCAAAAACGGGACTGTAAGTTTAAAATTTGTATTTTCCGATGTTCACCAAATATTTGTAAAATCTCTCAGCTCATACCAACACCATTTCCCTGCTGTTTATTTCTTTCCTTACCAACAGCTCTCCATCCACATGTCCCGCGCCCACCGTGAGGATGATCACGTGGTATAGTCTAGTCCCGTCCCTCATTTACTCTGATTGGTCGGAGGACCAAATGCCCCGCCAGGTCCTCCAGCTGTGCCCCTGCCTTTCCATTGGTCTTCCGCTGACATCAACCACCAGGGGCCCATTGTTACCTGGAGCATGCCCACTGCTTCATGGTTTTTGTTGCTGTTTATCAGGTACAAGAGTGAGGGACAGAGTTAAAAATCACACAACCACCTGATGTAGAAGCTGCAAAGCGAGTGCTTCCAAATAAACCTGTTGGACTATAACCTGGTGTTCTGTGAATTTTAATTTTGTCCATCCTCATCCAACACCAGCACCTGAAAGTCAAGAGTGCGGGAGGAATGCAAAATATAACAACAAAAGACCTAGGAACAGGAGAAGGCCGTCCTGCCCTTTGAGCTTGCTCTGCCATTCATTAAGATCATGGCTGATCATTTTTTGGACGCAGAACCATTTACCAACGTTCTCACCATATCCCTTAATGAATTAGTTATTCCTTTTAAAAAAGTTACCTTAGCTTTAAAAACATTTGCTGAACTAGCATCAATACTTCCCTGGGCAATGAATTCCATAGAGGTCAAGAAGTTCCTTCTCAATTCAGTCCTAAATTTGCTGCCTCTCATCTTCAGGTGATGCCCTCTTGTCCTGGCTTCACCTGCCAGTGGAAACATTCTCTCTACTTCTATTTTATACATTCCATTCATTATTTTATATATTTCCCATTCTTCTGATTTCCAATAAATATTTCCCATTCTCTGTTAAGCCAACCCCCTCAACTCCGGAATCAACCTAGTTAACCTCCTCTGCACACCCTCTAGTGCCGGTGCATCCTTGAGCAAGTAAGGAGACAGCCCTCCAATCACTCTGCTCCAATCCTAACCTCACCATTTCACCAGCAGATAAAGGGGGCGCCGTGGTAGTCTGGCGCACTGACCTCGACACCACTGAAGCCAAACGCCAACTCGAGGACACCTCTTCCTACTGTCCCCTCGACCATGACCACACCCCCCATCCCCAAACCATAATCTCTCACACCATGCAGAACCTCATCACCTCAGGAGATCTCCCACCCACAGCTTGCAACCTCACAGTCCGGGAACCCCACACTGCCCGGTTCTACCTCCTTCCCAAGATCCACAAGCCTGACCACCCTGGCCGACCCATTGTCTCAGCATGCTCCTGCCACACTGAACTCATCTCTACCTACCATGACACTGTCCTATCCCGCCAGTCCAGGAACTCCCCACACACGTTCGAGACACCACCCACACGCTCCACCTCCTCCAAGACTTCTGTTTCCCCGGCCCCCAACGCCTCATCGTCACCATGGATATCCAATCCCTCCACACCTCCATCCACCATGACCAGGGCTTCCAAGCCCTCCGTTCTTTCCTCTCCCAACGTCCCCAACAGTACCTTTCCACCGACACTCTCATTCGTTTGGCCGAACTGGTCCTCAACCTTAACAATTTCTCCTTCGAATCCTCCCACTTCCTCCAGACCAAAGGAGTAGCCATGGGAACACGCATGGGCCCCAGCTATGCCTGTCTCTTTGTTGGCTACATAGAACAGTTGATCTTCCGTAATTACACCGGCACCACTCCCCACCTCTTCCTCCGCTACATTGGTGACTGCATTGGCGCTACCTCATGCTCCCACGAGTAGATTGAGCAATTCATCAACTTCACCAACAAATTCCACCCTGACCTTAAATTTACCTGGACCATCTCTGACACCACCCTCCCCTTCCTGGACCTCTCCATCTCCATTAACGACGACCGACTTACACTGACATTTTTACAAACCCACCGACTCCCACAGCTACCTGGATTACACCTCTTCCGACCCTACCTCTTGCAAAAATGCCATCCCGTATTCCAATTCCTCCGCCTCTGCCGTATCTGCTCCCAGGAGGATCAGTTCCACCACAGAACACACCAGGTGGCCTCCTTCTTTAGAGACCGCAATTTCCCTTCCCATGTGGTTAAAGATGCCCTCCTCCAATGCATCTCGTCCACATCCCGCACCTCCGCACTCAAACCCCACCCCTCCAACCGTAACAAGGACCGAACACCCCTGGTGCTCACCTTCCACCCCACTAATCTTTGCATAAACCAAATCATCCGCCGACATTTCTGCCACCTCCAAACAGACCCCACCACCAGGGATATATTTCCCTCCCCACCCCTTTCTGCCTTCGCAAAGACCGTTCCCTCTGTGACTACCTGGTCAGGTCCACGCCCACCACAACTCACCCTCCCAAACTGGCACCTTCCCCTGCCACCGCAGGTATTGGAAAACCTGCACCCACACCTCCTCTCTCACCTCTATCCAAGGCCCAAAAGGAGCCTTCCACATCCAAAGTTTTACCTGCACATCCACTAAGATCATTTATTGTATCCGTTGCTCCCAATGGGGTCTCCTCTACATTGGGGAGACTGGACACCTCCTAGCAGAGCGCTTTAGGGAACATCTCTGAGGCACCCGCACCAATCAACCCCACCGCCCTGTGGCCCAACATTTCAACTCTCTCTTCCACTCTGCCAAGACATGGAGGTCCTGGACCTCCTTCACCGCCGCTCCCTCACCACCAGACCCCTGGAGGAAGAACGCCTCATCTTCCGCCTCGCAACACTTCAACCCCAGGGCAGCATTGGGGATTTCAACAGTTCCCTCATCTCGCCTTCCGCCGCCTCATCCCAGTTCCAAACTTCGAGCTCAACACTGTCCCTGTGACTTGTCCTGACTTGTCCTGTCTGCCTATTTTCTTTTCCAACTGTCCACTCCACCCTCCGATCGCCCCCGACCTATCACCTTCATCCCCTCCCCCACTCACCTATTGTACTCTATGCTACTTTCTCCCCACCCCCACCCTCCTCTCGCTTATCTCTCCACGCTTCAGGCTCTCTGCCTTTATTCCAGATGAAGGGTTTTTGCCCGAAACGTCGATTTTACTGCTCCTCGGATGCTGCCTGAACTGCTGTGCTCTTCCAGCACCACTAATCCAGAATCCGTACCCCACCACATCACTTTGCCCCACAATCGTGGTATCTGGCTGTGCACAAGGAGGAGTGGCACAGTCTGTACTGCGATGCCCTGGGGCCCTGAAACACATGGTAAAGACTAAAATCACCAGAGCACTGAGAGCCCCACCACATTGTTTGCATGTTCTATTGTTTTTACTCTGTTCCTGCCTTCCCTTGTTTTTTCTTAATAAAGTTGTTATTACACACACCTGAACAAGATGTGAAATAAACTCAGGCCTCGCGATCCAAGATTCGGGATACTTTCACCACATAACAAGGTATCGACTCCAACTTCCCTTCTCCCTTAGCCTGCTGAATCAATTCCGCAATTGAGAGGAAGGGGCGGAACAGGAGGACAGAGCAGCAGCCGGTCGTCTAACCCAGAGTGAGTGAGAAGCGGGGCCAAAGCATTCTCAGGGAGTGACCGCTTCAGGATTGGTCAGAAAGCAAACTATTTTGCAGGATTGATCATTCTCACTACGTAGTGGAGCATTAAACCTCTCCCATGAATCAATGTGAGATTTTTAAGAAATAGTTGAGATGTAAATCTGATAACGTACATTCGGGAGATTTAAACAATTCTTAGATAAACACATGGGTGATTTTGTAATAGTGTAGAGGACGAGCTGAGAATAATTCACAGATCGGCGTGAATAATTCACAGGTCGGTTTACACAACTCGAGTAAGAAACTTATTTTCAAACTCCCAGAACGATTGGTAATTTACATACCTGGCGAATATGGTTAAGTTGGACCAAATAATCTATTTGCATAGTAATCATCTCAATGACTGTAACTCGACAGAGCAATTGTTAATGACTAATATTTCACCCATGATCCTGTGCAGATATGAATATTCTCTCTCAACTCACCGGTAATCTCAGACGCACGCGCAGTTTGGTTTCTATGTAGAGCATGCGCAGTGTCGCATTGATCATGAGAGAGAGAGAGCGACATGGAGCTAATTTTTCCGGCAGCGGCTGCGATCGGCTTCCGAGAGCGGCGCTCAGAACCGGTGTGTGGGAGCCTCGCTGGGAGAAAGGAGCGGAGACAATTCACAAGTCCTGGATACAGGGTAAAAATAACTCGGAAAAGATCCTCTAGGCCCGGGTAAGGAGGCGGCGGTCTCTGATCAGGGAATCGGCCCAGAGTCACGGCCGCCATTTATTTGAGGGAAGAGGGAGCGCGGGCCTCAGGGCCGCCATCTTGAGAAGGTCAAGGTGCAGGAGGGCGGGGCTCTCGGGGTCTGTAGAACAATCAGAGGAAAGGGAAGACCCATTGTTACTGATTAATCCCACGGACACAGCGTCACTGGGCGGTCCCGCAGGAATATCCTCTCTCAGTCCTGCTGGGATGGTTCACCCAGTTAGAACCAGCAGCTCTCCCCCTCTCTCAGCTCCCCTTCTGTCCTTCCTGCAGCATCTGTCCCTTGGGACATTGAGCTGCCTGTCCTGTCCCTCCCTCAGCTGGTGTTCTGTAATACCTGTGATATCCCAGTCCCACCTTAGATTACTTCACTAAAGACAGGAATGCACCCGAAGGATTTTTCTTAACATCAGCAATTGTTTAATACTCATTTACAGGTTTTTAATTACATCGTTTTTGAAGCATTTACTTCACATTCCATCATTTGCAATGGTGGGATTTGAACCTGTGTCCAGAGAGCACTTGCTGAGTTTCTGGATAAATTGTCACACAATAATGCCACTAGGCCATCACTTCGCCTGCTCAAAGTTTGTGCATCCCAGTGCAACGTGAATCAAAACCCTTTCTTCCTGCACAATTGTTTGACCCGAGACTCTGTACATCTCCATGTGGTATTCCTCACTGTGTGGGTATAATTGCTGCCTCTGTCAGCGTCTCTCACTCTTGAAGCTACTCCAGATCATGAGGGGTGAAAGAGAGGGTGGGTGGTGAGAGAGAGAGCTCGGGGTAAGAGAGAAAGGGTGTGAGAGAGGGACAGGTGTGAGGGGGTGCGAGAGGGAGGAGGGGTGAGAGAGAGGGGATATGAGAGTGAGGGGTTGAGAGAGAGATGGGGTGAGAGAGAGAGGGGAGTGAGAGAGGGGGGTGAGAGAGATGAGTGAGAGAGTGGTTGAGAGAGAGGGGTTGAGAGAGAGAGGGGGAGAGAGAGGTTGAGAGAGAGAAGGGTTGAGAGAGAGAGGGGGAGAGAGAGGTTGAGAGAGAGAGGGGAGAGAGGGTTTGAGAAAGATGGGTTGCGAGAGAGAAGAGGTGCGGGGGAGGACTGAGAGAGAGAGAGAGACGGAGAGACAGAGAGCAACAGACAGAGAGAACGATAGAGCAAGAGTGAGAGAAGTAGGGTGGACTGAGAGAGAGGGAGACAGACAGAGAGCATGAGCGACAGAGAGAGAGAGAGAGCGCGAGCGAGAGAGACCGTGAGATGAGAGAGAGAGAGGGAGGCAAGAGAGAGGGAAATAGCCAGGGAGAAGAGAGAGTGTGAGAAGAGGGTGAGAGAGTGAGAGAGAGCAAGAGGAAGAGAGCGAGTGGAAGAGCGAGAGAGAGAGAGAGAGGATGCGAGAGAGAGAGAGGGCGGAGAGAGAGGGAGGCGAGAGAGGAGGGAGAGAGGAGGAGAGAGAGGGGGAGAGGGAGGGGGAGAGATTGGTGAGAGAGAAGGGGAGAGAGGGGGAGAGAGATGGGAGAGAGGGTTGTGAGGAGGAGAGAGCGGAGGAGAGGGGGTGAGAGAGGGGGCAGAGAGAGGGGGAGAGAAGGGTCAGAGAGAAGAGAAGAGAGAGGGGGAGAGAGAGGAGGGAGAGAGATGGGGAGGGGAGTGAGGGGGAAGGAGTGGAGGAGAGGAAGAGAGAGGGGGTGAGAGAAAGGTGTTGAGAGAGAGGGGGTGAGAGAGAGGGGTGTGAGAGAGAAGGGGTGGGAGGGAGTGAAATGTGGGGTGAGAGAGAGAGTGGGGTGAGAGAGTGAGAGTGGGGTGAGAGAGTGAGATGGGAGCGAGAGAGAGGGGATGTGAGAGACAGGGGGAGAGAGGGGGTAGAGATTGGAGGGCTAGCGAGGGGGTAGAGAGAGAGTGGTGAGAGAGAGGGGAGAGAGAGAGGGGGAGAGGGGATGAAAAAAATGGGCAGAGAGTGGGAGAGAGAATGGGAGAAAGAGGGGGGAAGAGAGAGAGGATTTGAGAGCGCGGGTGAGAGAGGGGTTGAGAAAGAGAGAGTGTGAGTAAAAAAGAGAGAGAGAGTGTAAGTGAGAAAGAGACAGTGAGTGAGAAAGAGAGCGCGGGTGAGAGAGGGGGGTGAGAGAGAGGAGGTGGGGGTAAGGGGTGTGAGAGAGAAGGGGTGATTGAGAGAAAGAAAGTGGGGAGGGGATAAGAGAGAGAGTGGGGTGAGAAGGAGAGGGTGTGAGAGAGAATGGGCGAGAGGGGGTGAGCGTGAGGGGTGAGGGGGTGAGAGAGAGAGGGGTGAGAGAGAAGGTCTGAGATAGAAGGGTTGAGAGAGAGAGGGATGAGAGAGTAAGAGTTGGAGAGATTGAGGGGATGAGAGAGTGAGCTGGGTTGAGAGAGGGGGTGGTGAGACAGAGTGGGGTGAGAGAGGGGGAGAGAAGGGTGAGAGAGAGGGGGAGAGGGGTTGAGAGAGAGGGTTGAGGGAGAGAAGGGGGTGAGAGAGAGTGGTGGAGTGTGAGAGAGAAGGGGTAGAGAGAGGGAGAGAGGGGGTTAGAGAGAGAGGGAGAGAGAGAGAGGAGTGGGAGAGTGAGGGAGGGCGATGTGAGGGGGGTGAGAGAGAAAGGGGGAGAGACAAAGGGGGAGTGAGAGTGGGTCAGAGAAAGACTGGAGGTGAGACAGAGAGGGGCTGGGAGAAAGGGCATGAGAGAGAGAGAGGGTGTGAGAGAAATGGAGTGAGAGTGAGATGGGGTGAGAGAGAGGGAGTGAGAAGGAGAGAGAGGGTATGAGAAAGAGACAGAGAGAGGGTGGGAGAGATGGAGGGGGTGAAAGAGAGAGAGGGGGTGTGAGAGAGAGTATGGGTGAGGATGTAAGAGAGAGAGAGAGTTTGGGAAAGAGAGAGGAGTGAGAGAGCAGGTGAGGGGTTGAGAGAGAAGGGGGTGAGAGAGTCGGATGTGAGAGAGAGAAGGATAAGAGAGAGAGAGAGCAAGGGGTGAGAGAGAGGGGATTTAGATAGGGGGGTTTGAGAGAGCGAGAGAGAGCGGGTGAGAGAGAGAGAGGAGGATGAGGGGGTGAGAGAGAGAGGTGAGAGAGGGTGTGAGAGAGAGAAAGGGGTGAGAGAGAGTGGGGTGAGAAAGGGAGAGAAGGCTGAGAAAGGGAGAGAGTGGAGAAAGAGAGAGGGGAGAGAGAGGGGGCTGAGAATGAGAGAGAGAGAGGAGAGAAAGAGAGGGGTTCAGAGAAAGAGTGAATGTGTGGGAGGGGGTGAGAGAGAGGACGTGGGAGAGAGAGCGGGTGAGAGAGAGGGATTAAGAGAAAGGGGGAGAGATAGGGAAGGGGTGAGAGAGAAAGGGGGGCAGCGAGCGAAAGAGGGATGAGAGAGATGGGACGTGAGACAGAGAGCGAAAGGGGTGAGAGAGGGGGTGAGATAGACAGTGAATGATGGGTTGAGAGAGAGAGAGAGAGAGACAGACAGAGAGAGAACTAGTCAATGGATGAGAGAGTTAGAGTGGTGTGAGGGAGATGGGGTGAGAGAGTGCGTGCTAGAGAGTGACAGAATGAGAGCAAGGAGGAGGGAGGAAGAAAGGGGTCAAAAGAGAGAGAGAAATGGGGTGAATGAGAGAAAGAGGGCGCGAGAGAGGGGGTATACAGAGAAGAGAGAGAGCGGGAGGGAAGGGAAATGAGAGAGAGAAAAAGGGAGCAAGAGACAGAAGGCAATAGAGCGAGAGAGAGGACGGGAGAGAGAGGGGTGTGTGAGAGAGAGACACAGAGAGGTGGGTAAGAGACAGGGGGGAGATAGAGTGAAGGGGTGAGCGAGAGCAGGAGTGAGAGAGGGTATAAAGGGGAGAGAGGGTGAGGGGTGACAGAGAGAAAGGGGTGAGAGTGACAGAGCAGGGTGGAGAGAGAGGGGGTAAGATAGAGCGAGGGGGAGAGAGATAACAAGGTGAGAGAGAAAGGGGGTGAGAGAGAAAGTGGCTGAGAGAGAGGGTGTTGAGAGAGAGGCAGTGTGAGAGAGAGGGTGAGAGAGATAGTGAGTGGTGAGAGAGAGAGGCCGTGAGAAAGAGAGTGGGTAAGAGAGAGGGCGTGAGAGAGAGAGGGGTGAGAGAGGGGGAGAGAGAGGGGAGAGGTGGTGAAGAGCGGGGTGAAAGGGTGAGAGAGTTAGTAGGGTGTGAGAGGGTGTAATAGAAAGGGGGAGAGGAAGTGGAATGAGAAAGGGGGTGAGAGAGAGGGGGGCAGTGAGAGAGAACGGCTGAGGGAGACAGGGGGTGCAAGAGAGGGTGGGTGAGAGGGGGAGGGGCTGAGAGAGAGTGGCTGAGAGAAGGAGGGGCTGAGAGAGAGATAGGCTGAGAGACAGATGGGCTGAGAGAGAGGGGTGAGATAGGGAGAGTGTGAGAGAGGAGGGATGTGAGTGGGAGGGGGAAAGAGGGACGGGATGAGAGAGGGAGGGTGATAGAGGGGGGGTGTGAGAGAGAGAGGGGTGAGAGAGAGGGGAGAGAGAGGGGGTGAGAGGGAGGGTGTGAGAGTGGAAGGGTGCGATAGAGGGATGGGATGAGAGAGGGAGGACGTGAGAGAGAGGGGTGTGTGAGAGAGAGAGAGGTGAGAGAGAGGGTGAGAGAGAGTAGTGAGAGATGGGGAAGAGGGGGGGAGAGAGGTAAGAGAGTTAGAGTGGTGAGAGAAAGAGAGGGGTGACAGAGAGGGGTTTCAGAGAGAGAGGGGGTGTAAGGGGGGATGAGAGAGGGGGGTGAGGGGGTAGGTGGGTGAGGGGGTGTGTGGGGGATGGGGGTGGGAAAGGGGTTTGGAGTGGGGGGAAAGATAGACGGGGTGTGAGGGGGTGGGAGAGAGAGAGGTGTGTGAGAGGGGGTAAGGGGGGCTGAGAGAGAGAGAGGTGGGTGAGAGAGAGGGAAGGGTGAGAGAGAGGTTGGTGAGAGATGGGGAATGAGAGAGAGGGGTTGAGAGAGAGAGAGAGAGGGAGGGGTTGAGAGAGAGGGTGAGAATGAGGGGGTCTGAGAGAAAGAGATAGAGAGAGGATGGGAGAGAGAGAGGGGGTGAGAGAGAGAGAGAAGTGTGTGAGAGAGCGGGAGGGGTGCAAGAGAGGTGAGTAAGAGAGAAGGGTATGAGAGAGGAGATTTGAGAGAGAGGGGGGCGAGAAAGAGCGCGGGTGAGGGGGTAAGAGAAACGGGTTGAGAGAGCGGGGGTGAGAAAGCGAGGGGCTGACAACGAGAGGGGGGGTTTGAGAGAGCGAGAGAGAATGGGTGAGAGAGAGAGGCGGATGAGGGGGATGAGAGAGAGAGGGTGAGAGAGAGGGAGTGAGAGAGAGAAGGGTGAGAGAGTGCGAGAGAGAGCAGGTGAGAGAGAGAGAGGAGAATGAGGGGGTGAGAGAGAGAGAGGGTGAGAGAGAGGGAGTGAGAGAGAGCGGGTGTGAGAGAGAGAGAGAGGAGGATAGGGGGTGACAGAGAGAGAGGGGTTTTAGAGAGAGAGGGGTTTGAGAGAGCGGGTGAGAGAGAGGAGGATGAGGGGGTGACAGAGCAAGGGTGAGAGAGGGGTTGAGAGAGAGGGGGTTTGAGAGAGCGAAAGAGAGCGGGTGAGAGACAGAGAGGACGATAAGGGGGGTGAGAGAGAGAGGGTGAGAGCGAGGGGGTTTAGAGAGAGAAGGGGTTTGAGAGAGCAATAGAGAGCGGGTGAGAGAGGGAGGAGGATGAGGGGGTGAGAGAGAGGGTGAGAGAGAGGAGTTGAGAGAGAGGGGGATTGAGAGAGAGAGAGCCTGAGAGAGAGGAGGATGAGGCGGGTGAGAGAGAGGGTGAGACAGAAGGGGTTTGAGAGGGCGAGAGAGTGCGGGTGAGAGAGAGAGAGAGGAGGATGAGGGAGGTGAGAGAGAGAGGGTGAGAGAGGAGGGTTGAGAGAGAGGGGGGGTTTGAGAGAGCAAGAGAGCGCGGGTGAGAGAGTGCGGAGGATGAGGGGGGAGAGAGGGGGGCTTTAGAGAGAGGGGTTGAGAGAGAGAAGGGTGAGAGAGAGCGAGAGAGAGCAGGTGAGAGAGAGAGAGAGGAGGATGAGGGGGTAAGAGAGAGAGGGTGAGAGAGAGGGGTTTTAGAGAGCGAGGTGGTTTGAGAGAGCGGGTGAGAGAGAGAGAGAGAGAGAGGAGGATGAGGGGGGTGAGATAGAGAGGGTGTGAGAAAGGGGTTTTAGAGAGAGAGGGGGTTTGAGAGAGCGAGAGAGAGCGGGTGAGAGAGAGAGAGGAGGATGAGGGGGGTGAGAGAGCTAGGGGTTTAGAGAGAGAGGGGTTTGAGAGAGTGAGAGAGAGCGAGTGAGAGAGAGAGAGGAGGAGGAGGGGGTGAGAGAGAGCGGGTGAGAAAGAGGGGTTGAGAGAGAGGAGATTTGAGAGAGCGAGAGAGAGCTGTTGAGAGAGTGAGAGAGGAAGGTGAGGCGTGTGAGAGAGAGAGGGTGAGAGAGGGGGTATTTTGAGAGAGAGGGTGTTTGAGAGAGCGAGAGGGAGCAGGTGAGAGAGAGAGAGAGAGGAGGATGAGGGGGTGAGAGAGAGAGGGTGAGAGAGAGGGGGTTTGAGAAAGCGAGAGAGAGCGGGAGAGAGAGAGAGGAGGATGGGGTGGTGAGAGCGAGAGGGTGTGAGAAAGGGGTTTTAGAGAGAGGGGGTTTGTGAGAGCGAGAGAGAGCGGGTGAGAGAGAGAGGAGGATGAGGGGGGTGAGATAGAGAGGGTGTGAGAAAGGGGTTTTAGAGAGAGGGGGTTTGAGAGAGCGAGAGAGAGCGGGTGAGAGAGAGTGAGGAGGATGAGGGGGCTGAGAGAGCTAGGGGTTCAGAGAGAGTGGGGTTTGAGAGAGTGAGAGAGAGTGAGTGAGAGAGAGAGGAGGCGGAGGGGGTGAGAGAAAGAGGGGTTGAGAGAGAGGAGGTTTGAGAGAGCGAGAGAGAGCTGTTGAGAGGGTGAGAGAGGAGGATGAGGCGTATGAGAGAGAGAGGGTGAGAGAGGGGGTATTTTGAGAGAGAGGGTGTTTGAGAGAGCGAGAGAGCGAGTGAGAGAGAGAGGGGAGGATGAGGGGGGTGAGAGAGAGAGGGTGAGAGAGGGGTTGAGAGAGAGAGGTGGTTTGAGAGAGCGAGAGAGAGCGGGTGAGAGAGAGTGAGGAGGATGGGGAGTTGAGAGAGAGACGGTGAGAGCGAAGGGTTGAGAGAGAGGGGGTTTGAGAGTACGAGAGAGTGGGTGAGAGAGAGAGAGGACGATAAGGGAGGTGAGAGAGAGAGAGAGAGAGGATGAGAGAGAGGGGTTTTAGAGAGAGGGCGTTTGAGAGTGCGTGTGAGAGAGAGAGAGGAGGATGAGGGGGGTAAGAGAGAGGGTTAGAGAGAGGGGGTTTGAGAGAGCGAGAGAGAGCGGGTGAGAGAGAGAGAGGAGGATGAGGGGGTGAGAGACAGAGAGGGTGTGAGAGAGGTGTTGAGAGAGGGGGGTTTGAGAGAGTGAGAGATCACGGGTGAGAGAGAGAGGAGGATGAGGGGGGTGAGAGAGAGAGAGAGGGGTTGAGAGAGAGGAGGTTTGAGAGAGCGAGAGAGAGCTGTTGAGAGAGTGAGAGAGGAGGATGAAGCTTGTGAGAGAGAGAGGGTAAGAGAGTGGGGTTTTTGAGAGAAAGGGGGTTTGAGAGAGCGAGAGAGAGCGGGTGAGAGGGAGAGAGGAGGATGAGGGGGTGAGAGTCAGAGGGTGAGAGAGAGGGGTTTTAGAGAGAGAGGGGTTTGAGAGAGCGAGAGAGAGCGGGTGAGAGAGAGAGAGGAGGATGAGGGGGTGAGATAGAGAGGGTGAGAGAAAGGGGTTTTAGAGAGAGAGGGGTTTGAGAGAGCGAGAGAGAGCGGGTGAGAGAGAAAGGAGGATGAGGGAGTGAGAGAGTGAGGGTGAGAGAGAGGAGGATGAGGGGGTTGAGAGAGAGAGGGTGAGAGAGAAAGGGATTAGAGAGAGATGGTGTTTGAGAGAGCGATAGAGAATGGGTGAGAGAGAGAGAGGAGGATGAGGGGGGTGAGAGAGAGTGTTTGAGAGAGAGGGGTTGCGAGAGAGAGGGGGTTTCAGAGAGTGAGAGACAGCGGGTGAGAGAGAGTGAGGAGGATGAGGGGGGCGAGAGAGAGAGAGAGAGAGAGTGGGTGAGAGTGTGGGGCTTTAGAGAGAGGGGGTTTGAGAGCGCGGGTGAGAGGGAGAGAGGAGGATGAGGGGTGAGAGAGAGAGTGAGAGAGAGGGCGTTTAGAGAGAGGGGGTTTTGAGAGAGCGAGAGAGAGCGGATGAGAGAGAGAGGAGGAGGAGGGGGTGATAGAGAGTGGGTGAGAGAGAGGGGTTGAGAGAGGGGGGGTTTGAGAGTGTGAGTAAGAACGGGTGAGAGAGGGGGAGAAGGATGAGGGCGGTGAGAGAGAGAGGGTGAGTTAGAGAGAGGAGGATGAGGGGGTTGAGAGAGAGACGGGTTTTGGAGAGAGAGAGGGTTTGAGAGAGCGAGAGAGAGCGGGTGAGAGAGAGGAGGATGAGGGGCGTGAGAGAAAGAGGGTGAGAGGAGGAGGGAGTTTGAGAGAGCGAATTAGAGCGGGTGAGAGAGCGGGAGAAGGATGAGGGGGTGAGAGAGAGAGAGGGTGAGTGAGAGGGGTTGAGAGAGAGAGGGGGTTTGAGAGAGCGAGTGAGAGCGGGTGAGAGAGAGAGAGGAAGATGAGGGGGTGAGAGAGGATGTGAGAGAAGGTGTTTGAGAGGGCAAGAGAGAGCGAGTGAGAGAGAGGGAGGAGAATGGGGGGGTGAGAGAGAGAGGGTGAGAGAGAGGGGTTGAGAGAGAGGGGGTTTGAGAGAGCGAGAGAGAGCGGGTGAGAGAGAGAGAGAGGAGGATGAGGGGGTAAGAGAGAGAGGGTGAGAGAGAGGCGTTTTAGAGAGCGAGGTGGTTTGAGAGAGCGGGTGAGAGAGAGAGAGGAGAATGGGGGGTGAGAGAGAGAGGGTAAGAGAGAGGGGTTGAGAGAGAGAGGGGGTTTCAGAGAGCGAGAGAGCGCGGGTGACAGAGAAAGAGAGGAGGAGGAGGGGGGTGAGAGAAAGAGAGGGTGAGAGAGAGGGGTTTAGAGAGAGAGGGGGATTGAGAGAGCGAGAGAGAGCGGGTGATAGAGCGGGAGGAGGATGAGGGGGTGATAGAGAGAGGGTGAGAGAGTGGGTTGAGAGAGGGGGGGTTTGAGAGAGTGAGTAAGAACGGGTGAGAGAGGGGGAGAAGGATGAGGGCGGTGAGAGAGAGCGAGGATGAGTTAGAGAGAGGAGGATGAGGGGGTTGAGAGAGAGAGGGGTTTTGGAGAGAGAGAGGGTTTGAGAGAGCGAGAGAGAGCGGGTGAGAGAGAGGAGGATGAGGGGCGTGAGAGAAAGAGGGTGAGAGGAGGAGGAAGTTTGAGAGAGCGAGAGAGAGCGGGTGAGAGAGCGGGAGGAGGATGAGGGGGTGAGAGAGAGGGTGAGTGAGAGGGGTTGAGAGAGAGAGGGGGTTTGAGAGAGCGAGTGAGAGCGGGTGAGAGAGAGAGAGAGGAAGATGAGGGGGTGAGAGAGGATGTGAGAGAAGGTGTTTGAGAGGGCAAGAGAGAGCGGGTGAGAGAGAGGGAGGAGAATGGGGGTGTGAGAGAGAGAGGGTGAGAGAGAGGGGTTGGGAGAGAGGGGGTTTGAGAGAGCGAGAGAGAGCGGGTGAGAGAGAGAGAGAGGAGGATGAGGGGGTAAGAGAGAGAGGGTGAGAGAGAGGCGTTTTAGAGAGCGAGGTGGTTTCAGAGAGCGGGTGAGAGAGAGAGAGGAGGATGAGGGGGTGAGAGAGAGAGGGTAAGAGAGAGGGGTTGAGAGAGAGGGGGTTTCAGAGAGCGAGAGAGCGCGGGTGACAGAGAAAGAGAGGAGGAGGAGGGGGGTGAGAGAAAGAGAGGGTGAGAGAGAGGGGTTTAGAGAGAGAGGGGGATTGAGAGAGCGAGAGAGAGCGGGTGATAGAGCGGGAGGAGGATGAGGGGGTGATAGAGAGAGGGTGAGAGAGAGGGGTTGAGAGAGGGGGGGTTTGAGAGAGTGAGTAAGAACGGGTGAGAGAGGGGGAGAAGGATGAGGGCGGTGAGAGAGAGAGAGGATGAGTTAGAGAGAGGAGGATGAGGGGGTTGAGAGAGAGAGGGGTTTTGGATAGAGAGAGGGTTTGAGAGAGCGAGAGAGAGCGGGTGAGAGAGAGGAGGATGAGGGGCGTGAGAGAAAGAGGGTGAGAGGAGGAGGGAGTTTGAGAGAGCGAATTAGAGCGGGTGAGAGAGCGGGAGGAGGATGAGGGGGTGAGAGAGAGAGGGTGAGTGAGAGGGGTTGAGAGAGAGAGGGGGTTTGAGAGAGCGAGTGAGAGCGGGTGAGAGAGAGAGAGAGAGGAAGATGAGGGGGTGAGAGAGGATGTGAGAGAAGGTGTTTGAGAGGGCAAGAGAGAGCGGGTGAGAGAGAGGGAGGAGAATGGGGGGGTGAGAGAGAGAGGGTGAGAGAGAGGGGTTGAGAGAGAGAGGGGGTTTGAGAGAGCGAGAGAGAGCGGGTGAGAGAGAGAGAGAGGAGGATGAGGGGGTAAGAGAGAGAGGGTGAGAGAGAGGCGTTTTAGAGAGCGAGGTGGTTTGAGAGAGCGGGTGAGAGAGAGAGAGGAGGATGAGGGGGTGAGAGAGAGAGGGTAAGAGAGAGGGGTTGAGAGAGAGAGGGGGTTTCAGAGAGCGAGAGAGCGCGGGTGACAGAGAAAGAGAGGAGGAGGAGGGGGGTGAGAGAAAGAGAGGGTGAGAGAGAGGGGTTTAGAGAGAGAGGGGGATTGAGAGAGCGAGAGAGAGCGGGTGATAGAGCGGGAGGAGAATGAGGGGGTGATAGAGAGAGGGTGAGAGAGAGGGGTTGAGAGAGAGGGGGGTTTGAGAGAGTGAGTAAGAACGGGTGAGAGAGGGGGAGAAGGATGAGGGCGGTGAGAGAGAGAGAGGGTGAGTTAGAGAGAGGAGGATGAGGGGGTTGAGAGAGAGAGGGGTTTCGGAGAGAGAGAGGGTTTGAGAGAGCGAGAGAGAGCGGGTGAGAGAGAGGAGGATGAGGGGCGTGAGAGAAAGAGGGTGAGAGGAGGAGGTAGTTTGAGAGAGCGAGAGAGAGCGGGTGATAGAGAGAGAGGAGGATGGGGTGGGGGTGAGAGAGAGGGGTTGAGAGAGAGAGGGAGTTTGAGAGAGCGGGAGAGAGCGGGTTTATGAGAGAGAGGATGGGGGGGTGAGAGAGAGAGGGTGAGAGAGAGGGGTTTTAGAGAGAGAGGGGGTTTGAGAGAGCGAGGGAGAGCGGGTGAGAGAGAGAGAGGAGGATGAGGGGGTGAGAGAGGGTGTGAGAAAAAGTGTTTGAGAGAGCAAGAGAGAGCGGGTGAGAGAGAGGGAGGACAATGCGGGGGTGAGAGAGAGAGGGTGAGAGAGAGGGGGTTTAGAGAGAGAAGGGGTTTGCGATAGCAAGAGACAGCGGGTGAGAGAGCGGGAGGAGGATGAGGGGGTGTGAGAGAGAGGGTGAGAAAGAGGGGGTTTAGAGAGAGGGGGTTTGAGAGAGAGCAAGAGAGAGCGGGTGAGAGAGAGAGAGGAGGAGGGGGTGATAGAGAGAGGGTGAGAAAGAGGGGTTGAGAGAGAGGGGGGGTTTGAGGGAGCGAGAGAGAGCGTGTGTGAGAGAGAGAGAGAGGAGGATGAGGGGGGTGAGAGAGGGAGCGTGAGAGAGAGGGGTTTAGAGAGGGGGGGTTTGAGAGAGCGAGAGAGAGCGGGTGAGAGAGAGTATGATGAGGGGGATGAGAGAGAGAGAGGGTGAGAGAGAAGGGTTGAGAGAGAGGGGTTTTGAGAGAGCGGGTGAGAGAGAGAGAGAAGAGGATGAGGGGGGTGAGAAAGAGGGTGAGAGAGAGGGGTTATAGAGAGAGACGGGGTTTGAGAGACCGAGAGATGGCAGGTGAGAGAGAGGAGGATGAGACGGGTGTGAGAGAGAGAGAGGGTGAGAGAGCGGTTTTAGAGAGAGAGAGGGGTTTGAGAGAGCGAGAGAGAGCGGGTGAGAGAGATAGAGGAGGATGAGGGGGTGAGAGACAGAGGGTGAGAGATAGGGGTTTTCGAGAGAGCGGGTTTGAGGGTGAGAGAGAGAGAGGGGAATGGGGGTGAGAGAGAGAGTGTGAGAGAGAGGGGTTTTAGAGTGAGGGGGGTTTTGAGAGAGCGAGAGAGAGCGTGTGAGAGAGAGAGAGAGAAGAGGATGAGGGGGTGAGAGAGAGGGGGGTTATAGAGAGAGACGGGGTTTGAGAGAGCGAGAGAGAGCGGGTGAGAGAGAGAGAGGAGGATGAGACGGGTGTGAGAGAGAGAGGGTGTGAGAGAGGGGTTTTAGAGAGAGAAGGGTTTTTGAGAGTGTGAGAGAGCGGGTGAGAGGGATTGAGGAGGATGAGGGGGGTGAGAGATAGGGTTTTAGAGAGAGAGGGGTTTTGAGAGAGCGAGAGAGAGCGGGTGAGAGAGCGGGAGGAGGATGAGGGGGTGAGAGAGAGAGAGGGTGAGAGAGGGGATGAGAGAGAGAGGGGGTTTGAGAGAGCGAGTGAGAGCGGGTGAGCGAGAGAGAGAGGAGGATGAGCGGGTGAGAGAGGATGTGAGAGAAGGTGTTTGAGAGGGCAAGAGAGAGCGGGTGAGAGAGAGGGAGGAGAATGGGGTGGGTGAGAGAGAGAGAGGGTGAGAGAGGGGTTGAGAGAGAGGGGGGGTTTGAGAGAGTGAGTAAGAACGGGTGAGAGAGGGGGAGAAGGATGAGGGCGGTGAGAGAGAGAGAGGGTGAGTTAGAGAGAGGAGGATGAGGGGGTTGAGAGAGAGAGGGGTTTTGAAGAGAGAGAGGGTTTGAGAGAGCGAGAGAGCGGGTGAGAGAGAGGAGGATGAGGGGCGTGAGAGAAAGAGGGTGAGAGGAGGAGGGAGTTTGAGAGAGCGAGAGAGAGCGGGTGATAGAGAGAGAGGAGGATGAGGGGGGAGTGAGAGAGAGGGGTTGAGAGAGAGGGGGAGTTTGAGAGCGCGGGAGAGAGCGGGTTTATGAGAGAGAGGATGAGGGGGGTGAGAGAGAGAGGGTGAGAGAGAGGGGTTTTAGAGAGAGAGGGGGTTTGAGAGAGCGAGAGAGAGCGGGTGAGAGAGAGAGAGGAGGATGAGGGGGTGAGAGAGGGTGTGAGAAAAGGTGTTTGAGAGAGCAAGAGAGAGCGGGTGAGAGAGAGGGAGGACAATGCGGGGGTGAGAGAGAGAGGGTGAGAGAGAGGGGGTTTAGAGAGAGAAGGGGTTTGCGATAGCAAGAGACAGCGGGTGAGAGAGCGGGAGGAGGATGAGGGGGTGAGAGAGAGAGGGTGAGAAAGAGGGGGTTTAGAGAGAGGGGGTTTGAGAGAGAGCGAGAGAGAGCGGGTGAGAGAGAGAGAGGAGGAGGGGGTGATAGAGAGAGGGTGAGAAAGAGGGGTTGAGAGAGAGAGGGTGTTTCAGGGAGCGAGAGAGAGCGTGTGTGAGAGAGAGAGAGAGGAGGATGAGGGGGGTGAGAGAGGGAGCGTGAGAGAGAGGGGTTTAGAGAGGGGGGGTTTGAGAGAGCGAGAGAGAGCGGGTGAGAGAGAGTATGATGAGGGGGATGAGAGAGAGAGGGTGAGAGAGAAGGGTTGAGAGAGAGGGGTTTTGAGAGAGCGGGTGAGAGAGAGAGAGAAGAGGATGAGGGGGGTGAGAAAGAGGGTGAGAGAGAGGAGTTATAGAGAGACGGGGATTGAGAGACCGAGAGATGGCAGGTGAGAGAGAGGAGGATGAGACGGGTGTGAGAGAGAGAGGGTGAGAGAGCGGTTTTAGAGAGAGAGGGGTTTGAGAGAGCGAGAGAGAGCGGGTGAGAGAGATAGAGGAGGATGAGGGGGTGAGAGACAGAGGGTGAGAGATAGGGGTTTTCGAGAGAGCGGGTTTGAGGGTGAGAGAGAGAGAGGGGAATGGGGGTGAGAGAGAGAGTGTGAGAGAGAGGGGTTTTAGAGTGAGGGGGGTTTTGAGAGAGCGAGAGAGAGCGGGTGAGAGAGAGAGAGAGAAGAGGATGAGGGGGTGAGAGAGGGGGGGTTATAGAGAGAGACGGGGTTTGAGAGAGCGAGAGAGAGCGGGTGAGAGAGAGAGAGGAGGATGAGACGGGTGTGAGAGAGAGAGGGTGTGAGAGAGGGGTTTTAGAGAGAGAAGGGTTTTTGAGAGTGTGAGAGAGCGGGTGAGAGAGATTGAGGAGGATGAGGGGGGTGAGAGATAGGGTTTTAGAGAGAGAGGGGTTTTGAGAGAGCGAGAGAGAGCAGGTGAGAGAGCGGGAGGAGGATGAGGGGGTGAGAGAGAGAGAGGGTGAGAGAGGGGTTGAGAGAGAGAGGGGGTTTGAGAGAGCGAGTGAGAGCGGGTGAGAGAGAGAGAGAGGAGGATGAGGGGGTGAGAGAGGATGTGAGAGAAGGTGTTTGAGAGGGCAAGAGAGAGCGGCTGAGAGAGAGTTAGGAGAATGGGGGGGTGAGAGAGAGAGGTTGAGAGAGAGGGGTTGAGAGAGAGAGGGGGTTTGAGAGAGCGAGAGAGAGCGGGTGAGAGAGAGAGAGGAGGAGGAGGGGGGTGAGAGAGAGAGAGGGTTTCGAGAGAGAGGGGTTTTGAGAGAGCGAGGGAGAGCGGGTGAGAGAGAGAGAGAAGACGATGAGGGGAGTGAGAGAGAGGGGTTATAGAGACAGACAGGATTTGAGAGAGCGAGAGAGAACGGGTGATAGAGAGAGAGGAGGATGAGGGGGGTGAGAGAGAGGGGTGGAGAGAGAGAGGGAGTTTGAGAGAGCGGGAGAGAGCGGGTGATACAGAGAGAGGATGAAGGGGGTGAGAGACAGAGGGTGAGAGATAGGGGTTTTCGAGAGAGCGAGAGAGCGCGGGTGAGAGAGAGAGAGGGGAATGGGGGTGAGAGAGAGAGTGTGAGAGAGAGGGGGGTTTGAGAGAGCGAGAGAGAGCGGGTGAGAGAGAGAGAGAAGAGGATGAGGGGGTGAGAGAGAGGGGGGTTATAGAGAGAGACGGGGTTTGAGAGAGCGAGAGAGAGCGGGTGAGAGAGAGGAGGATGAGACGGGTGTGAGTGAGAGAGGGGCTTTAGAGAGAGAAGGGTTTTTGAGAGTGTGAGAGAGCGGGTGAGAGAGATTGAGGAGGATGAGGGGGGTGAGAGACAGAGGGTGAGAGATAGTGGTTTTAGAGAGAGAGGGGTTTTGAGAGAGCGTGAGAGAGCGGGTGAGAGAGCGGGAGGAGGATGAGGGGGTGAGAGAGAGAGGGTGAGAGAGAGGGGTTGAGAGAGAGAGGGGGTTTGAGAGAGCGGGTGAGAGAGAGAGAGGAGGAGGAGGAGGGGGGATGAGAGAGAGAGGCTGAGAGAGAGGAGTTGAGAGAGAGAGGGGTTTTAGAGAGAGAGGGGGTTTGAGAGAGCGAGAGAGAGCAGGTGAGAGAGAGAGGAGGATGAGGGGGGTGAGACAGAGAGGGTGAGATAGAGGGGTTTTAGAGAGAGAGGGGGTTTGAGAGAGTGAGAGAGAGCGGCTGAGAAAGTGGAGGATGAGGGGGTGAGAGAGAGAGGGTGAGAGAGAGAGGAGGATGAGGGGGTTGAGAGAGAGAGGGTGAGAGAGAAAGGGTTTAGAGAGAGAGGGTGTTTGAGAGAGTGAGAGAGAACGGGTGAGAGAGAGAGTGGAGGATGACGGGGGTGTGAGAGAGAGGTTGAGAGAGAGAGAGGGTTTGAGAGAGCGAGAGAGAGCGGGTGAGAGAGAGTGAGGAGGATGAGGGGGGTGAGAGAGAGAGGGTGAGAGCGACGGGTTGAGAGAGAGGGGGTTTGAGAGTACGAGAGAGAGTGGGTGAGAGAGAGAGAGAGGAGGATGAGGGTGGTGAGAGAGAGGGGCTGAGAGAGAGAGGCGGTTTGAGAGAGCGAGAGAGAGCGGGTGAGGGAGAGAGGAGGATGAGGGGGGTGAGAGAGAGAGGGGTTTTAGAGAGAGAGGGGGTTTGAGAGAGCGAGAGAGAGCGGGTAAGAGAGAGAGTCGAGGATGAGGGCGGCGAGAGAGGGTGTGAGAAAAGGTGTTTGAGAGAGCAAGAGAGCGCGGGTGAGAGAGAGGGAGGAGAATGAGAGAGGGTGAGAGAGAGGGTGAGAGAGAAGGGGTTGAGAGAGAGAGGGGGTTTGAGAGAGCAAGAGAGAGCGGGTGAGAGTGAGAGAGGAGGAGGAGGGGGGTGAGAGAGAGGGGTTTTAGTGAGAGAGGCGGTTTGATAGAGCGAGAGAGAGCGGGTGAGAGAGAGAGAGGAGGATGAGAGGGGTGAGAGAGAGAGAGAGGGTGCGAGAGAGGGGTTTTAGAGAGAGAGGGTGTTTGAGAAAACGAGGGTGAGCGGGTAAGAGAGAGAGAGGAGGATGAGGGGGGTGGGAGAGAGAGGGTGAGAGAGAGGGGTTGAGAGAGAGATGGGGTTTGAGAGAGCGAGAGAGCACAGGTGAGAGAAAGAGAGGAGGATGAGGTGGGTGAGAGAGAGAGTGTGAGAGAGAGGGGTTTTAGAGAGAGGGGGGTTTGAGAGAGCGAGAGAGCGTGGGTGAGAGAGAGAGAGAGAGAGGAGGATGAGGGGGGTGAGAGCGAGTGTGTGAGAGAGCGAGAGGATGATGAGGGGGGTGAGAGAGAGAAGGTCAGAGAGAGGGGTTTTAGAGAGGGGGGTTTGAGAGCGCGAGAGAGCGGGTGAGAGAGAGAGGAGGATGAGGGCGGTGAGAGAGAGAGGGTGAGAGAGAGAGGAGGATGATGGTGTGAGCGAGAGAGGGTGAGAGAGAGGAGGATGAGGGGCGTTAGAGAGAGAGGATGAGAGAGAGCGGTTGTGAGAGAGGGACTTTGAGAGAGCGAGAGAGCGCGGGTGAGATAGAGAGAGGAGGATGGGGGGTGAGAGAGAGAGGGTGAGAGAGAAGAGTTGAGAGAGAGAGGGTGTTTGAGCGAGCGAGAGAGCGGGTGAGAGAGAGAGAGAGAGAGGAGGAGGAGGGGGGTGAGAGAGAGAGGGTGAGAGAGGGGTTTGCGAGAGAGAGGGGGTTTGAGAGAGCGAGTAAGAGCGGGTGAGAGAGAGAGAGGAGGATGAGGGGAGTGAGAAAGAGAAAGTGAGAGAGGGGTTTTGGAGAGAGAGGGTGAGAAGGAGGGAGAGGGGATGAGAAAGAGACAGTGAGAGAGAGGGTTATGAGAGCGGGGTGAGGGAGAGCGGGTGAGAGTGAGAGGGGGTGAGAGCGAGCGGGGTGAGAAGGATGGAGAGGGGATTAGAAAGAGACAGAAAGAGGGGTATTAGAGAGGGAGGGTGTGTGTGAGTGTGTGTGAGAGAGAGAGTGAGAGAGGGAGGTGAGAGAGAGGGGAATAAGAATAAGAGAGATTGAGGTGCGAGAGAGAGAGGGGTGACAGAGAGAGAGGGTGAGAGAGGGAGTGAGGTGGGAGAGAGTGAGGGGGTTGAGAGATGGGGGTTGAGAGATGGGGGTTGTGAGATAGGGGTTGAGAGAGGGGTATGAGAGAGAGGGGTGGTGAGACAGATGGGCTGAGACAGATGGGGTGAGAGAGGGGGTGCGAGAGAAAGCGGGTGAGACAGAGGGGCGGTGAGAGAGAGAGGGGGTGAGAGAAAGGGGGTGAGAGAGGGGGAGTGAGAGAGGGGTTTGTGAGAGAGAGAGGGGAGAGAGAGGGGTGAGTGGGGTGTTGAGAGAGAGGGGCAGTGAGAGAGAGTGGGTGGAGAGGGAGGAGGAGGGGGGTGAGAGAGAGAGGGTTTCGAGAGAGAGGGGGTTTGAGAGAGCGAGGGAGAGCGGGTGAGAGAGAGAGAGAAGACGATGAGGGGAGTGAGAGAGAGGGGTTATAGAGACAGACAGGATTTGAGAGAGCGAGAGAGAACGGGTGATAGAGAGAGAGGAGGATGAGGGGGGGTGAGAGAGAGGGGTTGAGAGAGAGAGGAAGTTTGAGAGAGCGGGAGAGAGCGGGTGATACAGAGAGAGGATGAAGGGGGTGAGAGACAGAGGGTGAGAGATAGGGGTTTTCGAGAGAGCGAGAGAGCGCGGGTGAGAGAGAGAGAGGGGAATGGGGGTGAGAGAGCGGGTGAGAGAGAGAGAGAAGAGGATGAGGGGGTGAGAGAGAGGGGGGTTATAGTGAGAGACGGGGTTTGAGAGAGCGAGAGAGAGCGGGTGAGAGAGAGGAGGATGAGACGGGTGTGAGTGAGAGAGGGGTTTTAGAGAGAGAAGGGTTTTTGAGAGTGTGAGAGAGCGGGTGAGAGAGATTGAGGAGGATGAGGGGGGTGAGAGACAGAGGGTGAGAGATAGTGGTTTTAGAGAGAGAGGGGTTTTGAGAGAGCGAGAGAGAGCGGGTGAGAGAGCGGGAGGAGGATGAGGGGGTGAGAGAGAGAGGGTGAGAGAGAGGGGTTGAGAGAGAGGGGGTTTGAGAGAGCGGGTGAGAGAGAGAGAGAGGAGGATGAGGGGGTGAGAGAGGATGAGAGAAGGTGTTTGAGAGGGCAAGAGAGAGCGGGTGAGAGAGAGAGAGAGGAGGATGAGGGGGTAAGAGAGAGTGGGTGAGAGAGAGGGGTTTTAGAGAGCGAGGGGGTTTGAGAGAGCGAGAGAGCGGGTGAGAGAGAGAGAGGAGGATGAGGGGGTGAGAGAGGGTGTGAGAAAAGGAGTATGAGAGTGCAAGAGAGAGCGGGTGAGAGAGAGGGACGACAATGCCGGGGAGAGAGAGAGAGGGTGAGAGAGAGGGGTTTAGAGAGAGAGGGGGTTTCAGAGAGCGAGAGAGAGCGGGTGAGAGAGAGAGAGGAGGAGGAGGAGGGGGGATGAGAGAGAGAGGCTGAGAGAGAGGAGTTGAGAGAGAGAGGGGTTTTAGAGAGAGAGGGGGTTTGAGAGAGCGAGAGAGAGCAGGTGAGAGAGAGAGGAGGATGAGGGGGGTGAGACAGAGAGGGTGAGATAGAGGGGTTTTAGAGAGAGAGGGGGTTTGAGAGAGTGAGAGAGAGCGGCTGAGAAAGAGGAGGATGAGGGGGTGAGAGAGAGAGGGTGAGAGAGAGGAGGATGAGGGGGTTGAGAGAGAGAGGGTGAGAGAGAAAGGGTTTAGAGAGAGAGGGTGTTTGAAAGAGTGAGAGAGAACGGGTGAGAGAGAGAGAGAGGAGGATGATGGGGGTGTGAGAGAGAGGTTGAGAGAGAGAGAGGGTTTGAGAGAGCGAGAGAGCGCGGGTGAGAGAGAGTGAGGAGGATGAGAGGGGTGAGAGAGAGAGGGTGAGAGCGACGGGTTGAGAGAGAGGGGGTTTGAGAGTACGAGAGAGAGTGGGTGAGAGAGAGAGAGGAGGATGAGGGTGGTGAGAGAGAGGGTGTGAGAAAAGGTGTTTGAGAGAGCAAGAGAGAGCGGGTGAGAGAGAGGGAGGAGAATGAGAGAGAGCGAGAGAGAGCGGGTGAGGGAGAGAGGAGGATGAGGGGGGTGAGAGAGAGAGGGGTGTTAGAGAGAGAGGGGGTTTGAGAGAGCGAGAGAGAGCGGGTAAGAGAGAGAGACGAGGATGAGGGCGGAGAGAGAGGGTGTGAGAAAAGGTGTTTGAGAGAGCAAGAGAGAGCGGGTGAGAGAGAGGGAGGAGAATGAGAGAGGGTGAGAGAGAGGGTGAGAGAGAAGGGGTTGAGAGAGAGAGGGGGTTTGAGAGAGCAAGAGAGAGCGGGTGAGAGTGAGAGAGGAGGAGGAGGGGGGTGAGAGAGAGGGGTTTTAGTGAGAGAGGCGGTTTGATAGAGCGAGAGAGAGCGGGTGAGAGAGAGAGAGGAGGATGAGAGGGGTGAGAGAGAGAGAGAGGGTGCGAGAGAGGGGTTTTAGAGAGAGAGGGTGTTTGAGAAAACGAGGGTGAGCGGGTAAGAGAGAGAGAGGAGGATGAGGGGGGTGGGAGAGAGAGGGTGAGAGAGAGGGGTTGAGAGAGAGATGGGGTTTGAGAGAGCGAGAGAGCACAGGTGAGAGAAAGAGAGGAGGATGAGGTGGGTGAGAGAGAGAGTGTGAGAGAGAGGGGTTTTAGAGAGAGGGGGGTTTGAGAGAGCGAGAGAGCGTGGGTGAGAGAGAGAGAGAGAGAGGAGGATGAGGGGGGTGAGAGCGAGTGTGTGAGAGAGCGAGAGGATGATGAGGGGGGTGAGAGAGAGAAGGTCAGAGAGAGGGGTTTTAGAGAGGGGGGTTTGAGAGCGCGAGAGAGCGGGTGAGAGAGAGAGGAGGATGAGGGCGGTGAGAGAGAGAGGGTGAGAGAGAGAGGAGGATGATGGTGTGAGCGAGAGAGGGTGAGAGAGAGGAGGATGAGGGGCGTTAGAGAGAGAGGATGAGAGAGAGCGGTTGTGAGAGAGGGACTTTGAGAGAGCGAGAGAGCGCGGGTGAGATAGAGAGAGGAGGATGGGGGGTGAGAGAGAGAGGGTGAGAGAGAAGAGTTGAGAGAGAGAGGGTGTTTGAGCGAGCGAGAGAGCGGGTGAGAGAGAGAGAGAGAGAGGAGGAGGAGGGGGGTGAGAGAGAGAGGGTGAGAGAGGGGTTTGCGAGAGAGAGGGGGTTTGAGAGAGCGAGTAAGAGCGGGTGAGAGAGAGAGAGGAGGATGAGGGGAGTGAGAAAGAGAAAGTGAGAGAGGGGTTTTGGAGAGAGAGGGTGAGAAGGAGGGAGAGGGGATGAGAAAGAGACAGTGAGAGAGAGGGTTATGAGAGCGGGGTGAGGGAGAGCGGGTGAGAGTGAGAGGGGGTGAGAGCGAGCGGGGTGAGAAGGATGGAGAGGGGATTAGAAAGAGACAGAAAGAGGGGTATTAGAGAGGGAGGGTGTGTGTGAGTGTGTGTGAGAGAGAGAGTGAGAGAGGGAGGTGAGAGAGAGGGGAATAAGAATAAGAGAGATTGAGGTGCGAGAGAGAGAGGGGTGACAGAGAGAGAGGGTGAGAGAGGGAGTGAGGTGGGAGAGAGTGAGGGGGTTGAGAGATGGGGGTTGAGAGATGGGGGTTGTGAGATAGGGGTTGAGAGAGGGGTATGAGAGAGAGGGGTGGTGAGACAGATGGGCTGAGACAGATGGGGTGAGAGAGGGGGTGCGAGAGAAAGCGGGTGAGACAGAGGGGCGGTGAGAGAGAGAGGGGGTGAGAGAAAGGGGGTGAGAGAGGGGGAGTGAGAGAGGGGTTTGTGAGAGAGAGAGGGGAGAGAGAGGGGTGAGTGGGGTGTTGAGAGAGAGGGGCAGTGAGAGAGAGTGGGTGGAGAGGGAGGAGGAGGGGGGTGAGAGAGAGAGGGTTTCGAGAGAGAGGGGGTTTGAGAGAGCGAGGGAGAGCGGGTGAGAGAGAGAGAGAAGACGATGAGGGGAGTGAGAGAGAGGGGTTATAGAGACAGACAGGATTTGAGAGAGCGAGAGAGAACGGGTGATAGAGAGAGAGGAGGATGAGGGGGGGTGAGAGAGAGGGGTTGAGAGAGAGAGGAAGTTTGAGAGAGCGGGAGAGAGCGGGTGATACAGAGAGAGGATGAAGGGGGTGAGAGACAGAGGGTGAGAGATAGGGGTTTTCGAGAGAGCGAGAGAGCGCGGGTGAGAGAGAGAGAGGGGAATGGGGGTGAGAGAGCGGGTGAGAGAGAGAGAGAAGAGGATGAGGGGGTGAGAGAGAGGGGGGTTATAGTGAGAGACGGGGTTTGAGAGAGCGAGAGAGAGCGGGTGAGAGAGAGGAGGATGAGACGGGTGTGAGTGAGAGAGGGGTTTTAGAGAGAGAAGGGTTTTTGAGAGTGTGAGAGAGCGGGTGAGAGAGATTGAGGAGGATGAGGGGGGTGAGAGACAGAGGGTGAGAGATAGTGGTTTTAGAGAGAGAGGGGTTTTGAGAGAGCGAGAGAGAGCGGGTGAGAGAGCGGGAGGAGGATGAGGGGGTGAGAGAGAGAGGGTGAGAGAGAGGGGTTGAGAGAGAGAGGGGGTTTGAGAGAGCGGGTGAGAGAGAGAGAGAGGAGGATGAGGGGGTGAGAGAGGATGAGAGAAGGTGTTTGAGAGGGCAAGAGAGAGCGGGTGAGAGAGAGAGAGAGGAGGATGAGGGGGTAAGAGAGAGTGGGTGAGAGAGAGGGGTTTTAGAGAGCGAGGGGGTTTGAGAGAGCGAGAGAGCGGGTGAGAGAGAGAGAGGAGGATGAGGGGGTGAGAGAGGGTGTGAGAAAAGGAGTATGAGAGTGCAAGAGAGAGCGGGTGAGAGAGAGGGACGACAATGCCGGGGTGAGAGAGAGAGGGTGAGAGAGAGGGGTTTAGAGAGAGAGGGGGTTTCAGAGAGCGAGAGAGAGCGGGTGAGAGAGAGAGAGGAGGAGGAGGAGGGGGGATGAGAGAGAGAGGCTGAGAGAGAGGAGTTGAGAGAGAGAGGGGTTTTAGAGAGAGAGGGGGTTTGAGAGAGCGAGAGAGAGCAGGTGAGAGAGAGAGGAGGATGAGGGGGGTGAGACAGAGAGGGTGAGATAGAGGGGTTTTAGAGAGAGAGGGGGTTTGAGAGAGTGAGAGAGAGCGGCTGAGAAAGAGGAGGATGAGGGGGTGAGAGAGAGAGGGTGAGAGAGAGGAGGATGAGGGGGTTGAGAGAGAGAGTGTGAGAGAGAAAGGGTTCAGAGAGAGAGAGGGTGTTTGAGAGAGTGAGAGAGAACGGGTGAGAGAGAGAGAGGAGGATGATGGGGGTGTGAGAGAGAGGTTGAGAGAGAGAGAGGGTTTGAGAGAGCGAGAGAGAGCGGGTGAGAGAGAGTGAGGAGGATGAGGGGGGTGAGAGAGAGAGGGTGAGAGCGACGGGTTGAGAGAGAGGGGGTTTGAGAGTACGAGAGAGAGTGGGTGAGAGAGAGAGAGGAGGATGAGGGTGGTGAGAGAGAGGGTGTGAGAAAAGGTGTTTGAGAGAGCAAGAGAGAGCGGGTGAGAGAGAGGGAGGAGAATGAGAGAGGGTGAGAGAGAGAGGGTGAGAGAGAAGGTGTTGAGAGAGAGAGGGGGTTTGAGAGAGCAAGAGAGAGCGGGTGAGAGTGAGAGAGGAGGAGGAGGGGGGTGAGAGAGAGGGGTTTTAGTGAGAGAGGCGGTTTGATAGAGCGAGAGAGAGCGGGTGAGAGAGAGAGAGGAGGATGAGAGGGGTGAGAGAGAGAGAGAGGGTGCGAGAGAGGGGTTTTAGAGAGAGAGGGTGTTTGAGAAAACGAGGGTGAGCGGGTAAGAGAGAGAGAGGAGGATGAGGGGGGTGGGAGAGAGAGGGTGAGAGAGAGGGGTTGAGAGAGAGATGGGGTTTGAGAGAGCGAGAGAGCACAGGTGAGAGAAAGAGAGGAGGATGAGGTGGGTGAGAGAGAGAGTGTGAGAGAGAGGGGTTTTAGAGAGAGGGGGGTTTGAGAGAGCGAGAGAGCGTGGGTGAGAGAGAGAGAGAGGAGGATGAGGGGGGTGAGAGCGAGTGTGTGAGAGAGCGAGAGGATGATGAGGGGGGTGAGAGAGAGAAGGTCAGAGAGAGGGGTTTTAGAGAGGGGGGTTTGAGAGCGCGAGAGAGCGGGTGAGAGAGAGAGGAGGATGAGGGCGGTGAGAGAGAGAGGGTGAGAGAGAGAGGAGGATGATGGTGTGAGCGAGAGAGGGTGAGAGAGAGGAGGATGAGGGGCGTTAGAGAGAGAGGATGAGAGAGAGCGGTTGTGAGAGAGGGACTTTGAGAGAGCGAGAGAGCGCGGGTGAGATAGAGAGAGGAGGATGGGGGGTGAGAGAGAGAGGGTGAGAGAGAAGAGTTGAGAGAGAGGGTGTTTGAGCGAGCGAGAGAGCGGGTGAGAGAGAGAGAGAGAGGAGGAGGAGGGGGGTGAGAGAGAGAGGGTGAGAGAGGGGTTTGCGAGAGAGTGGGGGTTTGAGAGAGCGAGTAAGAGCGGGTGAGAGAGAGAGAGGAGGATGAGGGGATTGAGAAAGAGAAAGTGAGAGAGGGGTTTTGGAGAGAGAGGGTGAGAAGGAGGGAGAGGGGATGAGAAAGAGACAGTGAGAGAGAGGGTTATGAGAGCGGGGTGAGGGAGAGCGGGTGAGAGTGAGAGGGGGTGAGAGCGAGCGGGGTGAGAAGGATGGAGAGGGGATTAGAAAGAGACAGAAAGAGGGGTATTAGAGAGGGAGGGTGTGTGTGAGTGTGTGTGAGAGAGAGAGTGAGAGAGGGAGGTGAGAGAGAGGGGAATAAGAATAAGAGAGATTGAGGTGCGAGAGAGAGAGGGGTGACAGAGAGAGAGGGTGAGAGAGGGAGTGAGGTGGGAGAGAGTGAGGGGGTTGAGAGATGGGGGTTGAGAGATGGGGGTTGTGAGATGGGGGTTGAGAGAGGGGTATGAGAGAGAGGGGTGGTGAGACAGATGGGCTGAGACAGATGGGGTGAGAGAGGGGGTGCGAGAGAAAGCGGGTGAGACAGAGGGGCGGTGAGAGAGAGAGGGGGTGAGAGAAAGGGGGTGAGAGAGGGGGAGTGAGAGAGGGGTTTGTGAGAGAGAGAGGGGAGAGAGAGGGGTGAGTGGGGTGTTGAGAGAGAGGGGCAGTGAGAGAGAGTGGGTGGAGAGGGAGGAGGAGGGGGGTGAGAGAGAGAGGGTTTCGAGAGAGAGGGGGTTTGAGAGAGCGAGGGAGATGGTGGTTGTGAGATGGGGGTTGAGAGAGGGGTATGAGAGAGAGGGGTGGTGAGACAGATGGGCTGAGACAGATGGGGTGAGAGAGGGGGTGCGAGAGAAAGCGGGTGAGACAGAGGGGCGGTGAGAGAGAGAGGGGGTGAGAGAAAGGGGGTGAGAGAGGGGGAGTGAGAGAGGGGTTTGTGAGAGAGAGAGGGGAGAGAGAGGGGTGAGTGGGGTGTTGAGAGAGAGGGGCAGTGAGAGAGAGTGGGTGGAGAGGGAGTGAGAAAGAGAGGGGGTGACAGAGGGGGGTGAGAGAGGGGTGAGAGAGAGTGAAAGAGAGAGTGGGGGTGAGAGAGATAGTGGGGTGAGAGAAAGGGGAGTGTGGGGTGAGAGAGAGGGGCGGTGAGAGAGCGGGGTGAGAGAGAGAGTGAGAGAGAGAGGGGTGAGAGAGAGAGTGAGAGAGAGTAGGGGTGAGAAAGGGAGTGTGAGAGAGGGGGGGTTGAGAGAGAGGGGCGTTGAGAGAGCGGGGTGAGAGAGAGGGCTGAGAGAGAGAGAGGTGAGAGAGAGAGGGGATGAGAGAGAGAGGGGATGAGAGAGAGAGGGGATGAGAGAGAGAGGGGATGAGAGAGAGAGGGGGGTGAGAGAAAGGTGGGTGAGAGAGAGGGGCGGTGAGAGAGCGGGGTGAGATAGAGAGTGAGAGAGAGTGCGGGTGAGAGAGAAGGGATGAGAGAGAGAGGTGGGTAAGAGAAAGGGGAGTGTGAGAGGGGGTTGAGAGAGAGGGACTGTGAGAGAGAGTGGGGTGAGAGAGAGAGGTGTGAGAGAGAGAGGGGTGAGAGAGAGAGTGAGAGAGAGTAGGGGTGAGAAAGGGAGTGTGAGAGGGGGGGTTGAGAGAGAGGGGCGTTGAGAGAGCGGGGTGAGAAAGAGGGCTGAGAGAGAGAGAGGTGAGAGAGAGAGGGGATGAGAGAGAGAGGGGATGAGAGAGAGGGGATGAGAGAGAGAGGGGATGAGAGAGAGGGGATGAGAGAGAGGGGGGTGAGAGAAAGGTGGGTGAGAGAGAGGGGCGGTGAGAGAGCGGGGTGAGAAAGAAGGGTGAGATAGAGAGTGAGAGAGTGGGGGTGAGAAAGAGAGGGAAAGTGAACGAGACGGGGTGGGAGGGGGTGAGAGGGGGAGAGGGGGAGAGAGGAGGCGTGAGAGAGAGGGGAGAGAGAGAGGGGTAAAAGAGAGATGGAGTGAGAAAGAGTAAGGGGTGAGAGAGAGAGAAAGGGGTGAGAGAGAGACGGGGAGAGAGAGAGAGGGGGAGAGAGAGTGACGGCTTGAGAGAGAGAAGAGAGTGAGGGAGAGGGATCGAGAGAGAGGGATCGAGAGAGAGGGATCGAGAGAGAGGGGGATGAGAGAGAGGGGGATGAGAGAGAGGGGGATGAGAGAGAGGGGTATGGGGGGATGGGAGAGAGGGGGATGAGAGGGGGGGATGAGAGAGAGGGGGGGATGAGAGAGAGGGGGATGAGAGAGAGGGGGATGAGAGAGGGGGGATGAGAGAGGGGGGGATGAGAGAGGGGGGGGTTGAGAGAGGGGGGGTTGAGAGAGACAGGGTGGGAGAGCGATGGGGATGGGAGAGAGAGGGGTGAGAGAGAGAGAAGGATGAGAAAGAGAGAGGGTGAGAGAGAGTGGGTGGGAGAGAGAGGGGTGAGAGAGAGTGGTTGGGAGAGAGAGGGGTGGGAGAGAGAGTAGGGTGGGAGAGACAGCGGGTGAGTGAGAGAGGGTGAGAGAGAGAGAGAGGGCGATGTGAGGGGCGTGAGAGAGAAAAGGGGAGAGACAAAGGGGGTGTGAGAGTGGGTCAGAGAAAGAGTGGAGGTGAGATAGGGCGTGGGAGAGAGAGGGGTTGAGAGAGAGAGACGGTGTGAGTGAGATGGGGTGAGAGAGAGAGACACTGAGTGGGAGAGAGGGAGGGAGTGAGAGAGAGAAGGGTAAGAGAGAGAGGAGGTTTGAGATCGAGAGAGAATGTGGGTGAGGGGTTGAGAGGGGAGTGAGAAAGGGGGTTGAGAGAGAGAAGGGGGTGAGATAGTGATGCTGAGAAAGAGAGAGGGGTGAGAGTGAAAGAGAGAGGAATGAGAGAGAGGGGGTAAGAGAGAGATAGTTTGAGAGAGCGAGAGAGCAGGTGTGAGAGAGAGGGGATGAGAGGTGTGTGAGAGAGGGGTGAGATGAGAGGGTGAGGGAGATTGGGGTGAGAGAGAGCACGCGGGTGAGTGAGAGAGAGGGGGTGATGTGAGGGGTTCGAGAGAGAAAGAGGGAGAGACAAAGGGGGAGAGACAAAGGGGGAGAGAAAGAGTGGAGGTGAGACTGAGAGGGTGTAGAAGAGGGCGTGAGAGAGAGAGAGAGGTGGTTTGAGAGAGCAGGAGAGAGAGTGGGGGTGAGGGGGTGGGACGGAGAGGGTGAGAGAGAGGGGTGTGAGAGAGAGGTGGGGTGAGAGATGGGGTGAGGGTTGTGAGAGAGAATGCAGAGAGAGACAGAGGGTGTGAGAGAGGGGAGAGAGGGGGGGATTGAGGGGGTGAGAGAGAGTGTGTGTGAGAGAGAGGGGAGAGATGAGAGAGGGAGTGGGGTGAGGGGGGTTGAGAGCGAGAGGGGGCTGAGAGAGAGGGGGCTGAGAGAGAGGGGGCTGAGAGAGAGGGGGTGAGAGGAAAAGAGAGAGTGAGAGAGAGGGGCAGAGAGAGGAGATGAGAGATAGAGCGGTGTGAGAGAGAGGTGGGTGAGAGAGAAAGGTGGGTGTGAGAGAGAGGGTGCGTGAGAAACAGAGAGAGAGTGAGAGGCTAAGAGTGTGAGAGAGAGAGGGTGTGAGAGAGGGGTGAGATGAGAGACAGAGCATGGTGTGAGAGAGAAAGGGGGCTGAGAGAAAGGGGGCTGAGAGAAAGGGGGCTGAGAGAAAGGGGGCTGAGAGAGAGGGGGTGAGAGAGAGGGGGTGAGAGAGCGCGGGGTGAGAGAGCGCGGGGTGAGAGAGCGAGTGGGCTGAGAGAGAAAGGGGGCTGAGAGAGAGGGGGTATGGAGAGAGGGGGTGAGAGAGAGCGGGGTGAGAGTGAACGGGCTGAGAGAGAAAAGGGGCTGAGAGAGAGGGGGTGGTGAGAGCGAGTGGGCTGAGAAGGCGAGTGGGCTGAGAGAGCGAGTGGGCTGAGAGAGCGAGTGGGCTGAGAGAAAGGGGGCTGAGAGAGAGGGGGTAGGGAGAGAGGGGGTGAGAGAGAACAGGGTGAGAGAGCGAGTGGGCTGAGAGAGAAAGGGGGCTGAGGGAGAGAGGGGGCTGAGTGAGAGAGGGGGTAGGGAGAGAGAGGGTGAGAGAGAGCGGGGTGAGAGAGCGAGTGGGCTGAGAGAGAAAGGGGGCTGAGAGAGAGAGGGGGTAGGGAGAGAAGGGGTCAGAGAGCGAGTGGGCTGAGAGAGAAAGGGGGCTGAGAGAGAAAGGGGGCTGAGAGAGAAAGGGGGCTGAGATAGAAAGGGGGCTGAGAGAGAAAGGGGGCTGAGAGAGAAAGGGGGCTGAGAGAGAGGGGGTGCTGAGAGAGAGAGGGGATAGGGAGAGAGTGGGTAGGAGAGAGAGAGGGGTGAGAGAGAGTGGTTGGGAGAGAGAGGGGTGGGAGAGAGAGTAGGGTGGGAGAGACAGCGGGTGAGTGAGAGAGGGTGAGCGAGAGAGGGCGATGTGAGGGGCGTGAGAGAGAAAAGGGGAGAGACAAAGGGGGTGTGAGAGTGGGTCAGAGAAAGAGTGGAGGTGAGATAGAGAGGGGCTGGGAGAGAGGGCGTGGGAGAGAGAGGGGTTGAGAGAGAGTGGTTGGGAGAGAGAGGGATGGGAGAGAGAGTAGGGTGGGAGAGACAGCGGGTGAGTGAGAGAGGGTGAGAGAGAGAGAGAGGGCGATGTGAGGGGCGTGAGAGAGAAAAGGGGAGCGACAAAGGGGGTGTGAGAGTGGGTCAGAGAAAGAGTGGAGGTGAGATAGGGCGTGGGAGAGAGAGGGGTTGAGAGAGAGAGACGGTGTGAGTGAGATGGGGTGAGAGAGAGAGACACTGAGTGGGAGAGAGGGAGGGGGTGAGAGAGAGAAGGGTAAAAGAGAGAGGAGGTTTGAGAGCGAGAGAGAATGTGAGGGGTTGAGAGGGGAGTGAGAAAGGGGGTTGAGAGAGAGAAGGGGGTGAGATAGTGATGCTGAGAAAGAGAGGGGGTGAGAGTGAAAGAGAGAGGAATGAGAGAGAGGGGCTAAGAGAGAGATAGTTTGAGAGAGCGAGAGAGCAGGTGTGAGAGACAGGGGATGAGAGGTGTGTGAGAGAGGGGTGCGATGAGAGGGTGAGGGAGAGTGGGGTGAGAGAGAGCACGCGGGTGAGTGAGAGAGAGGGGGTGATGTGAGGGGGTCGAGAGAGAAAGAGGGAGAGACAAAGGGGGAGAGACAAAGGGGGAGAGAAAGAGTGGAGGTGAGACTGAGAGGGGGTGGAAGAGGGCGTGAGAGAGAGAGAGGTGGTTTGAGAGAGCAGGAGAGAGAGTGGGGGTGAGGGGGTGGGAGGGAGAGGGTGAGAGAGAGGGGTGTGAGAGAGAGGTGGGGTGAGAGATGGGGTGAGGGTTGTGAGAGAGAATGCAGAGAGAGACAGAGGGTGTGAGAGAGGGGAGAGAGAGGGGGATTGAGGGGGTGAGAGAGAGAGTGTGTGAGAGAGAGGGGAGAGATGAGAGAGGGAGTTGGGTGAGGGGGGTTGAGAGAGAAAGTGGGCTGAGTGAGAGGGGGTGAGAGAGAGGGGGTGAGAGAGAGAGGGTGAGAGGAAAAGAGAGAGTGAGAGAGAGGGGCAGAGAGAGGAGATGAGAGATAGAGCGGTGTGAGAGAGAGGTGGTTGAGAGAGAAAGGGGGTGAGAGAGAAAGGTGGGTGTGAGAGAGAGGGTGTGTGAGAAACAGAGAGAGTGAGAGGTTAAGAGGGTGAGAGAGAGAGGGTGTGAGAGAGGGGTGAGATGAGAGAGAGAGAGAGCATGGTGTGAGAGAGAAAGGGGGCTGAGAGAAAGGGGGCTGAGAGAGAGGGGGTGAGGGAGAGAGGGGTGAGAGAGTGAACGGACTGAGAGAGAAAGGGGGCTGAGAGAGGGGGGCAGGGAGAGAGGGGGTGAGAGAGAGCGGGGTGAGAGAGCGAGTGGGCTGACAGAGCGAGTGGGCTGAGAGAGAAAGGGGGCTGAGAGAGAGGGGGTATGGAGAGAGGGGGTGAGAGAGAGTGGGGTGAGAGAGTGAACGGGCTGAGAGAGAAAAGGGGCTGAGAGAGAGGGGGGCTGAGAGAGGGGGGTAGGGAGACAGCGGGGTGATAGAGAGCGGGGTGAGATAGCGAGTGGGCTGAGAGAGAGAGGGGGTAGGGAGAGAGGGGGTGAGAGAGAGCTGGGTGAGAGAGCGAGTGGGCTGAGAGAGAAAGTGGGCTGAGAGAGGGGGGGATAGGGAGAGAGGGGGTGAGAGAGTGGGGTGAGAGAGAGGGTGTCAGAGAGGTGGGGAGAGTAAAGAGTGTGTAAGGGAGGGGGGAAAGAGAGAGGGGGAGAGAGAGGGTGAGAGAGAAGGGGGTGAGAGAGAGAGAGGAGAGTGAAAAATGGAGAGGGGGGAGAAAGAGAGAGGGGAAAGAATGAGAGGGGGTCAGAGAAAGAGTGGAGGTGAGGGTGTGAGAGAGAGGGAGTGGGAGAGAGGGGGTTGGAGAGAGAGAGAGGGCGAGACAGAGAGGGAATGAGAGAGAGAAGGGTGAGAGGGTGAGAGAGAGAGGGAGAATGAGAAAGATCGGTGTGGGGGAGAGAGCGGGTGTGAAAGAGAAATGGGGTGAGTGAGACAGGGGGAGAGAGACGGGGTGAGAGAGACGTAAGAGAGAGAGGGGAGTGAAAGAGAGAGGGGTAACAGAGAGAGGGTGAGAGAGAGGTGTGAGAGAGAGATCAGCGTGGGAGAGACTGGGGAGAGAGAGGGTTGAGAGAGAAGCGGGGAGAGAGAGAGAGGTGTGTGAGAGAGGGGGGGTAAGAGAGAAAGGGGGGTGAGAGAGAGATAGGCAGAGAAAGAGAGAGTGAGAGAGGGGTAAGAGAGAGGTGGAAAGAGTGACAAGGTTGAGAGAGAGAGGGGTGAGAGAGATAGAGGAGGTGTGAGAGAGAAGGGTGTGAGAGAGAGAAGGGTGTAAGAGAGAGAAGGGTGTAAGAGAGAGAGGGGTGTGAGAGAGAGGGGCTCAACGAGAGGGACTGAGAGGAGGGGTGAGAGACAAGGGGTGTGAGAGGGAGGTGTGAGAGAAAGAGGGTGTGAGAGAGACAGGGTGAGAGGGAGAGGCGTGAGAGACAGGTGGGTGAGAGAGAGAGGGGTAAGAGAGAGGGAGACAGAGAGGCGTGAGTGAGAGAGAGAGGGGTGAGAGGGAGAGAAGGGTGAGGGAGAGAGAGGGGTGAGGCGATGGAGGGTGTGAGAGAGAGATCGGGGTGGAAGAGAGAGCGGGTGAGAAAGAGATGGGGATGAGAGAGAGAGACAGGCTGAGTTAGAGAGACAGGGGTGAGAGAGAAAGGGTGAGAGGGAGGTAAGAGAGAGAGATAGAGATGGGGTGAAAGAGAGAGAGGGGCTGAGAGAGAGATGGCGTGAGAGAGAGGGGGTGAGATAGAGAGAGGGGAAAGAGAGAGAGGGGGGTGGGAGAGAATGTGAGAGAGAGACGCGTGTGAGACAGATCAGGGTGGGAGAGGCTGGGGAGAGAGGGATGGGTGCTGAGAGAGAGAGATAGCTGAGAGAGAGGGGTGAGAGAGAGAGAGGGGTGAGAGCAAGGGGGGTGAGAGATAGGGGCGGTGAGAGAGCGGGGTGAAAGAGAGAAGGGTGAGAGAGAGAGGGGACGAGAGAGAGAGGGGACGAGAGAGAAAGAGGGAGAGACAAAGGGGGAGAGAAAGAGTGGAGGTGAGACTGAGAGGGGGTGGAAGAGGGCGTGACAGAGAGAGGTGGTTTGAGAGAGCAGATGAGAGAGTGGGGGTGAGGTGGTGGGAGGGATAGGGTGCGAGAGAGGGGTGTGAGAGAGAGGTGGGGTGAGAGATGGGGTGAGGGGGGTGAGAGAGAAGGTATTGAGAGAGAGAGGGTGTGAGAGAGGGGAGAGAGAGGGGGGATTGAGGGGGGTGAGAGAGAGAGAGTGAGGGGGTGAGAGAGAGAGTGTGTGAGAGAGAGGGGAGAGATGAGAGAGGGAGTGGGGTGAGGGGGGTTGAGAGAGAAAGTGGGCTGAGAGAGAGGGGTCTGAGAGAGAGGGGTCTGAGAGAGAGGGGGTGAGAGAGAGGGGGTGAGAGAGAGAGGGTGAGAGGAAAAGAGAGAGTGAGAGAGAGGGGCAGAGAGAGGAGATGAGAGATAGAGCGGGGTGAGAGAGAGGTGGTTGAGAGAGAAAGGGGGTGAGAGAGAAAGGTGGCTGTGAGAGAGAGGGGGTGTGAGAAACAGAGAGAGAGAGTGAGAGGTTAAGAGTGTGAGAGAGAGAGGGTGTGAGAGAGGGGTGAGATGAGAGAGAGAACATGGTGTGAGAGAGAAAGGGGGCTGAGAGAAAGGGGGCTGAGAGAGGGGGGGGGTGACGGAGAGAGGGGTGAGAGAGTGAACGGGCTGAGAGAGAAAAGGGGCGGAGAGATCGGGGTGAGAGAGAGTGGGGTGAGAGAGAGCGAGTGGGCTGAGAGAGAAAGGGGGCTGAGAGAGAGGGGATAGGGAGAGAGGGGGTGAGAGAGTGGGGTGAGAGAGCGACTGGGCTGAGAGAGAAAGGGGGCTGAGAGAGGGGGGTAGGGAGAGAGGAGGTGGGAGAGAGCGGGGTGAGAGAGCGACTGGGCTGAGAGAGAAAGGGGGCTGAGAGAGGGGGGTAGGGAGAGAGGGGGTGGGAGAGAGCGGGGTAGAGAGCGATTGCGCTGAGAAAGAAAGGAGGCTGAGAGAGAGGGGATAGGGAGAGAGAGAGGGGGTAGGGAGAGAGGGAGTCAGAGAGCGGGGTGAGAGTACGAACGGGCTGAGAGAGAAAGGGGGCTGAGAGAGAGAGGGGATAGGGAGAGAGGGGGTGAGACAGTGGGGTGAGAGAGAGGGTGTCAGAGAGGTGGGGAGAGTAAAGGGTATGTAAGAGAGGGGGGAAAGAGAGATGGGGAGAGAGAGGGTTCAGAGAGAGAGTGGATGAGGGGATGTAAGAGAGAGAGTGAGATGAGAGGGTTAGAGAGAGAGTGCAGGGTTAAAAAGAGAGAGAGGGGGAGAAAGAGAGAGGGGAAAGAATGAGAGGGGGTCAGAGAAAGAGTGGAGGTGAGGGGGTGAGAGAGAGGGAGTGGGAGAGAGGGGGTTGGAGAGAGAGAGAGGGCGAGAGAGAGAGGGAATGAGAGAGAGAAGGGTGAGAGGGTGAGAGAGAGAGGGAGAATGAGAAAGATCGGGGTGGGGGAGAGCGCGGGTGTGAAAGAGAAAGGGGGTGAGTGAGAGGGGGGAGAGAGACTGGGTGAGAGAGACGTAAGAGAGAGAGGGGAGTGAAAGAGAGAGGGGTAACAGAGAGGGTGAGAGAGAGATCAGCGTGGGAGAGACTGGGGAGAGAGAGAGGGCTGAGAGAGAGATGTGAGAGAGATCAGGGTGGGAGAGACTGGAGTGAGAGAGAGGGGTGAGAGAGAAGCGGTGAGAGAGAGAGGTGTGTGAGAGAGAGGGGGTAAGAGAGAAAGGGGGGGTGAGAGAGAGAGACAGGCAGAGAAAGAGAGGGTGAGAGAGAGGCGTGAGAGAGACGGGGTAAGAGAGAGGGGAAAGAGAGACAAGGTTGAGAGAGAGAGGGGTGAGAGAGAGAGGAGGTGTGAGAGAGAGGGGTGTAAGAGCGAGGTGGTGAGAGCGAGGGGGTGAGAGAGAGGTGTGAGAGAGAGGGGCTGAACGAGAGGGACTGAGAGGAGGGGTGAGAGAGGCGGTGAGAGACAAGGTGTGTGAGAGGGAGGTGTGAGAGAAAGAGGGTGTGAGAGAGGGGGGTGAGAGAGAGGGGTGAGAGACAGGTGGGTGGGAGAGAGAGGTGTAAGAGAGAGGGAGAGAGAGAGGCGTGAGTGAGAGAGAGAGAGTGAGTGGTGAAAGGGAGATAAGGGTGAGGGAGAGAGAGGGGTGAGGCGATGGAGGGTGTGAGAGAGAGATCGGGGTGGAAGAGAGAGGGGGTGAGAAAGAGATGGGGATGAGAGAGAGAGACAGGCTGAGTTAGAGAGACAGGGGTGAGAGAGACAGGGTGAGAGGGAGGTAAGAGAGAGAGATAGAGATGGGGTGAAAGAGAGAGAGGGTGTGAGATAGAGAGAGGGGAAAGAGAGAGAGAGGGGTGGGAGAGAATGTGAGAGAGAGACGCGTGTGAGACAGATCAGGGTGGGAGAGAGGGAGGGGTGAGAGAGAGAGAGGGCTGACAGAGAGGGCTGAGAGAGAGAGGGGTGAGAGAGAGAGAGGGGTGAGAGAGAGAGAGGGGTGGGAGAGAGAAGGGTGAGAAAGAGACGGGGTGAGAGAGAGACAGGCTGAGTTAGAGAGTCAAAGATGAGAGACAGAGGGTGAGAGAGAGAGGGTGAGAGGGAGGTAAGAGAGAGAGGGGTGAAAGAGAGAGAGGGGCTGAGAGAGAGAGGGCCTGAGAGAGAGGGGGTGAGATAGAGATAGGGGAAAGAGAGAGAGAGAGGGGTGGGAGAGAGAGAGGGTGAGAGAGAGATGCATGTGAGAAGGTGTGTGAGAGAGATCAGGGTGGGAGAGACTGGGGAGAGAGGGAGGGGACTGAGAGAGAGAGGGGTGAGAGAGCGAGTGGGCTGAGAGAGAAAGGGGGCTGAGAGAGGGGGGTAGGGAGAGAGGGTGTGAGAGAGAGCGGGGTGAGAGAGTGAACGGGCTGAGAGAGAGGGGGGGCTGAGAGAGAGGAGGGGGCTGAGAGAGAGAGGGGATAGTGAGAGAGGGGGTCAGAGAGCGGGGTGAGAGTGCGAACGGGCTGAGAGAGAAAGGGGGCTGAGTGAGAGGGGATAGGGAGAGAGGGGGTGAGAGAGTGGGGTGAGAGAGAGGGTGTCAGAGAGGTGGGGAGCGTAAAGGGTATGTAAGGGAGGGGGGAAAGAGAGAGGGGGAGAGAGAGAGGGTGCAGAGAGAGAGTGGATGAGGGGATGTGAGAGAGAGGGTAGAGATGAGAGGGAGAGAGAGAGAGAAGGGGGTGAGAGAGAGGAGGGTGAAAAAGGGAGAGAGAGGGAGAAAGAGAGAGGGGAAAGAATGAGAGGGGGTCGGAGAAAGAGTGGAGGTGAGGGGGTGAGAGAGAGGGAGTGGGAGAGAGGGGGTTGGAGAGAGAGAGAGGGCGAGAAAGAGAGGGAATGAGAGAGAGAAGAGTGAGAGGGTGAGAGAGAGAGGGAGAATGAGAAAGATCGGTGTGGGGGAGAGAGCGGGTGCGAAAGAGAAAGGGGGTGAGTGAGAGAGGGGGAGAGAGATGGGGTGAGAGAGACGTAAGAGAGAGAGGGGAGTAAAAGAGAGAGGGGTAACAGAGACAGTGTGAGAGAGAGAGGTGTGAGAGAGAGATCAGCGTGGGAGAGACTGGGGAGAGAGAGAGGGCTGAGAGAGAGAGATGTGAGAGAAAAGGTGTGAGAGAGAGATCAGGATGGGAGAGACTGGGGTGAGAGAGAGGGGTGAGAGAGAAGCGGTGAGAGAGAGAGGTGTGTGAGAGAGAGGGGGGCAAGAGAGAAAGGGGGGGTGAGAGAGAGACAGGCAGAGAAAGAGAGGGTGAGAGAGAGAAGGTGAGAGAGAGGCATGAGAGAGACGGGGTAAGAGAGAGGGGAAACAGAGACAAGGTTGAGAGAGAGAGGGGTGAGAGAGAGGAGGTGTGAGAGAGGGGGGTGTAAGAGTGAGAGGGGGTGAGAGAGAGGTGTGAGAGAGAGAGGTGTGAGAGAGAGGGTCTGAACGAGAGGGACTGAGAGGAGGGGTGAGAGAGGCGGTGAGAGACAAAGGGTGTGAGGGGGAGGTGTGAGAGAAAGAGGGTGTGAGAGAGGGGGGTGAGAGAGAGGGGTGAGAGACAGGTGGGTGAGAGAGAGAGAGGGGTAAGAGAGAGAGGCGTGAGTGAGAGAGAGAGAGGGGTGAGAGGGAGACAAGGGTGAGGGAGAGAGAGGGGTCAGGCGATGGAGGGTGTGAGAGAGAGATCGGGGTGGAAGAGAGAGCGGGTGAGAAAGAGATGGGGATGAGAGAGACAGGCTGAGTTAGAGAGACAGGGGTGAGAGAGAGAGGGTGAGGGGGAGGTAAGAGAGAGAGATAGAGATGGGGTGAAAGAGATAGAGGGGCTGAGAGAAAGAGGGCGTGAGAGAGAGGGGGTGAGATAGAGAGAGGGGAAAGAGAGAGAGAGTGGTGGGAGAGAGAGAGTGGGAGAGAGAGACGCGTGTGAGACAGATCAGGGTGGGAGAGACTGGGGAGAGAGGGATGGGTGCTGAGAGAGAGAGAGACGGCTGAGAGAGAGAGAGGGCTGAGAGAGAGGGCTGAGAGAGAGGGCTGAGAGAGAGGGCTGAGAGAGCGGGGTGAGAGAGAGGGGTGAGAGAGGAATGAAAGAGAGAGGGGTGAGAGAGACGGCAGAGAAAGAGAGGGTGAGAGAGAGAAGGTGAGAGAGAGGTGTGAGAGAGAGGGGGTAAGAGAGAGAGGGGAAAATAAGGAGAAGGGTGAGAGGGTGAGACAGAGAGGGAGGATGAGAAAGATTGGGGTGGGGGAGAGAGTGGGGTGAGAAAGAGAAAGGGGGTGAGTGAGAGTGGGGAATAGAGAGGGGGTGTGAGAGAGGCGTAAGAGAGAGAGAGGGGTGAGAGAGAGCAGTAAGAGAGAGGGGTGAGATAGAAAGTGTGAGCGAGAGGGGTGTGAGAGAGAAAGGGGGTGAGAAAGAGAGAGAGTGAGTGAAAGAGAGAGAGTGTGTAAGTAAGAAAGAGAGAGTGTGAGTAATAAAGAGTGAGCGGGTGAGAGAGGGGTGAGAGAGAGGGGTTGAGAGACAAGGGGTGATTGAGAGAGAGAAAGTGGGGAGGGCATAAGAGAGAGACTGGAGTGAGAAGGAGAGGGTGTGATTGAGAGAGAGGGGGTGAGCGAGAGGGGTGAGAGGCGGAGGGGTTATAGAGCGCGCGTAGTAAGAGAGAAAGGGTGTGAGGGGGTGAGAGAGAGGGGAAGAGAGAGGGGGAGAGAGAGAGGGTTTGAGAAAGAGAGAGGGTGTGAGAGATTGAGGGTGTGAGAGACTGAGGGGATGAGAGAGTGAGGGGGGTTGAGAGAGGGGGTGGTGAGAGAGAGGGGTGAGAGCGGGAGGGGTGAGAGAGGGGGTTGAAAGAGAGGGGGGTGAGTGAGAGGGGGGTTGAGAGAGAGGGGGTGGGGATGAGAGAGACAGATAGGTTAGAGAGAGGGAGGTGGGAGAGAGAGAGGGGTGAGAGAGTGAGGGGGGTTGAGAGAGGGGGCGGTGAGAGATAGGTGGAGAGAGAGGGGGGGTGAGAAAGAGGGATTGAGAGAGAGGAGGTGAGAGAGTGTGGGTGTGAGAGAGTGAGGGGATGAGAGAGTGAGGGGGTTTGAGAGAGGGTGTGGTGCGACAGAAAGGGAGTGAGAGAGCGCGAGGGGTGAGAGCGCGAGGGGTGAGAGCGCGAGGGGTGAGAGCGCGAGGGGTGAGAGACAGGGGTTGAGAGAGAGAGGGGTTGAGAGAGAGAGGGGTTGAGAGAGAGAGGGGGTGAGAGAGAGAGGGTGTGAGAGAGAGAAGCGGTGTGAGAGAGAGAAGCGGTGTGAGAGAGAGGGGGAAGAGAGAGGGATAAGAGACAGACGGGTGAGAGAGAGAGTGGTAAGAGAGAGAGGAGTGAGAGACAGAGGATGAGAGAGAGGTGTGTGAGAGGGAAGGGAGAGTGAGAGAGAGGGGCTGAAAGAGTGGGCGTGAGAGAGAGGGAGTGAGAGAGAAGGGGTGAGAGAGAAGGGGTGAGAGAGAAGGGGTGAGAGAGAAGGGGTGAGAGAGAAGGGGTGAGAGAGAGAGAGGTGAGAGATAGAGGGGTAAGAAATGGATGGGTAGGAGAGAGAGAGGGTGAGAGAGGATGTGAGAGAGCAGGGGTGAGAGAGAGAGGGTGAGAGAGAGATGTGAGCGAAAGAGGGCTAAGAGAGAGAGCCGTAGGAGTGAGAGAGGGTGAGAGAGAGGGGGATGTGAGAGAGAGGGGGAGAGAGAGAAGGGTGAGAGAGAGAGGAGTCAGAGAGAGAGAGGGGTGAGTGAGAGAGAGAGGGGTGAGTTAGAGAGCTTGTGTGAGAGAAATCGAGATGAAAGAGAGAGCGGATGTGAAAGAGGGGGTGAGAGAGAGACAGGCTGAGAGAGAGAGGGTGAAAGAGCGGGGTGAGAGAGAAGGGGTGAGAGAGAGGGGGTGAGAGAGAGAGGGTGAGAGAGAGGGGGTGAGAGAGAGGGGGTGAGAGAGAGGGGATGAGAGAGAGGGAGAGACGGGCAAGAGAGAGAGAGGGGTGAGAGGGAGAGAAGGGTGAGGGAGAGAGGGGTGAGGGAGAGAGGGGTGAGGGAGAGAGAGAGTGTGAGCGAGATCGGGGTGGTAGAGAGAGTGGGTGAGAAAGAGACGGGGGTGAGAGAGAGAGAGACAGGTTGAGTTAGAGAGACAAAGATGAGAGACAGAGGGCGAGAGAGAGAGGGTGAGAGAGAGGTCAGAGAGAGAGAGGGTGAAAGAGAGAGAGGGGCTGAGAGAGACGGGGTGAGATAGAGATAGGGGAAAGAGAGAGAGAGAGGGAGAGAGAGATGCATGTGAGAAGGTGTGTGAGAGAGATCAGGGTGGGAGAGACTGGGGAGAGAGGGAGGGGGCTGAGAGAGAGAGGGATGAGAGAGCGAGTGGGCTGAGAGAGAAAGGGGGCTGAGAGAGAAGGGGTAGGGAGAGAGGGGGTGAGAGAACGGGGTGAGAGAGTGAACGGGCTGAGAGAGAAAGGGGGCTGAGAGAGAGGGGGTAGGGAGAGAGGGGGTGGGAGAGAGCGGGGTGAGAGAATGAACAGGCTGAGAAAGAAAAGGGGCTGAGAGACAGGGGTAGGGAGAGAGGGGGTGAGAGAGAGCGGGGTGAGAGAGCGAGTGGGCTGAGAGAGAAAGGGGGCTGAGAGAGAGAGGGGGCTGAGAGAGACGGGGTAGGGAGAGAGGGGGTGAGAGAGAGCGAGTGGGCTGAGAGAGAAAGGGGGCTGAGAGAGAGGGGTGATGAGAGAGAGAGGGGGTAGGGAGAGTGGGGGTCAGAGAGCGGGGTGAGAGTGCGAACGAGTTGAGAGAGAAAGGGGGCTGAGAGAGAGAGGGGATAGGGAGAGAGGGGGTGAGAGAGTGGGGTGAGAGAGAGGGTGTCAGAGAGGTGGGGAGAGTAAAGGGTGTGTAAGGGAGGGGGGAAAGAGAGAGGGGGAGAGAGAGGGTGCAGAGAGAGAGTGGATGAGGGGATGTGAGAGAGAGGGTGAGATGAGAGGGTGAGAGAAAGAACGGGGTGAGAGAGAGAGGAGGGTGAAAAAGGGAGAGAGGGGGAGAAAGAGAGAGGGGAAAGAATGAGAGGGGGTAAAAGAAAGAGTGAAGGTGAGGGGGTGAGAGAGAGGGAGTGGGAGAGAGGGGGTTGGAGAGAGAGAGAGGGCGAAGAAGAGAGGGAATGAGAGAGAGAAGGGTGAGAGGGTGAGATAGAGAGGGAGAATGAGAAAGATCGGGGTGGGGGAGAGCGCGGGTGTGAAAGAGAAAGGGGGTGAGTGAGAGAGGGGGAGAGAGACTGGGTGAGAGAGACGTAAGAGAGAGAGCGGGGTGAGAGAGAGAAGGGTGAGAGAGAGAAGTGTGAGTTCGAGATTAAGAGAGAGAGGGGATGAGAGAGAGAGGGGATGAGAGAGAGGGGGTGAGAGAAAGGGGGGTGAGAGAGAGAAGGGTGAGAGAGAGAAGGGTGAGATAGAGAGTGAGAGAGAGTGGGGGTGAGAAAGAGAGGGAAAGTGAACGAGATGCGGTGGGATGGGTTGAGAGAGAGGGGGAGAGGGGTAGAGAGGGGGCGTGAGAGAGGGGAGAGAGAGAGAGAGGGGTAAAAGAGAGATGGAGTGAGAAAGAGAGGGGGTGAGAGAGAGGGGGTGAGAGAGACAGAAAGGGGTGAGAGAGAGCGGGGGGGAGAGAGAGTGACGGGTTGAGAGAGAGAAGAGAGTGAGGGAGAGGTGTGAGAGAGGGGTTGAGAGATAGGGATCGAGAGAGAGTGGGATGAGAGAGAGGGGGATGAGAGAGAGGCGGATGAGAGAGGGGTGTTGAGAGAGAGGGTGTGAGAGAGAAAGGGATTCGAGAGAGACAGGGTGGGAGAGCGATGGGGATGGGAGAGAGAGGGGTGAGAGAGGGTGAGAGAGAGTGGGTGGGAGAGAGTGTGTGGGAGAGAGAGAGTGGGTGGGAGAGAGTGGGTGAGCGAGAGGGGTGAGAGGCGGACGGGTTAGAGAGAGCGCGTGGGAAGAGAGAAAGGGTGTGAGAGGGGGTGAGAGAGAGAGAGGTGAGAGAGAGAGGGGGGTGAGAAAGAGGGATTGAGAGAGAGGAGGTGAGAGAGTGTGTGTGTGAGTGAGTGACGGGATGAGAGAGTGAGGGGGTTTGAGAGAGGGGGTGGTGAGACAGAAAGGGAGTGAGAGTGAGAGAGGGGTGAGAGCGCGAGGGGTGAGAGACAGGGGTTGAGAGAGAGAGGGGGTGAGAGAGAGAGGGTGAGAGAGAGAAGCGGTGTGAGAGAGAGAAGCGGTGTGAGAGAGAGGGGTAAGAGAGAGGGATAAGAGAGAGACGGGGGTGAGAGAGTGGTAAGAGAGAGTGGAGTGAGAGACAGAGGATGAGAGAGAGGTGTGTGAGAGGGAAGGGAGAGTGAGAGAGAGGGGCTGAAAGAGTGGGCGTGAGAGAGAAGGGGTGAGAGAGAAGGGGTGAGAGAGAAGGGGTGAGAGAGAGAGGGGTAAGAAATGGACAGGTAGGAGAGAGAGAGGGTGTGCGAGATATGCGGCTGTCCAGCCCCATCTCCGGCACTTTTATTTCCCTTCCCAGGAACAAAGACACGGAGGAGTCTGTCCAAAAATTTTCATTCAACTTTGCAAAGTCGGGTGCAATGCCTCGTGGGTACACAAATTAATAATAATCTCCACACATTATATACACATAAATGTGGGCTGGGTCTCCTACTGCTGTCTTGACCAACGAGTGCTAGGGTTCCCCACTGTTTTCCTTATTTGGGTTCTGGTGCCTGTTACTCACTTGGCCAATCAGTGTTCGAGTTCCCCGTTCTTTCCTTATATGGATGATGTTGTACAACTGTGGTTAAGGGCGGTCTCTCAGCTATCGAGGAAAGCTGTTACAATTGTTTCATTCATAAAAACATGGGGGAGGTCCGGCACCAGTTTCGAGTGTCTGCTTGTGTTTACTATAAGGCGCTTGTGTTTACTATAAGGCGCTTGTGTTTACTATAAGGTAGAAAAGACTAAAATGCAGCTAACCGTTTAAAAATTACACTACCCCCTACAAATCCCCCGTGTCTTTTCTTACGGTCTGTAATTTTTAAACCGTAAGTTTCTTCTCCAGGGCGTTTAATAACTCCCGAGCTTGTTCATCAAACTGCCCGTCTCTAATACTACCCCCGCCCAAGAGGGATTCACGTTGTTCCATCTCGAGATTCATTCGTTCAACCTGCCCATAGGGAACATCCGTCTTAGTAAGGGCGGTTTCGATCAGTCGTTGAGTTAATCCCCAGACGCAGGGAATAACGCAACACCCAAGGGCAGTGAGTACCCCTGCCACCACTATACATGAGACAAGAAAGGGAACGACCACCCCCGTCCATTTACCGAACCAAGCTTCCAACCAGTCCGTGAGGCCAGAGTCGATGCCCGAGTTTTCGGCCAGTTCGTCCGTCAATGTGGTGAGTCCACCCAATGTGGTGGGTGATGGACCCATCAGGGGCTGTGTTGTTGGGGATGAAAGTGCAGCACTGAGTGCCTATCATGACACAAACACCCCCCTTCTCTGCCAACATCATGTCTAAGGCCAACCTATTTTCCCACGCCATCCGACTAGTGGCGTCCAGTTGTTCTGCTATTCCTTTCACTGCATCCCGGGTATAATTAATGAACCTCTGCTGATTGTAGTAAAGATAATTAATCCAATCCACGTTCTTATTGATGGTCACCCACCAGAACAGTGACGACTCAAAACCCGCCGCTATCTGGTTCCTAGCCTTGTACTCGTCAGGAACACCCCTGGGGACCCCTATGACATCTAAATATATGTTATCATCGAAAGAGGTCTCCAAAGCTCTCTCAGTTCTTCCACTGGAACGGGGTTGCTCTTGTTTTTCGAATGCCAGGGTGAATGGGATGGCCAATTGAACGATTGCACAAGTGCCCGTCCATTTTCGGGGCAGGATCTGTCGCAGAACCCTGTCGCAGAGGTCTGCCCTAGGCACATGAATGTGGGAGTAATTCCCGCCCCCAGTAGTTTCATTGACCAGCCGAATTGATCCGCTGCACTTGTCAAATGTCCCCACATCGTTGTCCCACTGTCGTCCCGTCCGAGAGACGCAGGCCTGGTGCGTACCCGTTACCCCCGAGAATGATGGCGGGCGGGGCGCCCCCTCAGACTTGACGGGGGGAAACTTCAAACTCAAGGGTCGACAAGTGGAGTCGTTCCAGGCCTCTCGGTCCTGGTACAGCCTTATCATGCAGTCCAAGGCTCGTGGGTGTTTCTCCCATCCCAGCGGGAATGGGACCACCTGAGGGTTAGGGTGGGCACCCGTGCATGCGTAGCAATCACTCTTTTTCATGCTCCTCACAGTATATTTGACCCATTCCATTCAGACATTCGCCTCCCCGTATCCCGTTTCTATTTCAAAGGTCTTTTCCAAATCCGTCACCTCAATTATTCTAATCTTTCCCTGCTCATCGGTGGCGGATGATCCCCCAGACTCAGCTTCAATGACCGTGATATACGTGCAGCACAGCTGCACCCCCTCCTGTCCTGCCTGGCCCCCAACTCTAATACCCAGTATCGTTCCATTAAGGCTCGCCCCGTTGTTTCCCAAGTTCTTTATGGTCAGATAGAGCGGATTGCACTGATTCTGCCTACAATCCTGTCCAGGGGTGATGGGATCACGGACAACTGACACCATAGCCTGGACCCCGGGGGCTGGAGGCCTATGTATGCCTTCCCTACCATGCAATTGTAATACTAACGCCTGACCCTGGAATCCCCTTTCTCTCTCTAGGTTCCGTTTAGTTTGATTCAGTTCACTTTTAGTCCTGCAGCGCACCAACCCACATAGGTCTAAGCTAAATGTCTGTGTTGGCTTGTTGGCAAGCACGGAGATGGAGAACCACTGACGGTCCTCTACTTGTTTTTTTCGGAGGCCAAATTGGGTAACACGCACACTATGACCCAGCCCAAGGATAATGGCAAAGCAAGTTAACAATATGATTGACCGCATTTTGTCGCGACACCTTTAGCCAGAGGGCACAGTTCCTTTAGACTCGCCAAAGTCCGATTAGTTTGTTCTCAGGGTCTCTGTTCCTTAGCTGCCTTTGTCAGAGAGGTTTGTTCATCCTCCGTCGGTTGTGGCACTGGTCCCTTGACTCGAGTGTAATGTGTCCAGCCCTTTTCGGCCGTACGGACAGCCGTTTCGGTCGTCAAAAGTACCAGGAAGGGACCGTCCCAAGTTGGTTCGAGGGTACGCTGCTTCCAGCTTTTAATTAGGACCCACTGACCCGGCTTGACAGTGTGCACCGCAAACTCGAGGGGCGGCGTCTGTGCCAAAAGTCCCTGTTGGCATAAACGAGATAGAGCAGACCCCAGAGCCACCACATATTTTTGCACAAACATATCCCGAGACACGAATACAGGAGATTCCCCCTTCGGCCCATGGAACGGGAGGCCAAACAGCATTTCGAAAGGTGAGACGCCTAAATCCCGCCTTGGCTGGGTGCGAATTTGCAATAGGGCAAGGGGTAGGCATTTGGTCCAAGGCAGGCCGATTTCACTAGTGAGTTTGGTTAGCTGCTTTTTGATGGTCTGGTTCATTCTTTCGACCTTGCCCGAGGAGGGGGGATGCCAGGGGGTGTGCAAATCCCAGTCAATCCCCATTGCTTGCACTACATTCTGGAGGACGGTCGAGGTGAAGTGGCTCCCCTGGTCAGAGTCAATAGCGCGGGGTAGCCCAAATCGTGGGATGATTTGTTCGAGTAGAATTTTGCTAACCTGAGTTGCCGTTGCCGTGGCAGTGGGGAAAGCTTCCACCCATCCTGTTAGGTGATCTACTATTACTAATAGATACTTCAGGCGACCTATGGGGGGGAGCTCAGTGTAATCTACCTGGACATACTCAAACGGCCTATAGGCCGGACTCCTACCCCCTTGTCTTGCATGCTGCCGCAGCCTCCTTTTGTTAATCTTTCGACATGTTATGCAATCTCCTGTGACCTGTTTGGCTACCGTGTACAGACCAGGGTGAGCATATCGGCACAGGAAGGCATCACACAGTGCCTGGGCGCCCCAGTGACCCCCTTGGTGTAGACGGGCAATAATGTCCCGCGTCAACGGTCGATTTAGTAGCTGGCGGCCATCGGGTAAGGTCCACTTCCCTTCCCTATCCTTTGTACCCCGAAGAGACACAAGAAGAGTTTCTTCTTTGTCAGTAAACGTGGGCACTCCAGTAATTTCGGATATCTGGGGAATCCTTACCAGGCAGTTTATTACTTCCTTCCCCATCCCGGCCAATTTTGCCTGTTCATCTGCCAATTGATTCCCCAGGGTCTCTATTTTATAGTCTTTCTGGTGCCCTTTCACATGTACTACAGCAATCTCTTGTGGCAGCAACAAATCCTCCAAGATCATTGCTACTAGTTCCTCGTGGACCAACTCCTTTCCTCTGCTATTTATCATTCCCCTTTCCTTCCAGATCTTCCCAAAGGTGTGTACTACCCCAAAGGCATACTTAGAGTCAGTGTATATTGTCCCGGCTATTCCCTTTAAATTCCTCAAAGCCCGGTGCAAGGCGTACAATTCGCACGTTTGTGCGGACCAGGCATTCGGTAGCCGTCCACTTTCCACTAATTCCCAACCAGTCTCACTAATGACTGCATAACCGTTGTGTCTTTTCCCATCTATCACTCGAGAGGACCCGTCAATGTACCACCGCCTTCCTGCATGTAAGGGGGTGTCCCTCAGATCTTCCCTCACTTTACTCTGGTACTCTATTATGTCTGAACAGCAGTGTTCCACTTCCTCCTCCCCTTCCCCTTTCCAAAGAAAGTCCGCCGGGTTCTGGCAGCCCCCGACTTCTATTCGGAGGTCTTCTCGGTCTAACAATATGGCTTCATATTTCAGAATTCTCGAGTCAGTCAGCCACCTCCCGGCCTTCTGATTCAGGATGGCTCTAACCTGGTGGGGAGTAGTGACTGTCAAGGGGGCCCCGAAAGTCAACTTCCGGCTTTCCTCTACCAGCTTTGCCGTGGCTGCCACCGCTTGGACACACTCCGGCCACCCTCGGGAGACTGGATCCAGAATTTTTGACAGGAAAGCCACGGGCTTCCTTTCTCCCCCCCCCCCCCCCAATCCTGGGTCAATACTCCAAGAGCGGTTCCCTTTCTGGAGTTCACAAAGAGACGAAATGTCTTACTAAAATCTGGCAAGCTGAAAACAGGGTGCGGTCATCAATTTTTCTTTTAGAATTCCAATTAACTTTTTCTCCTCCTCCTCCCATTTTATTCTATTGGGTGCCTCCTCAATGCGTTTTAGGTACAAGTCTTTAGTAAGGGGGGCATAGTCGTTTATCCATAACCGACAATAGCCTAAGAGTCCCAAGAACTTCTGCAACTCTCTCTTGGTCGTTGGGAGGCCTAGTTTGATTATTGCCCGCACTCTTTCTGGACTTATTCGTTTCTGTCCCTGGCTTATCAAGTGTCCCAGGTACTTAACCTCTTTCTCGACATATTGGAGCTTCTTCTGACTCACTCTTAACCCCTTCTCAGCTAGGTAATTTAACAGGGCATTACTCCCAAGTAGGACGTCCTCCTCCGTGGACCCGGATAAAAGGAGATCGTCCACGTATTGTATAAGCTTAAGGGCCGGGGACAAGGTTAGTCCCTCCAATAATTGTTCCAGAATCTGCCCGAACATAGTCGGGGACTCAGTGAATCCTTGGGGGAGCACGGTCCACCTGTACTGCTGTTTTCTACCAGTATCAGGATCCTCCCATTCAAAAGCAAAAAGATCCCTACTGTCCTTGTCCAGGGGACACGCCCAGAAGGCATCCTTTAAGTCTATAACACAAAACCAGCCGTGGTCCGGGGGTATTCGCCCCAGAATAGTGTATGGGTTCGGTACCACAGGGTGCCGTACTTGGACAATTTTATTTACTTCCCTTAGGTCTTGACCATTCTGTAGCTCCCGTCCGACTTCCGGACATACAGGGCTCTACCAAACCATCTTTTATTAGGTCTTCCATAACTGTCTTCAGACCCTGCCTCCCTTCCCAAGAGATGGGGTATTGGCGCACTCTGACGTCGGGGCTCTGGGGCTTTAATTTTACCTCCACAGGTCGAATTGCGAGTCCCCCCCACTTCCCCCCCCCCGGTTCCCTTTGGCGACCCAAACCCTAGGGTCTATCTCTGTCAATCGGGACTCACTAAGGTATGACACGGTAACGGCTAATTCATCCTCTTCTCCCACTTCTATTCGTAATCCGAAACGGACTATCAAATCCCGTCCCAACAACCCATAGGGAAGATGGGGGAGGTGAAGGAGTTCCACCTGGAGCTCCTCCTCCTCCAGCTGCAAGGGTTGTGGTTCGAATATTTTCGCACTAAAAACCCCACCCTTAACTCCTGAAATGTTTAATGTTTTAGCTTGGAAGCCAACCCCCCTAGGATGGAGGGGGATTGAGGACCTGCCGGCGCCTGTGTCAACTAAGAAGGTAACATCTTGTCTAAATGGGCCCACCCGTAAATTTACCAGGGGTTCTTGGTAGGCCCGTGTTCCGATCCTCCCCTGACTTCCCTAATCCATTTGTTCACGCTCCATTTCATACATCCCTTCTCTTTCCCTTTTAAACTCGGGACAATCCCTTTTGAAGTGTCCCAGTTTCCCGCAATGGTAACATCCGGCCATTGGAGGCCGCTCAAATCCATAAAATCCTCCTCTCTCACTTCTGCCCCGTCTCGCTTCTCTCCCTCTCCAACTTTTCTTCGATATTCCTCTTTCCACCCCATAACCTCCCTCCCCTATTCCGGTGGATTTACAAGCTTCCCGTACAGCTGCCACCATCATTTTTGTCTTCTGTTTCTCCCTTATTACATCCCTCTGAACGTACACCTTCTGTGCTTCCCGTAATAATTCTGCAACATCTTTTTCAGCCCAATCCTCCACTTTCTGTAATTTCTTCTGAATGTCAGGCCATGACTTAGTCACAAAGTGCACCTTAAGCATGCCCTTGCCTATTTCCCCATCGGGGTCTAAACCTGAATACTTTCGCATGGACTCCCGCAAACGGTCTAAAAACTCACTCGGGGAGTCATCCTTTTTCTGTCCAACTTCGAATGCTTTCGCTAAATTCCGCTGTTTGGGCACGCAGGTTTGGATCCCCCTGATTATAAGGCTTCTGAGATCTGTCATATTGGCCCGTCCCCCCGCGTCGTTATGATCCCACCGGGGGTCCTCTAAGGGGTACTTCTGCTCTCCACGCTGAGGGCCGTCCTGATGCTCCCTATCCCAAATGGCCATTGCACTATTCTGGATCATAACAATTTCATCGTAATTAAATAGTATTCTCATCATGGCCTGCAGTTCAGCCCATGTGTATATACTGGGCCCCAGAAATTGATCCAGTTGTATTCCCACACTGACAGGGTCGTCCAGTAGACGGGGTAGTTCGTTACGGAGTTGCCGGATATCCCCAGAATTTAAAGGTTGTACTACGAACCCGGTCCGTTCGTTCCCAAACGGCACCTCTCGTAAGGGGTTCAGCTGTTCAATATTGTCACTCCTCCCAGCTCTCAATTCCTCTTCTCGGCCTCTCCGCATCTCGAGTCGGACTGAGTGCCTGGGGTGGGTTCTGCGCCCCCTCCTGTGCCCCCCCCCCCCCCAGAAGTCCCTGCCTCACTGGTCATAGCCTGCTGGGAATCGGACTTATCCGTCGCAGGAGAGAGGTCCGCGCTGGACGCCTGGTCGTGCGCCTGGTCGTGCGCGGGTGGTATATACGGGGGCGGGGCAGACGGTGGCAAACCGTCGGTGAGGATGTCCCAAGACTTCTGGGGCTTCCTCGGGTCTGTTTGAGGAATCAGAGGATAGAGACGCGTGGGACTCTCGCTATCGCCCGCCAACCAGGCGGCAGCGTATTTGCTCTCTTCTGGGTTAAACGGTTGTTTTCTGTTAACATATACATTTAGGATTTGACACACCCAGTCTTCATCAGACCCATACTCGGGCCAAACTACCGAGGGGGCGCGGATAGGTTCCTTGGTCCATATAAAACAACAATATTTTATCATGGTCTCTTTCTTTAAGTCCTTTGTTCTACTACTGTCCGTCCATAGACTTAACTTCCGACCTAGTGGACTATCGGGGGGTATTTCTTTCCCATTTGCAGTCTTCCCTGACTTCTCCTTAGTAAATCTAGAAGTCTGATTTCCCATGGTCTATCTTCGGTCCTGGTCTTAAACGCCTAAAGCGTTTTCACAGATGACCATCAAAACCACAATTTCCCGTGGCTTATCTTCGGTCCTGGCCTTAAACGCCTAAAGCGTTTTCACAGATGACCGTCAAAACCACGTGGCCAACAAGGAAGAAAAAAACATTTCTCACCTTGATCCGTGCACGGAGTTGTCTGGCCTTTTTAAATGTGTGTACCCCCGTGTATAGTCACTAACCGGTCGTCCCAACACTCGTCCGTGTGTTCCTTTTCCAGGATTCAAAATTATTTTTAAATGAGCCGGGTCACATCCTCTCTTGGCCAACGGCCAACAGACCAAGCTGATCAGTGAGAAGTATAAATATATACTAGACGCGTCTTTGTTATGATCAGGCTTGATCCGTGAGCCGAAGAGACTTCCCCCCCCCCCCCCCCCCCCGGCAATAATTATTTCATCCCGGAGGAGCCCCCAATTGTGCGAGATATGCGGCTGTCCAACCCCATCTCCGGCACTTTTATTTCCCTTCCCAGGAACAAAGACACGGAGGAGTCTGTCCAAAACTTTTCATTCAACTTTGCAAAGTCGGGTGCGAAAAAATGGTACACACACCCCTTAATAATAATCTCCACACATTATATACACGTAAATGTGGGCTGGGTCTCCTACTGCTGTCTTGACCAACGAGTGCTAGGGTTCCCCACTGTTTTCCTTATTTGGGTTCTGGTGCCTGTTACTCACTTGGCCAATCAGTGTTCGAGTTCCCCGTTCTTTCCTTATATGGATGATGTTGTACAACTGTGGTTAAGGGCGGTCTCTCAGCTATCGAGGAAAGCTGTTACAATTGTTTCATTCATAAAAACATGGGGGAGGTCCGGCACCAGTTTCGAGTGTCTGCTTGTGTTTACTATAAGGCACTTGTGTTTACTATAAGGTAGAAAAGACTAAAATGCAGCTAACCGTTTAAAAATTACACTACCCCCTACAAAGGGAAAGGAAGTGAACCCAGAAAGGGTGCAGAGTCTAACCAGGGACGGGAAGTGGTGGGATGGATCCAGTAATCAGCAACTCCATGAGAATGGGGAGGGTGCATTTTAGGGGATAGTGGAGTCAGAATGGTGGGAGAGAGTAAGTGGGCTGGAGGGTTACAGTATTGGGGGAAGAAAGTGGAAAAAGATATTTCAGAGAAACTAGAATTGTCTGCTCTGAATTTCTAACCTGTACATATTCCTTTATACAGGGTGATTGATGGTGAAGATTTGCAGACTGAAATCTCAAAATCATGTGCAGATTGTGATTAAGTTAACCAACATTTGAAGAACCAAAGATGGAGACTCGCTGGGCCAACATCCTGCAACACTATCCCTCCCAGCATTGTCGGTCTTTCTGCGCCAAATGGACTGTGAATGGTTCAAGACATCAGCTCACTACCATCTTCTCAAGGGTAACTAGAGATGAGGAATAAATGCTGGCTGAGCCAGTGATGCCCATATCCTAGAAATGGTTTCTATCTCTAGTTGCTGAAACCCAGTTGCTGTTCCTGCAGGATAATGAGGGAGGCTGAGTGCATCCTCCAGGAGGCAGCACCATCACATTACTCCTGCCTACACCCACACAGTAACACAACAACGCCACTGAAACAAAAGGTGATGAAGCCAAAGGAGGACTTAGATATAGTTCTTCGAGGTAAAGCCATAAAAGGGTATTGGAACACAGCAGGAACAGGAGACTGAGCTGGATGGTCAGCTGTTTCCCACTGAATGGTGGAGCAGAATTGAAAGGCCGAATGGCCTCCTGCTGCTATCTCCCAGGTATGTATATAGTCATGGAGCCCGGGTAGGAAGAAGTAGGCAGGGATTCTCCAGGAGATTGCACTTCCACAATAGTTTTAATGAGGGATGGTTTGATGGATTTTATTTAACAGTTATCCTTAACACAAGGTTCGTAAATTTTGGTTTTAAAATGTTGTAAAAGTTTTTGCAGAGCAAATAAAATTAAAGAAAATAACGTAAACTGTCTGAATATAACAGTTTTAAAACTTTCAACCTGTGTAAAACAAAATCATGTCTATTCCCGGACACCATCACTTTCCAGCTACTCGAACTCCAGGGAAATATTCCCTCCCTGTCTGAACCTTAGGTTTGATTTCACAACTTTTCAGTTCTCGTTCTGTGAGCTGTGAAGCGTTCTTTTTCCCCATTTTTCCGACCCAGAAGTGTTATCACAGCAACTTTTCCGCCATCAAAATCATCATTCCACCATTTTGCTTTTGGTTAACATATAATCACCAGCGGTGAAAAAGTGAGGACTGCAGATGCTGGAAACCAGAGCCTAGGTTAGAGTGGTGCTGGAAAAGGGCTTTTGCCAAAACGTGGATTTTCTGGCTCCTCAGATCCTGCCTGACCTGTTGTGCTTTTCCAGCACCACTCTGATCTAGACATATAATCACCAGCAGTAAACCATTTGTATAACCAATTGAATATTTCCAAACAAAGCCAAGCAAACCATTTTGAAAATCTATATGTTGCTAATATATAATAATTGTTCATTTCAGTCCATAGAATATAGAACAGTACAGCACAGTACAGGCCCTTTGGCCACGATGTTGTTCCGACTTTTTATCCTACTCTCAGATCAAACGAACCAACATGCCCTTCATTTACTATCATCCATGTGCCTATCCAAGAGTCGCTTAGATGTCCCTGATGGATCTGAATCTACTACCACTACTGGCAGTGCATTCCACACACCCACCACTATCTATAATGAAACTATCTCTGACATCTCCCCACAAGTTCCCCCATTCACCTTAAAATTATGCCACTTTGTGGGGAAAAGTCTTTTATCATCCACTCTATCTATGCCTCTCATCATCTTACACAAAGCTATCAAGTAAGCTCTCATCCTCTTTCACTGCAATGAGCAAAGCCCCAGCTCCTTCAACATTTCTTCCAAAGACATGCCTTCCAGTCCAGGCAACATCTTGATAAATCTCATCTGCAGCTTTTCTAAAGCTTCCGCATCCTATGTATAATGAGGTAATCAGAACCGAACACAATATTCTAAGTGTAGTCTCACCACGGATCCGTAGAGCTGCAGCATAAACACGTGGCTCTTAAACTCAATCTCCCTGCTAATGAAAGCCAACACACCATACACCGTCTTAATAACCCTATCACCTTGGATGTCAGCTATGAGAGATGTATGGACATGCACCCCACGATCCCTCTTGAGCAGAGGCTCCAGAACTAATCCCTTCAGAACACCATTGGTCACCGTGCTCCAAGCTGAAAACTATCCATGTAATCTCACCCTGTCTTCCATGAGCCAGCCAATTTATTATTTAACCAGGCAGGTTTCCCTGTATCCCATACCTCATTACTTTCTAAATGAGCCTACCATGTGGAACCTAGTCAAACATCTTGCTAAAGTCCAGATACACCACATCCACTACTCTGTCCTCACCAATGTCTTTGTCACATCCTCAAATAATTCAATAAGGTTTGTGAGGCATAACCTGCCGCTCACAAAGCCATGCTGACCATCTCTAATCAATCTATACTTTTCCAAATAATCATCAATCCTGTCTCTCAGAATCCTCTCCAAAAATTTGCCCACAACTGATGTAAGACTGACTTATCGATGATTCCCAGGATTATCTCAATTGTCTTTCTTGAATAAGGGAATAACGTTTGTCAGCCTCCAATCATCTGGTATGACTCCAGTGGACAGTGAGGTTGCAAAGATCGTCACCAAAACACAGTAATCCCTTGACTCCCTTCCCATAACAACCTAAGTTATATCCTTTCTGGCCCAGGGCACTTCTCTACCCCCATGATTTTTCAGTATTTTCAGCACATTCTCCATCTTAACATTGACCTGTTCGACCATATCAGCCTGTTTCACGTTGTCCTCACAAATAACAAGGTCCCACTCACTCGTGAATACTGAAGCAAAATACTCATTAAGGGCCTCCCCTACCTCCTAAGACTGCCGGCACAAGTTTGCTTCACTATAAGGGGTCTAAATGTGGAATTATGTCTCAGCATTGAATTAATGTCAACATATATTGCAGTGTACAATCACTCGATTACTTTGAATATTGAACTATATTTTAACTGAGAAAAAAATTGAATTGATTTGATACTATTTCACTTCATGCTAACATTTATTGTATTTCGAACCACAATAAGAGTTTCCTTTTTACATATATAAAACGTATTTAAAATTAATCGCATGTTTATGTAAAGAAAATAGAATTAACATCTGCTTGTTCCTTCCTTTATCAATGCCTGTTCATTTTGAATTTGTGGAAGTTGTACACTGTTGAAAGGAAGAGAAATTGTCTTCAGCTGAATATTCATATTGAATGACTGAAGCATTTTAAAAATCAAAGTATAATGATCACGCAGTTTTGTCAATTTGTCTTTCAAAGAATTGTCACGAGATTCCTGTATATTTAAGACTATCATTCCTTTATTCTACTGTTATTGTGAAATATTGTTTAATTTCCAGTCCATTACACACAGAAACTACCGAATTAATTCTCATTCAAATTACTGCAATAAACAGCTGATTAGTTTTCATTTGAGTAACCACAATAAACATAACATTGCAGTCCTGCCGTCCTGAATGGGAACATTTTGAAAGGAGCATATGAAGCTGTGGCAGTGTCTCTATTACTAGACCCGAGGGAAGGTTTCAAATCACACCTTCAACAGAAATATATCAGGAGCTGCTCTGAATGTTGATTAGAGAGTACCCAAGCACAGATGGAATTGCTTTTCAATCCAACATTAGATCTGCTTTTATCTATTATATCAATAATCACAAAATCTGATACTTATTTGTGTCAGTTTACAAAGAAATATGTGTACATGTATCCCCCACTTTTGGAAAGCTTGCTTTAGCCACTTTGCTTTTACAAAAGATTTACATCTATCCTTGCTTTCTTTAACTGAAAGAAATCTGAAGAGAATCTTCACTTTTACCAAAAAAAAGGAAAATGATTAATGCTTCTTTGATTTACCCCTTTTCAGCTTATGTAAGGTTTCATCATAAAGCTCTACTTTTGGATCGTGGGGATACCTGTATCTAATTCTGTTGCTTATAAGTTCCTGGAGAATATTTGAAAATGTTGCAGAAATAAAGATTACGATGTCTAAGTAATGAGATTGATCTTTTTTTGTTCCAAAGGGGAAAGTCCAAACAATTGAAACACATTAAACATTATTCTGTCGTGCTATAAATTGGAAATAAAGTTGATTTCTTCTTCAATAAGCTAACAAATGCTACCATCTATTACTTGCCAGTCAGCTGGTTACCTACTTTGTAACTAAATGTTGTGATTTATATAAATATTACTCTGTCCTTGGATCAAAGTGAATTTGTAATTGTTGTTCAGTTTATGAATTGTCAGAAAATTGTTTTTATTTTTCCATTCACCTGTTCATTTTGACCGTAAGATTGAAATGCTTTGAAAATATTGGAGTTTGTTCATTTAAAAATAGGGTTTGCACATCTCTCACATAAGTCATTTCTTGTATCATGATTCAAGAATGTTTTCTGGTGGAATTCGAATAAATTCCAAACATTTGTTCACTTCAAATAAGGTCTTTCACACCCAGTTATCAATCTGTTATTAATGTTTCAGCTGTTACATTGACATTGATTAGGTAGTCATTCAGAGAGATCAACTGACAATTATAAACTATTTGCAGGATTATTGAATTGAAAGAAAGATACAGACGTGCAAACATTTTTTTGGAAGGAATTGCTTTTTCATTCAAATGTGTAGGCTGTTCAAGAATTCTACATCGCCTTCCATTGTTTTTTTTTGTCGAGAATACACATTTATAGTTCACGTGAATTTTAATGTGTTCTGTATTTTGAGAATAGTATCAGATTTAAGAAGAAAAGGAGAAACAATTAATTTAGTGAATAGGAGAAACTTTCTATTCACTAAAGTTTCTGAAAACTTTCGTGAATAGTAAGCAAAGTAAATTAAATTGACAGAAGCCACTTTTAGTATAATCTGTGAATATTCAGTCAAATATTTCTAATGTCAAAAGTGTGGCGCTGGAAAAGCACAACAGGTCAGGCAGCATTCGAGGAGAAGCAGAATCAACGTTTTGGGCATAAGCCCTTCATCAGGATTTTTTTCTGATGACGGCCTAATGCTCTTTGGATGTGCCTGCCCTTTTCCAATGCCACACTCTTGGTTCTGATCTTCAGCTTCAGCTTTCCTCATTTTCTCCAAATATGTTTAATGAACATGAACTGAAAGGGTTAGAATCAGCAGTTGAATAAGACCAAATTAACACTTTTTTTGCAATGTTTATAGAGAAAACCTGTTTGAGAACATGCAACAAATCAGATCGAACATCTCTTGCCGTTTGAACCATTGGCCCTTCATAATAAAGAATAACCATGCATTGAACAGCCAGTGTGGTGTGTAACGACTGAACTGAAATACCAGAGGATAACGATTGCATTTATTGGAGGGAATGATAACCAGATCCTTAATGTGATGGTGGTGATTGATCTCAGGAACAATAAGATATTTACTGTGATTATTCCACTGAACAGTAATTAGATGGTGATGAAGATCTTTGTGTGGCTTTATGTGCAGTGTTTTGTTTAAACATTGATTTCAGTAACATTGAGATATTTTACAAGATTGACAATTGATTGTTAAAGATAAGTTTTAAAGGCAACATTTAAAACAAATGTCAGTTTTATTTAGCGAAAGAGATTTCTAATTATATGGAAATCCTACTGTGTGGAAACAGGCCATTTGGCCCAACAAGTCGACACTGACGTTCCAAAGAATAATCCACACAGCACCATTCTGCTCTCAGATTACTGGACATTTACCCCTGGCTAATGCACCTAACCTACACATCCCTGAACAGAACGTGCAGTTTAGCATAGCCAATTTACCTAATCTGCACATTTTTGGATTCTGGGAGAAAACCAGAACATGCAAACTCCACTCAAACATGTGGCCGAGGATGGAATCAAATCCAAGTGCTTAACACTGTAGGACACGCGTGCTAACCACTGATCCTCTATTCTCAATGCCCAGCCCCCATGCAAGAAGTGAAATAAATCAGAGACGTGCAAAACGAAAATTAAAAATGCCTAACAAATCATGAATGAACAATAATTAGAAAATTAATATGATCAAAGGACAAAACAGTATTCAGGTGAATTGCATTGTTTAATTACAAATTTGGGAATTAGCTAAGTAATGAATAACGGGAAGTGACATTTGTTTGTTTTACTGATGAAGAAATTGACTTGCTTTTCATCTTTGCAATACTGTAGAATAGCGATTTATGTGCCTGAAATATTTGAATTAAGCTCTTTCCAATAAAAAAAATCAGTACAATCACATTGACTTCTTCATCCTTAAGACTCAAACATTCTCAGTTACTTTCCAGGAATTCAGAACCAGCAGAATTAGTTAATTTGGATTCTTGGGAACTCGAAGAGAATAAACAGCAGATTCTGTGAATTAGTCATTAAATGTGATTACACAGCTGAAGACAACATCCCTTCTTTGCAAAAATGCTCAACTTCGAAAAATTCAAAATACATTGTCATTGTTTAATGAGACAATACAGAGCTATTAATTCTTTTTCATTTGACTTAACAAAACGCAGGAATTTTACATGATTTTGTTGCATGAAACATACTTAAATCTTATTGTGATTAGAAATAAAATAAATGTTCGCATCGAAGTGAAATATATTTAAATGAATTCAACTATGTTTCCGTGGATAAAATAAGAATTAATATTGACAATGATTGAGAGACTGTACATTACAATATATGTAGTTATTCATGTAAAGAGCCATAATTCCACATTTACGGCAAATACTGGATTGAATAATTATTAGGTATGAGCAACGACTGGATTATAAAATTTGATCAATGAATTTAGAAATAATGAGAAATCTCATTTTGCTATGTTACTGAGGAATATGTGCAAAAAACAGGAATTATTGCAGTGAAAAGTGATTGCAGGTCTTTGAATTTAAAGTGTGTGATAATGGAGATCATCAAATAAGCAAACATTCGACATTCACAATTAATGTTGGATGGGAAGTCCTTGGATCCATTGTGGGAAACTTGACCTGAAAATAAAGTTTCTATTGCAGTGTTGGTACTCAGAAACAATTGGTCAAATTAAAATGTGAACCTCACTTTACTTGTTCAAAAAACTTTCTTACATAATTGTGCAATTATTATTATGACAATCACTTGATAATTAATGTTGTAATATGAGCAATTAAAATTATTCAATATTTCAAAAACACTTTGCTGTGATGTTGGTAGGATATTTATCAAAATTGGTAAATTGTGGAATAAAATATAGTAAGAAGCTTTATGAATTGAAGAAAAAATGAGCCATTCAGTGATTATAGAACTTTTTTTTTCTTTACTAAAAAATGTAGGTAATACAAGAAATATGAATTTCTATCAAATGGTTTCCTCACAGAGACATGTTATTTTAATTTAGATGATTAATATTATGATCAGAGTTCAGACATTTGTGTCAGAATTTGGAAGAAAGTTAATAGTTAATGAAAGTGAGCATGAAAGTGAACAAATGATGCCGTCAATGACATTTGGTACATAAAGGAATTATAGTAATTGTGTCATTATTGTACAGTGATGAATAATGTTGGAATAGAAAATACAAAAAGATTCAAAGCAGTTGATTCAAAGCAGTTCTTTTCTTACAATTAAATGAAACCAATAATTATTTTCAGAGCACGTGATTTGAAAAAAAAAGTCATTTATTTTGTTATGTATTCTGAAAACTATTTCCATTTTGCAAAATTTAGGTCTGCTGAATTATACAATAAAAATGGTTGTAATTTGAAACATCTCTTGCACACAAATTTAAAATAAGTAAACTTAAAGATTTTTAGAATGACAAAACGTTTGTTGTTTGCATGATTGCATTACAGTCAATATCCGTGATAAATTAGAAGCATTGTTTTAAGCAACATAAACCATCTTTAACTACTGAACTGAAATAGAAGATATCAACTGCACTTGTTGCATGGAATAGTAAACAAATGCTTACTGTTGTCATTGGTTTCAGGAGCAATAAGGTACTTACTCAGGTTATTCTACTGAACAATAATCAGATATCAATGGCAGTTTTTGTGTTGCTTTATGTGTAATGTTTAGTGTGAACATTGGTTCGTTAAAATTGGGATATTTATATGAATTAGGGACAGATTGATAATTGGGTGCGAATAATCTGATTTAAAATCAGACAGTTTTTGATTTTTTCAAGGATTGCTGAGTGAAACGTTCTTAAACCGCCATGCAATCATTGGGATAAGTGAGAGATATGCAAATTGAACTTTCAAATGAACACACCCTGATATTTTCACACCATTTCAATGTCACATTCAATACAAATAGGTGACTGGAAAGCTAAAAACAAGTCTCACACAATTCGTAAACTGACCAATAATTAAAAATTGATAAATAATAGCATGTGGCATTTGTTTATTTAACTGAAGAAGTAATTGATCTTTTCTCGTATTTATAGCACTGGAGCATAAAGTTCTACATGATGTTTTAACTACGATCTACAGAATAAGAGAAAATTAACGACTATCATACTTCGTATATTTCAGCTTTATGACTTCAACATTCTCAAATATTTTCCAAGGAATATTGATTTAGTGGAATTAGATACATCTTCCTATTAGTGACCAGAAGAAAGTATACAGCAGATACTGTGATTATTGGAATGAACGATGATACCTCCAAGTAATCTACTGATATTGTGAATGGATATACAGTAAGTCTCAGCATCGAAGTGAATTCTAATCAAATCAATTCAAAAATGTTTCCAAGTTAAAAATAATTACAATATTCACTATGGCTGAGAGATTGGACTTTGCAGTATTTATTGAATGGAAGCATAATTCCACATTTATACCACTTACTGGATTGTACAATTATTGTATATAAGATATATTAGCAACAAAGGGATTTTAAAAATCATATTCGTGAATTTGAGAATAATGAGATATCTCATCTTGATATTAGACTGAGTAATATGTAGAAATGAAGCATAGTATTGCAAGGAAAAGTAATTGGAGCTCTCTGAATTTCAAAAGCTGAGATAATTATTCTCATTCAAATGAGCAAAAATCAGATACTTACAAAGGATTTTGCAAGGGATATTATTGGTCGTTTTGTATTTGCAATGGCCTGAACAAATAGGTATTAATATAGCAGCATTGACAATAAGAAATAATGAATGAAATTTTAAAAACACTGCATTTTTACAAAGTCTAAGTTAAATTGCTGTGCAATTATTGTAATTGATAATTGCTTTTAGAATCCTGACAGATAAGTTGACTTAATATTTTGAAAGCACTTTGCTCTGATGTTGATTGGATATTCATTAAGATTAAGAAACTGTAAATTAAAGCATAAAACTTAGCTGAATGATGTAAAAAAATCATTCAGCAACAATTGAAAAAAAATTGACTTTGTTCAAAAATGCAGGCATCACAAGAGTTATATGCTTTCTTCCAGTAGTTTTCTTGAAGAGTCATGTCAATTTTATTAATGTAACTTTTATCACAATAAATGCTTCAACATTTATTTCAGAATTAGGAGGAAAATAATTAGGCCATGAAACTGACTATTCCTATGAACAAAAGATAGAGTCAATTACATTTGGTACGGTAAGGAATTCTCATAATTGTGTGCGTATTTGTCACTGATGACCAACATGAAAGGAAAAGGAAAATTTTCAACATCTCCAAGCAATTTTTTTCTTAAAATTTCCTTTTTTTTCAATCATTTAATGTGACATTTGAGCTGAAGACTGGTTCCCTTTTCCCCTATTGTAGTCTTTACTATAATTTAAAATTTCGTGTTAGTTGAACTAAAGAACAAATGGATATACCCCCATTGTTTTCTTGTATACCAAAAAAAGCAAATCTAAAGCAATTTTATCATGAAAATTACATTGCTCAAAATTTAATCATTTCACACACAATAAATGTTTGTATTGAATTGAAATGTCATCATAGCTGCAGAAGTGTTTTTCCATGACAGGGAATGAAGATTCAGGAGGCAGGCTGAGCTCAGAGTGGAAGATGTTTACTCATGAAGCAATCATTTAATGAAGGGATCGTCCCCCGAGGCCAATCTCGGAAGGGAGATCCATGACACACTGAAACATGCACAGTAAAAAGCTGCATTTTTATGCACATATAATGTGACAGCCCTCTCCTCCTCACCCAGACACCCAAAACAAACATATAATCGCAGATGGGCATCCTAATGGACAGTCCCAGATTCTTATCATCTCATGTTGTTTAACAGGTACTATAATCTCCAGGCCTTGGGATCTTTCCAAGCATCTCATTCATTCAGATTCCAAAGTTATTGCTACATCCCTCGGGCCTCTCAGGATGCCTTCTCTGGTGGGACATTTGGAATTCTATTGTTTATTATATTTTACTTTACCAAAGTCAATTACTCCTCATATTGTTCATTCTCCTAATTATTTATGCACAAAGAAATACAAACGACAGTTAGTTTTAACTTACTTGCTATAAGATTAGTAATATGACTTGTGTAATAAGGTTCGTTTTATTGTGTAAAATTATATAGCTACTCTTACTGTCAGGACTTTATAATTAATGGGCAGTGAACATCATATCTTGAAGCTAATTCCTAAAACTAGCTAACTTCACATCTAAGTCTAAATGCTTTTCTCTAATGCTTTTGAATAGACATTGGTTACATGTATCTAACTTGTGTTGCAAATTACCCCTATGATTCTCAAGAATCTGCAATTAGAACCTTTGTTTAATGTTCTGAGTAACTTTAAAATAATAGCTATTTCTGACAAACAAATTTTCTGTTGTCATGATATTTGCTTTGTGAGTTAACTGGGCTGCATCCTGCAGCTGCTGTTTATTCATTTACGGGGACAATTATCCTTTAATTTATGAAGATCGGGATTAGTCATTTGTCTGTATGCTGTCTGGAATTCTATAGTCCTGGCGTTGGAGTAGGTCCACTGGTAGTGTGTTATTTTAGTGAAATGCTGGAACAGACTGTTAGTCTTGTTTATCACCCCTCTGACACCTTGTGTTTTAGTTCTAAGGTACTCTGCATCTTTCTGATTGTCAGGCGTTTTGTATGAGCAAATATGAACTATTTTCTATTCCAGATGGAGCCAGGCCACACCCACAACAGAAAATCAACTAAGATTCAAGTATTACAAAAAAAAAATCACCATTCGCTACCATTGGTACCTGTACAGTGCAATACGTTTCCGTCACTGAGCCTTAATTTCACACTCCAAGTTGGATTTTCTGGATTTGATCAATTATTAAATATTAGATATAAGCAACAATTAATCTTAAAACCATTTCATAGCAAACTTAAAAAATGATTAGAAATCTCATATAGCTGCCTGTGATGTGTCAAAATGAACAGTATTTATTGGAGTGCAAAACAATCAGACGTCTGTTAATATGTAAGACTGAATATTAATCCAGTGATTTCTGTGAACATCCAAAGGAGAAAGGAACAGATATTACCTGTGAGTGTTGGATGGGGAATCATGAGTTAGTTTGTGGTTGTGCCGACCTGGAATAAGAGAACTATTATTCTTTGTAATATTGGCACTAAGACAAAATGGATTAAACTAAAATGTGAATTTGATGATGTTTGTTACGAAACCTAAGCTGAATTGCTGTGTGATTTTTGGAGAGAAAATTAATTATTAATTAATTTTAGAACTTTGACAAGGTGAATGAATCAATATTTGCAAATGGGTTTGCTCTGATGTTGATTAGTAATTTATTAAGATCAGTCAAGTGAGAATTAAAATGCTGGCATGATGGTTTGAAAAGACATTAGACATTCAGTGAACATTGATCAGAATTGGTTTGTCATTCATAATTCTCAGATCTTCAAGAATTCTACACTTGGTGTCTCTGCTTTCCTTCTGGAGAAATATAATATATAATAAGAACAAGTTATGTATTATATTTCATTCATGCAAGTTTTCATATAATCAATATTTAGACATCTGAGTCAGAATTACAAAGAAAATAAGTCAATAGGGAATTTTTTTCACAGAAAATACAGTCAACAGCATTTGTCAAGGTATTTGTTTCATTATTGTCTCTAAATAAACAGATGAATTCCTTTTATGGGGATCTGGTCACAATGAAATTAATTTCAATTATATTTTATCATAATTATTGGATTGGAAACCTATCAGAAAACTTGCCTGTAGTCAGGACTTGCTTCATCTCAATACATGTTACAATTAGCATCCACAGCCATAAGTAGTAAAGTGTGATCATTGGTCTGGGAAAGTTATAGTGTTTAAATTATAATAAAGAGTCTCGTACATATGTTTGGATCTGATGAGAGCATGATGATTGCTGTGATAATTGATCCTGAGAACAATAAGGTACTTACATAGAGGTTTTCACCAAATACTAATTAAGTGGCCTTGAAGACCATTAGAGTACTTTGATTTCAATAATGTTGAGCTGATTTCCATGATTTGGGAAATGTTTCACAACATTTTACCAGAATTCTGGATTCTAAGCATCCAATGGGTTTCGAGTAAACACCCTTCTGTTGTTGTCATTCTCAAGTGAGGTATATAATGCTCAAGCACTGGCTGGAAGTCAAGGTGCCGGGAAGTCTGCTTCAACCTCTCCAAAAAACAACTCTCAGGCTGGTTGTAACTGGACTCCCGAACCTTTGTGACCTCTTTGACCGGGCCTTCCACTGTTTGCTGGAGCTGATTATTTTGTCTGCTGTTTCCTTTAGTTTGACCTTTTCAGCTCCGATTTTTCCAGCGTTAGGAATATTTAGAATGTTCACTTATGAGCCACAGGTCACTTGACCTTAGTGCATAAATAAATATGGTTCACTTATTGTTGTAATAATGTATTGAGAATGAATCTTTGCATCTTAACAAACAAAATGATTCAATATTTTTCAGCAGTTTACGGTGAGATTGATTAGGTAGTCATTAAGAGAGATCAACTGACAATTATAAGTTATTTGCGGGATTATTGAATTGAAAAAGCATACAGATGTGCAGAGATTTTTTAGAAGGCATTGCTTTTTCATTCAAATATATAGGCTGTTCAAGAAGTCGATGTAGCTGTTCATTGATTCTCTTGTCCAGATGCTAATTTATAATTCATATCGCTTTTATTGTGCCCAGAATTTTGAGATTTATATCAGAGTTAAGAAGAAAACGAGGAGCAGTTAATATAAGAACTTGAGTGAATAGAAAGCACAGTAAATTTAAATTACAGAGGAAACAGTCAGTAATTGCTCCACATAAGCAGACAAATATTTTTTAATGTCGAGAGTGTGATGCTCGAAAAGCACAGCAGACCTGGCAGCATCCATGGACCCAGAGATTCCCAATGAAGGCCTATGCCCGAAACGTGTTTTCACCTGCTCCTCACATGCTGCCTGACCTACTGTGCTATTCTAGCACCATACTTTTGACTCTGATCTCCAACATCTGATTTCCTCACTTTCTCCAAATATTTTTAATGGACATGAACTGAAAATGTAAAACATCTGCAGTTGAACTAAACCAACGTTTTTTGCAATATTTGGACTGAAAATCTGTTTGTGACCATGCAACATATCAGGATATATGAACATCTCTTCCGTTAGGATCCTTGGCCATTCATAATAAAAAATAACCACAGCTTTGACCAACCAGTATCGTGCGTAATTACTGAACTAAAATACCAGAGGACAACTACTGCATTTATTGGAGGGAATGATAACGGATCCTTACGGTAGCAGTGGGGATTGATCTCAGGAACAATCAGATAGTTACTCTGATTATTCCACTGAACAGTAATTAGCTGGTCACGGGGACCTTTTTGTGATCTCATGTTTAGTGTTTTGCGTGAGCAATGATTTCAAAAATATTCAGATATTTTACAAGATTGAGGAACACATTGATAATCAAGTGTGAAAGATATTAACTAAAGTCAACTTAAAAAAATGTTAGAATTGCTGAGAGAAACACAATTAAACTATTGTAGAATCCTTATTAGCACAGTGTGGTAACAGGCCATTTGGTTGAAAAAAATGACCCTCCAAAGAGTAACCCACCCAAACACATTTCCTGACCATATTCCTCGACATTTCCTGCTGACTAACATACATATCCCTGAACACATTGTGCAATTTAGCATGGCCAGCTCACCTAACCTGCACATCTTTGGATAGTTGGAGGAAACCACAGCAAAGTCACATAGACTTGGGGAGAATGGGCAAAGTACACAATGTACACCCAAGGATGGGATCAAACCGAGATCCCTGGCACTGTGAGGCAGCCGTGTTAATGACTGAGCCACTGTGTAACTATATGCAATAAGTAAAATCAGTGAGAGTTATGCAAAGACAAATTTCAAATAAACACCCTCCGCTATTGTCAAAGCATGTAAAATTTACATTCAATACATTAGATGAATGGAAAACCAAAAAAAACAGATCTCCAACAATTCACGAATGAAAAATAATTAGAAATTTATTTTGATCAAAGGTCATTCCAATATTTAGATGAATTGCATTTTTTAATAACAAATGTAGGTAATTAGCTGACTAATGAATAATTGGAAGTGGCATATGTTTGCAGATGCAGAAAGCGAATTGTTTTCTCTCCTTGTAACACGGCAGAATAACAATGTGAATGTCCGAAATGTTTGAATCAAGCTCTTTCGAACAAAAAACTGATCACTTACGATCACTTAGCCTTTTCACCTTTAAGGCCACAATATTCTCAAATATTTTCCAGGAATTTAGAACCAGCAGAACTAGTTATTTTTTTTCTTGGGAACCCGAAGAGAATAAACAGCAGATACAGTGAATAAGTCATTCAATGCGAACATTCAACTGAAGACAACATTCCTTCTTTTTAAAAATGTTCAACTTGCAAAAATTCAAAATTTATTGTCATTGGTGAATGAAACAATAACGAGATGCTGATGATTTTTCATTGGATTTTGTTGCATGAAAAATCCTTAAGTCTTATTGTGATTACCAGCACAAGAAGTGTTAGCATTGAAGTGAAATATATTTACATTAATACAACTATGTTTCAACAGGTAAAATAAAAATTGGTTGTTACTTGATTGATGAGAAAGTGAGGTCTGCAGATGCTGGAGATCAGAGCTGAAAATGTGTTGCTGGAAAAGCGCAGCAGGTCAGGCAGCATCCAGGGAACAGGAGAATCGACGTTTCAGGCATAAGAAGGGCTTATGCCCGAAACGTCGATTCTCCTGTTCCCTGGATGCTGCCTGACCTGCTGCGCTTTTCCAGCAACACATTTTCAGCTCTGTTACAATGATTGAGAGATTGTACACTGCAATGCATATGAAGAATTAACATGATTCAATATTTCAAAAGCACTTTGCTGTGATGTCGATTGGATATTTATTAACATCAGTAAACTAAGGAATAAAACATAGTAGCTAGCTTTACATATTAAAGAAAAAATGAGACATTCAGTGATTATTGAACAAAATTATTTTCCGAACTCAAAAATATATGAAATATAAAACTTGCGAATTTCTTTCCACTGGATTCCTTGTAGAGATGGTACGTTGATTAATATTACAATCAAAGTGTCAGAACTAGGAAGAGAATTAATAGATCGTGAAAATGAGCATGAAACTAAACAAACAATGAAGTCACTACTGGGTGTTATATAACGCGATTGTAATAATTGTGCCATTATTGTACAATGATGAATAATGTTGGAATTGAAACAACAAAAAATTCAAAACTTCTTTTCTTACAATGCAATGAAAGCAATACTCATTTTGCAGCACGCATGATTGGAAAAAGCAGTCTTTTAGTATGACATACAGTGAAGACTAACCTTTTCGCAAATATGTAAGAAGTTCATAAATTCAAAAAGTAGCATTTGTTGAATTGGCAACAAAAATGGTTATAATTTGAATTGTCTCTTGCACACTCACAACAGAAAAGGAGCTTAAAGATTGTTAGAATAGTTAAAAAAGTGTTTCGAGTGTTATTGTATTACAGTCAATATCCATGATAAATTAGAATTATTGTTTTAAACAACATAAATCGTCGTTAACAACTGAACTGAAATATCAGATATCAAATGCACTTACTGCATGGACTAGTAAACAAATGCTGACTGTTGTCATTAGTCTCAGGAACAATAAGATACTCAGGTTATTCCACTGAACAGTAATCAGCTGATGATGAATATCTTTGTGTCGCTTTATGTGCACTGTTTTGTGTGAACATTGACTTCAAGAAAATTGAGATATTTACATGAATTAGGAATAAATTGATAACTGGTTGTAAAGGATCTTATTTAAGATTAGACTTTTTAAATAGTTGATAGAATTGCTGAGCAAAACACACTTCAGACATCATGCAATAAATGAGATAAGTGATTGTGAGTTACGAAGTTCAGTCACTTCAAAAACTTCAGTCCGGAACAAGACCTGAACCAGTAGTATTGTTTATTACGCTGCTGCAAGAGGGGTGTGATGTCCACTGTCCACAAGACACACACACACACTGAATTTAACGAGTATACAATATTTATGAAATTCGTTCTTCCTCCCTCCTCCCATTGCTCTTTCACTGTTTACAACTATTTCTAATCTAAACCTGGCTGTTTATCTCTGAACTCATCTGGCCTCGTCCATAACAAAATGTTTATCTCTGCCCTCACAAGGCCGTTTGACCACCTCCCTCGGTGGTCTTATTGTTATTTATCCTTCTTCACTGCCATCTGTTTACGTGCTAACCAAAGCAATATTTCCTTTTATTCTTTATTTACACCTAGCCTGGTGATCTTTTGTTTTTTTTTTGTTTCTGCTGAAGCGGGAAACAGATGCTTGTAACTGTTTGTACAGGCATGTCTCGCTTAACCTACACCCCCTCCCCTCACAGCATCTTATCTATTTGACTGTAACATCTACCATTATTTGCAGACACATTTCATTCTTTTATGCACATTTTAGCGAGTGCAAAAGCAATTATATATTTCCTTCACATAGTTTTCATTCTTGTTAACTCAGCTCTTGGCTGAAACAATTATACACTGGTGCGAGTTCATTTACCTTGAATAAACAATTCTGATTGCAGAAGTAACACTGCTTTACATATATCCCACAGTGATAAATATGCAAAGTCAATTTTCATATAAATGCACTTGGATATTTTCATAGCAGTTCGATCTGACATTCTATATAAATAGGTGAGTGGAAAACTAAAACAAATTTCACATAATTCATAAACAGATCAATATCTAAAAATTGATAAATAAAAGGAATTGGTATTTTTTTATTTTACTGAACAAGAAATTTATTTTTTCTCTTTATTGTTATAGCATGGGAGCATCAAGTTCTATGTGTTGTTTGAACTCAGCTCTTCAGAACAAAAGAAAATCAATGAATATCATTACTATGTATATTTTATCTGTATGACTGCAACATTCTCAAATATTTTCCAATGAATAATGATTGAGTGGAAATAGATACATTCTGTTATTAGTAACCTGAACAAAATAAATAGCAAATACTGTGATTATTGGAATGAACAACAGATGGAAGCTAATCTAATTTTGAACTGAAAGGCAATTCAATTGATTCTTAGATATTTTCTAATCAACATTCAGAGCTGCTCTGGCACAACTCTGTGCAAGATGGGAATTGAAACTGTACCTCCTGTTCTGGTAACAGAGACACTATCAGAGCTGCACAACATTCCTTCATAATGTTCCCAACCAGGCTGGGCAGGTCTATAATCACATGCTCACTGTGGTTACTCAAGTGAAAATTAATCAGATGTTTATTGTGATAATTGGATTGGAATTAAATGGATGGATCCTGTGTGTAATGTACTGAAAATTAAATAGTAATTTACAATAATGATGGGAGTTAGCAGATGTCTTAATTAAATATGATTTTTATGATAATTTGCAGAATGACAACCTGACAGAATTGTGTGATTACAGTAAATTGATAAACAAAAATGAATACAATCATTCTATTTGTTCATAACAGTTTCTCATTTTATGAAATGCAAAGTAAAATCTTTTTGTTCTACACGTAAATTGGAACAAAATGATGAATTGGTCAGTCAGTGTGACTATTCAGCTGAAGACAACTTTCATTTTTTCTGAAAATGTATGATTTCTCAGAAGCCACCATTTCCTGTGATTGTTTAATGAAACAAGAAAGATGTCAATCCTTTTTTTGTGTACTTCAAAAAAATTCATCGGAATTTAAATAATTTTGCACATGAAAAATATTCAACCATTATTGTGATGTTAACATTGAAGAGAATTACACTCAAATCATTTCAAAAGTGTTTCCAAGTTTAAAATGAAAAGCAATATTCACAATGATTGAGAGATTTTACATTGACATTTCCTTGCAATAGTTATAATATGGAACCATAATTCCACAGTTACATCCTTTGCCAAATTGAAAAGTTATTAGATATTAGCAACAAATTGATTTTGAAACTACTATTAATGAATTTAAGAATAATGAGGTATATCATCTTACTATTGCACTGAGTAATGTGCTGAAATGAAGAGAAATATTGCAGTGTAAAGTAATTGGTGTTCTTTGAATATCAATGCCTGAGATGACTGTGATCTTTCAAATGAACAAAAGTCAGATATTTACAAAGGATGTTGCAAGGGCAGTTATTGGTCTTTTCTGGGTGTATTGGCCCAACCAAACAGGTTTTTATATTGTAGCATTCACAATAAGAAACATGGAAAATGTTAAAAACACATTAACTTAGACTTCGTAACAAGCACAAAGTGCTGTGTAATTATTATAATTGCTCATTGTTTCTAGAATATTGATAGATAAATTAACTTAATATTTTGAAAGCACTTTGCTCTGATGTTGATTGCGTAATAATTAAGATTGATAAACAGAAAATTATTATATAAAAAGTCGCTTTAATAATTCTAAAAAAAAATGCAACAATTGACACAGTTCAACATTGGGGATGTTTGGTGAGTCATATTTATTTACTTAATTTTTATCATGATAAATGTTTAGATATCTATGTCAGAATAAGGAAATAATAATTAGACCGGGAAAGTGAGTACTATTGTGAACAAAAGGTCGAGTTAATGACATTTGGGTCAAAAAATTATTTTGCTCAAAATGACTGATAATTACATGATTATTGTTCATTGACAACTAATGCTGAAAGTAAAAGAAACAGATTCGAACATTTCCAAAGCAGATTTTTTTTCTTATAATGAAATTAAAATACAAATCATTTTAGAGGTCATATGATTTGAAAAACTGCCATTTGATGTGATATTTGAGATGAAGAATCGTTCTTTTTGCCCCAGTGTAGTCTTTTCAATAATTTAAAATTTAGTGTTATTTGAGCAAAAGAACAGATGGGTGTACCTACCTTGTTTTCCTCACACAAAATAAGTAAAGTCAACAACATTTTTAAGTTTCGTAGAGTTGATTAGCAAAATGCATCGAAGCTATCATGCACGAATTGAGATAAGTGAGAGAGAGACAAATTAAATGTTCAAATGAGCACGTCGATATTTTGAAAGCATATCAATCTTATGAATTATGAATAGGTGGATGGAAAATAAAAACAAATTCCTGACAATTCATGAATGAATAGTAATAAGAAATTTAATTTGTTCAAAGCACATAACAATATTTAGATGAATTGCAATATTTAGGTACAATTGTAGGTGATCAACTGACCAATGAATAATATGAAGTTGCATTTGGTTATTTTGCTGAAGAGGAATTTCGACTGCTTTTTTTTTCATCTTTATAATACTGGAGAATAAGGATTTATGTGCTTGAAATGTCTGAACTAGGTTCTTTCAAACAGTAAAAAAAACAGTGAGTATCATTTCTTAGACTCTTCCAACCTTAAGATTTCAACATTCTCAACAACTTTTCCAAGGAATTTCAAACCAGCAGAATTAGATGCATCGTTTTATTAGTGACCTGAAGAAAATAAGTAGTAGATATGGTGATGATTGAAATGCACAGCAGATTGAAGTATATTTCATGTTGTTTTGAAAAGCAGTTCAGTCTGTGCTCAGGTATTTTCTCAGGAATATTTGGAGCCGCTCTGACACATCTCTGCTGAAGATGGGAATTTAAATCATTCCTCCAGATCTTGTCGCAGAGACACTGTCAGAGCTCCACAAGGACGCTTCATAATTTTCCCACCCCGGAAGGGTAGGACCATAGTCACATGCTTACTGTGGCAACACAAATGAAAACGAATCATATGTTTATTGTAATAATTTGTATGGGAATTAATTACATATTTCTTGTGTGTAATGAACTGACAAAATGAATGAGTAATTTACAGTAATGATGTAACAAAGCAATAATGACTTTAATTAAATATGAACCTCATGAAGTTCCATGATAGGAAAAATGCCTAATCATTTGATCATTGTACACTAATGAACAAAGATCAATAAAATACTTCCATATGTTCAAAGCAAGTTTTCACAGAATAAAAAGAAAATTAAAATGCTTTTGCAACATAAATGAATAGGAAAATAAATGAATTAGTCACACAATGCGACTATTCATCTGAAGACAACTTCCCTTCTTTCCAGAAATGTTCACTTCCCAAAGTTCAAAATATATTGTGACTATTTCATGAAACAATAGAGATGTTAGTTCCTTTCGTTGTACTTCAAAACGTCGCAAGAATTTTAAATGATTTTGTTCCATGAAAAATGATCAACTTGTACCGCATTTATAAATACAATAAATGTTAACATGTAAGCAAAACATAATTAAGTCAATTCAACTTTTGCTAGGGTTAAAATAAAAATTGATATTTACAACACACACTGCAAATCTTTACATTATTTCATACATGAGCCATAATTCCATGAGATATACCCTGAACTATATTGAACAATGATTAGATAATAGCAGCAATTGGTTTGTCAAAATTCTATCAGTTAATTTAAGAATACTGAGAAATCTTAGTTGATTATTTCACTGAACAATGTGGAGAAACGACCAGGAATTATTCTAATGAAAAGTAATTACAGTTCTCTGAACGCTTCAGGCTGAGATTGCCGTGATCATTCAAATAAGCAATCATCAAATATTTACAATGAGGCATTGAATGGGAAGTCATTGGTTCCAATATGGGATTGTTCAACTGAACAGTAAATTGATTTTGATATTCTAGTGTTCGTAGTCAGAAACAATTGATGCAATTAAAATGCGATTCTCACTATATTTGTTAGAAAGATTAACTCCAATAATTGTGCAATTATTGTAATGGCAGTGACTGGAAAAATAACATTATAATCTGAAAAGATAAATTGATTTAATATTCTAAAAGCACTTTGCTGTGATGATTATTGGATATTCATTAAGATCGGTAAACTGAGGATTACAATATAATGGCTAGCTTTATGGATTCACAAAAATGATCCATTCAGTTCTTATTCGGCAGAATTGTTTTTGGGTCAAACATGCAGGATGACAAGAATGACATGTTTCCATCCATTGGTTTGCTTCTTCAGACGTGCTTTTAATTTATATACTTTTGTTCATGACCAATGTTTAGCCATTCCTGTCAGAAGTAGGAAGTTAATCAGTAGATAGTGAAAGTGCGTATGACAGTGAACCTAAGATACAGGGAACTTCCATAATTTTGTGATGATTGTACATTGATAAATAACTTTGGAGTAAAAAAAAATCAGCATGTTCAAAGCAGTTTTTTTGCTCATAACAAATTGAAAATTTTAAAAAAAATCCTTCTGCAGTGCACATGATTTGAAAACACATCAGTCACTCGTCAAAAAAAATCCCAGTCACAGAAAACATCGGCGCGAGACAATAAGACCCTTATGAAGGGTATTCTACTCAACAGTAATTCGAGGACCTGGAACATCTTCATGTCGTTCTTGCAAGGAACACTTATTATTCCTAAAGTTTTATTATCGTAAATATTTCGACATTTATATCAGAACTAAGAAGAAAATGAGAAGCGATTCACATGAGTATTTTCGTGAGTGAAAGTCAAAATAAATTTACAATGCCAAGTTTCACTATTTTGTCTGAACAAGCAGATAAAAATTTTTAAGGTGCGAGCTCAAAATGTTTTCACCTACAGGTTGTACGAAGCCAAAATACATTATTTTATTTTATGATACTTCAACTGGAAGGGAAATCTATGTATGCTGATGTTAGCGTCCTCGCTCATTGTAATTGGTTTTAGCGAAATATTACGTGTGCAATTACTGAAGTGAAATGTAAGAAATCAAGTGTATTTATTGGATGGAACTGCTCACCAAATGTTTACTGTGATTCTTGTTCTCAGAAACAATAAGATATTTACTCAGGTTTTTCTCTTGAGCAGTAATTAAATGACCAGGAAGACATTTGTGTGGTTGTATGTGCCGTGTTCAGTGAGCATTTCTTTTCAATTATAATTATATTAATATAGGAAGGGATTAATAATCGTGTGTTAAAGATCTTAATTAAAGTCATATTTTATTTTTAAAAATACGAGCATTCCTTTGTGCAACAATAATTTGGAGATCTCTGTATTGGACTAGGGTGGACAAAGTTAAAAATCACATTACACCAGGTTATAGTCCAACAGGTTTATTTGGAAGCACGAGCTTTCAAGGCTATGGCTCTGCATCTGGTTATCTGGTCTCTGAGGAGACACACTACTAGAGCGACACAAGTGCCTTTCATGATCTTCCCAGCAAGGAAGGTTGGGATTATTGTCAATTGGGGTTACTCAAATGAAAACTAACCAGTGTTCATTCCGATAATTGGGCTGGGAATTAATTAGACTGTTTCTGTGTAATGGACTGAGAATGAACTAGTAATTCACAATAATAACGGTACTAAGCACATATGCTCATAATTACATATTAATATCAGAATAATTGGAAGAAAGATAAATCGACATATCATGAGCTTATTGTAAATTCATAAAAAATACAACTGCTGAATACATTTAAAGCAGTTTTTCTTATAAAGAAAAATATAATGAGAATGTTTAGCAGTCGGACGGAATCGGAAGAAAAGGTCATTCACTGTGACTATTCAGCTGCAGCATCTTCTCTTCCTTCTACAAATGTATAATTTGCAACAATTCCAAATGTATTCTGATTGATAAAGGAAAGAAAAAACACCTGTAAATTCTTTTGTTTTGTTTACAAAAAATGTCACAAATTTACATTTTTTTAGCTTTAAAATATTTAAATCTTACTGTGATCAGAATTACAATAAATCTTTGTGTTGAAGAAAAATATAATCAAATCAATCAAAATATACATCGATATTCACAATAATTGGGAGAGTGAACACTGCAATATCTTCCCATCAGTTGATGTACTGAGCCATAATTCCACTTTTCTATCCCTTACTGGATTGATCAGTGGTTAGATATTAGCAATAACTAAATTATTAGTATGCTGTCAGTGAACTGCATGTTAATAAGAAACTTCCCAATGCTGTTTGTTCGAAATAAACAGTAATTATTGGTGAAATGTCATTAGATATCTCTTAATCGATGAGGCTGTGATTACTTTGATTGTTGAAATGAGTAGTATTCCAATATTTCCAATGAGCATTGGATGGAAAATCGATGCTTTTTGGTTTAGACCGGATTTTTTTTTATTGTAGTATTGGCAGTAATAATCAATGGATTAAAGTATGATGTGCATCACACCTTACTGAATGTTTTCAAGTTTTCTAACAGGTTTCTAGTCCAACCTTCAGTTTAAAAATGGTAATTTTGGCTCAGTACATTAGTAACTGCAAAAGGTTTCAACTCATCTCCAAAGTTATTAATTATAATTTAAAAAAAATCATAAAATTATCTCTGTAAATGTCATTGACTCTAACTTTAGATTATAGTCAAGTTCGTTCTCTACTTATTTTCTTCCTATTTCTGACACCAGTGGCTAAATATTGATTAGATTAAATGTTATATGAGTGAAACATTAGTTTTCTCTCAAAGATCTGTGCAGCACAGGAATTGGAGCTTTGGCCCATAATGTTATGCTGAACATAATACAAAAGAAACTCATCCCTACTGCTGACCCTTGATCCATATCCATCCAAATTATCTAAATGAACATTAAATAGCCTTAATGTATCTGCCTCCACCACCAACCCTTGAAGTTCATCCCAGACATCTACCACTCCCTGTGTAAAAAATAATTGCCCCTCACATGCCCCTTGAACTTTTCCCCCTAGCCTTAAATGCATGCCTCATAGTTCTGACGTTTCAACTCTGGTGAGAAACTTCCTGACTGACAACTCTACCTATGTATCTCATGATTGTATGGACTTCAATCAATTCTTCCCCCAGCAACCGCCACTCCACAAAAAAAACAGCCTGAGTTTTTTCTCGCCTCTCAAATCCAGGCAGCATCCTGGTAAATGCCCTCTGTACCCTCTCCAAATCCTCCATTTCCTTCCTGTAATGTGGCGAACAGAAGTGAATACAATACTTTAAGTATGCCTTTACCAAAGTCTTATGAAGTTGCAACATGAAATCCTGACTCTTGTAACCAGTTCCCTGACCAATAAAGGCAAGCATGCCATTTGCCTTCCTTCCCACCCTATCTACTTGCATGGTCACTTTCAGGGAGCCATGGTCTTGAATGCCAAGATCCCTTTGAACAACAAAGTTGTTCAAGGTCCAGCCATTAACTATCTACTTTTCCTTAACATTTGAGCTCCCAAAGTGAGACACCTCACACTTGTATGGATTAAGCTTTATCTTTAATTTCTCTGCCCATAGCTGCAGTTTATCTTTTTCCTGCTGCATTCTTTGACAACCTTCTACATTGTTCACAACTGCACTGAACTTTGAATCGTCTGCAAGCTTATTAACTCACCCAATTAGATTTTAATTCATGTCACTTCTATATATTTGTATTGTAACCAGAAGGGTTCCAGTACAGATCCCTGTGGGGAAAAAGACAGAAAATGAGGGAAATGCAGAATTCTTGAATAAATGAGGTTTTTTTCAATGACATAACAATTCTGATGAATAATCTCTGAAGTTGTGATTTTTGTTTTCAAATTAACCCAATATTTTAATTCTCAGTTTACTGATCTTAATGAATAGGAGAAAGTGAGGTCTGCAGATGCTGGAGATCAGAGCTGGAAATGTGTTGCTGGAAAAGCACAGCAGGTCAGGCAGCATCCAGGGAACAGGAGAATCGACGTGTCGGGCATAAGCAGGGCTTATGCCCGAAACGTCGATTTTCCTGTTCCCTGGATGCTGCCTGAGCTGCTGCGCTTTTCCAGCAACACATTTCCTGATCTTAATGAATATCCAGTACAAACTGCTTTGAATATATTGAATCAGTTTAAGTGTTGAGTTCTAACATTATGGCACAGTGGTTAGCACTGCTGCCTCACAGTACCAGCGACCCGGGTTCAATTCCCGCCTCAGGCGACTGACTGTGTGGAGTTTCCACATTCTCCCTGTGTCTGCATGGGTTTCCGCCGGGTGCTCCGGTTTCCTCCCACAGACCAAAGAAGTGCAGGTCAGATGAATTGGCCATGCTAAATTGCCCGTAGTCTTAGGTAAGGGGTAGATGTAGGAGTATGGGTGGGTTGCGCTTCAGCTGGGCGGTGTGGACTTGTTGGGCCGAAGGGCCTCTTTACACACTGTAAGTAATCTAATCTAATTTAATTGTCATTTCAATTCTCACGCCATCATGAGATTCACATTTTAGTTGAATCCATTATTTTTTAATGCCAGTGTCATAATGAAATATTAATATTCTTTTCAGGTCAACACATCTGCAATTAACCAAAATTTTCTCACCCAACACTCATAGTAACTATCTCATTCTCTTTCATTTGAATTCTCATATTAATGGAAGGATTATTAATCAGCCTTATCAATTAAGAGATGGCTAATTATTTTTCACTTCAATATTTCAGTTTTTTTCCGATATACTGCACAATTATATTGCAATAAGGATTTTCTTGTCAACCTTAAATTTGGTTTAAGCCATTTTAAAACTAATTATTGCTAATGTCTAACTGGTTATCATTGTTTAAATGCAATATATCCAGCTGTCGATGTGGAACAATGGCTCAATACATCAACTGACAAACAATATTGCACTCTACAATCTCTTAATCTTAGCAAAATAATTTTCAGTGTGGAAGCTTAGTTGGATTGAATTGGCTAATACATTCTGAGGAAGGGTCGCTGGACCCAAAGTATTAACACTGAATGCTCCCCACAGATGCTGCCTGACCTGCTGAGTTGGTTTCCAGCAATTACTGATTTTGATTCTGAGTTCCAGCATCCACAGTTTTTCGCATTCTTGTACTGATTGTATTTCACTTCAATGCTAACATTTCTATATTTCTGATTATTACAAAAGAGCTAACCATTTTTCACATTAAACATTATTTAAATTTCATGTGTTTCTTGTGTACACAAACCAGAATTAACAAATGTTTGATCTATTCTTTTACAATAAATCTTGAATTCTTAGAAATCACAATTTTGTGAAACTGAGGGAAGTTGTCTTTCGCTGAGTAGTCACATTGAATGACCGATGCTTTATTTCCAAATCATGTGCTTTAAATAGCAGTTTAATTTTAATTTATGTATGTGAATAACTGCTTCAAACATACTGAATTATTTGATTATCATGAAACTTATATTTATTTAAGATCATTGTCGCTTCGTTCCATCATTATTAGAAATTACTAATTCTTTTTATCCATTACACACTGGAACTGTCTAATAAAATCCTAGTCCAATTATCACAATAAATATCTGAGCAGATTTCCCTGAGAGTAACCACAGTAAGTTTGTGATTATAGTCCTGCCCTTCCTGCATGGGAACATTATGGAGGGCTCTGGTAATGTCTGTACTAATAGACCAGAAGGGCAGGTGTTCAATTCCTACCTGAAACAGGGATGTGCCAAAGCACCTCAGAGTTGATTTGAAAATACCTAAGTGTCAATTGAATTATTTTTCAATCCAACATTTTCTCAACATGTATCTGTTGTTCATTATAATGATCACAATATCTTGAATTTATTTGCTTCAGGTCACTGATTAAAGTATGAATGTTATTAAGGTGAGGGGGAAAATTTTAAAAGGGATCTGAGGGGCAACTCTTTTCACAACGCGTGTTTGGCATTTTGAGATGAGCTATGAGAGGAAAGGCAGCAGCTGGTACGATTACAACATCTAAAAGACATTTGGACAGTTACATGGATAGAAAACATCCAGAGCGATATGGGACAAACACAGGAAAATGGGACTAGTTTAGTTTCAGAAACCTGGCCGGAATGCCAAGCTGGGCTGAATGGCCTGTTTCCACGCTGTATCAGTCTAACTTTTTACAATTCAAACTTGACTGTGCTGGGTAAAGGAAAGCAAAAACGGGTGCTAATTCTATTTTCTGACCATGAAAAAGTGACATAAATTTTAAATAATTGTGTCACATGAAATAGTTCACTCTTATTGTGATTAGAAATACAATGAATCCGAGCATTAAAGTGAAATATAATTGAATTAATTCAACTGTGCTTCCACGGTTAAAATAAAAATTGATATTCACAATGATTGAGAGTTTGCACACTGCAATATATTCACATCAGTTCATGTACTGAGCTATTATTGCACATTTATACCTCTTACTGAACTGAACAATAATTACATATTAACAACACATAGATTTATGAAAATGTATCAGTGCACTTCAAAGAAGGAGATATTTAATGTTACTATGTGACTGTGCAATGTGTAGACATGAACAGCAATCATTGCAGTGAAAAGTAATTACAGTTCTCTGAATGTATAAGGCTGAGATTGCTGTGATTATTCAAATGAACAAAAGTCAGTTTTCAAAGCGTGTTGGATGCAAAATCATTGGTTCCACTGTGGGATAGTTGACCTGAAAACAATAGCATTGCTGCAATGGATTAAATGAAACAATGGATTAAATTAAAATATGGATCTGACTATACACGTTAGAAAGACAAACAAATTATTCTGTAATTATTATAAGGATAATGAATTCATAATAAATGTTGTAATCTGAACAAATAAGTTGACTCAATATTTTAACAGCACTTTGCTCTGAAGTTGATTTGACATCATTAAGATCGGTAAACTGAAGACTAAAATATAACACCTAGATTGATGGATTGAGGACAATAAATGAGCCATTCAGTAATTATTGAAAAGAAATGACTTTTGCTCAAAATGCAGACAATACAGAAGTAATGTATTTCATTCAATTAGCTTACATGTAGAAATGTATGTTTTTAATTTATTTAATTTTATCCTGATCGATGTTCAAACATTTGTGTCTGAATTAGGAAGAAAATAAGGAGATAATGAAAGTGAATATCAGAGTGACCACAAGATACATCCATGACATTTGATAGAAAAAGGAATTTGCATAATTTTGTAATTATTGAACGTTGATAAATAATTAACTCCTCAGGTACTGAAGCAGTCCAACCCCAAGAACTACAAAATCTGGACAGTATCCAGGTTTGGGCTGACAAGGGGCAAGGAACATACATGCCACACAAATGCAGGCTGCGACCATCACATATAAGAAATGACCTAACCACCATCACTTGACATTCAATGCTGTTACCATCACTGAACACCCACTATCAACACTATCCTGGGGATAATCATTGATCAGAAACTGAATTGGTCTCACCACATAAACACAGTGGCTACAAGAGTAATTCAACTCCTGGCTCCTGAAAGCCTGCCCAACAGCTACCAGGCACAAGTCAGGAGTGTGATGGAATACTCCCCACTTGCCTGGATGAGTGCAGCTCTAACAACACTCAAGGAACCCATGGCCGCTTCCATCTCGAAGGACAAGGGCAACAGCTATATGGAAAGACAACTAGCTTCAAGTTCCCCTCCAAGGTACTAACCCACCCTGACTTGGGAATATATCGCCATTCCTTCACTGTCGGTGGGTGAATGTCCTGGAAATCCCCACCCCAATGGCATCATAGGTCATCCCACAGCAGCTAGACTGCAGCGGTTTAAGAACACAGCTCACCACCAATTTCTCAAGGGTAACTAGGGATGGGCAATAAATGCTGGGCCCAGCCAGTGACAACCAAATCACATCAAATAAATATTAAAATAATGTCTGCAAGATCAAAACAGCTCCAACGCTGTCCTAGCTGCAATCTCTGCCTCTTCTTATTGACAAAGATAAAAGGTTACCCTGCCCAACTTTCTCATCAGTACAGTATTCACCCCAGCCTTCTCGTATACCAACCAGCAGCATTTCCATCACCAGCAGCAACTCCACTTAAAATATTTTGTCAGTAACTTTTCATTAACTGGTTACTTCAACTACAATGCAATCTCTACAAACAGACCAAGTACCTTTTAGGCGACAACAAATTTTCGAATAACTCTTCTTGATCTCTCTCTGCTATTCTTTTTGGTTATATGAGGTAGGGAGGGATGGGATCACCACAGTGATGTCAGATATATGTAACACAGTGAGACAGGAAAGGTAGTATGGCTCACGTTGACTCTTAGACCCCACAGAGTGGAACAACACAATCACTGCATAATAAACACAACACAACGTTTCAACCCGGCGTGACAGTAATAAAATGTGGAACGGCTGAACCTGTTGGATTTGTTTCAGCTGGAGTTTGTGAGAGTGAGGGATGACATGACTGAAGTGTCTAAGATCTTGAAAGGTTTGGTAAGGAGGACGTGGAAAGGATGTTTCCTCTTGTGGGTCATACCTGAACTCGAGAGAACTGCTTTAAAATTAGATTCACCCTTTCAGGACAGAGATGAGGAGATTTATTTCCTCACAGAGGGCTGTGCAACTTTGGAACTCTCTGCCCCAGAAGGTGGGCTCAATGAATATTTTTAAGACACAGGTTGATAGATTCTTGCTAAGGGACGTTGGGGGAAGATGGAACACAAATCACTAACAGATCAGGCCTGGCCTTATTGAATGATGGAGTGGACTTGAGGGGCTGAATGGTCACCTCCTGCTTCTTTCTCACATGACACAGGACTAAGAGCTTTGTTGAAAATTCGTTCACTGGATGTAGGTGCCACTGGCTATGGGCAGCATTTATTACCCAGAGGGCAGGTAAGAGTCAACCACATTGCTGTGGGTCAGGGATCACATGGAGACTAGATCAGGTAAGGATGGCAGCTTCCTTCGCTAAAGGACATCAGTGACCGAGATGGATTTTTCCTGACAATCGAGAATAATTTCATCAATAGAATCATAATTCTAGATGATTATTAAATTCAAACTCCTGAAACTGACTGACCATGTGGCTGTCAGTGAATCAAATACAAGTGAATAGAAACATTGCTCAGAGTCTGGTTCTGGAACATTCAACACAACCAGGAAATGGAAAGTGAATAATTAGATGAAAACAAGGCCACTGCTCTGATAGGAACAAAATCATTCAATGTTCAGTTATTGACCATAATTGACTCACAGAAAATTCTAACCTGCAGAATCACAGTAAAAGGGAAAAGTAAACAACATTCTTGGCAAAGACATAATGAACCAACTGCTTGTATAAAACAGCTCTGAACAAAGGGGCTGAATCCTCCACAAACTGACAAATCAGATTTGTAGATAGAGATTGGAAATCTTCAGAAAAAACCCCTTCCCTGTTGATGGTGTGTGCTAGAAACCATTCTCAGAGTGATCTGCCACTTATTTCCTTTGAAGAGAATCTGTTTCCCCTCACAAAAGGAGGTGTGTTGCTCACTTACAGACTGACTTACAGACAAAGGAAACCTGATCTGAGACTCGCAGGTTAATTAAGCTATGAGTGACAGTCCACTGCACACAACAAGAGCTCAGACCACAAAAGATTCTAGTGAAACCAACAATGCAATGAAAAAGGCGAATTGCTCTTTATAATCATGCAGCCTCTGTCAATCAAATAATCCCAGTCAACTTCTCAACATTTTAAAACTATTAATATCAATGAATATATATTAATTTCCATTCCTAATTTCCTCCAAAAATGCATCTGATTATTCTCTTCAAAATATATTTTAAATGGTGAATTCCAAATCACAATTCATTTCCAATTATTCTTAGAGCAAAACAACTTGCAAACTAAAATAGTTTTCATGTCAATAATGACACTGGAAACTTTGTTATGTAGTTTAACCGTATGTCAAAATATTGTTTTGGTTCATTATTGAAGCGAAGCTAAAATTAAAGTCTATTTATTTTCTCTGATATCCTTCCATTACTTTATTCCCCAATAACAATGCATGACGTAATGGGTGACAAGCATTAAAATAAAATCGAATTTTCAATGCAAGAACTGGTACAAATAATCACATATTATTCAATTCATTCATTGTCGTTGATTATCAGTTATTTTCACTGTATGATCACGTTAAATTCACTTAAATAATCACAGTACAATTTTCACCTCTATAGATAAGTGAAGTGAATGTCAAATTATTAATATTTCAAGTCAAACCAAATTCACATTTTGTTCTGTTTTATTCAAGGAATGATGGAATATATTACATTATTATGGGAAACAGGAACAAGTGAAGGTGGTGGCTCTCAGATGTGAAGCCTTAAATCCAAAGGGCCAGGTGGTAGTTACAGTGGGGGAGGTACCTAGTCTCTCTCTCTCCTCAGAATGCAGTGAGGATGGTGACACTGGCAGGAACGGGATGGATGACAAAGCGCCTACGTATGGACAGAGGGACGGCAATGGGTGGGATGACCCACAGCCCTGTAAGGCCCAGAAGGCCGTGTCTATAATATCGCTGGGCATCAAAGCTCAAACTTGGAGAGACAGGAGGGGGGAGGGGGGCAACAAAGGGAACAGACAGAAACTAAACCTGAACCGTTCACCCGCTGAACGACAGATGTTGGTGAATGAACACCCAGCCTGATAGAGAAATGGTAATAATGGGCCTTATTGGGACAATATGGATGAATTAGTAGAGGTACACAGTCTCACCGAAGATGATGTATGGACCCTCCCTCGGGCCAAGATGCCCTGACGTGTACAACAGAAACTGTCCCTGCAATGAGAGGATGGGGTACACTCGGTTCCTCCCAGAGTACAGCCGATCAGTGTCTCCAGGCATTTACAGATATTGCAGGGACACACTGGGGACGGGAGAGGCTGAATGGGCTAAAATAACCTTGGTGACTCAGGGGCCCAAGGATAATATCGAGGATTATACAGAGAGGAAGCCTGAGGTGTGTAAGCACCACGGAAGATTACCAAACCCCAACCTGTGACGATGAAATAGGTTTGATGTGTTTAAAAGATGACATGGGATCCTATTTAACTGTAATTATAAACATGGGACTCCCAGTGGGAGATAATTCTAACCACACTCTGAATTGCGTCATGAGAGCTGAGGCAAATGCAGAAACACAGGGGAATAGCTGCAGTACAGGGAGGGTAATCAGACCCACAATGTTACAAGGGAAGCAGGAAAGGGCACATAGACAAGGAACGTAGGCACAGAGAGGGAGATAGGTGTTCATATTGTGAGTGGCCTGTGTTCACCTAAGTATATGCATAGCCCATGAATATTCATTGACACGCTGTTGAAGGGCCAAAACTGCATGATGCTAACACCGGAGCATCTTTGTCAGTTACCGATAAGCATTTACCCCTCACTCCCTCAATTACTAAAATGAGAGCAGTCGGAGTGGGAACCGAGGAAGCTGGATGAAGCAAACCTGCCCCGATGTAGACTGGGAGTATGACAAAATGTATTCAGATATGGAGGTGTGAAACTCAAGAAGGGACCTTCTGGGAGTTGCTCCTATTTATGCAACTATTGACATCAACACCTGAATTTAAACATGGGGATGCTCCGGCCAGGACTGGGACAGAAAGAAAAGGAGAAGCAACCTCTCCGGAGTAGCTACATTGCAGGGAAACTGGGACAGTCAAAGAATCTGGTGGGTTATAGCTCGGACGAACTCAGCGGTGTGCGTAACTCAAACAGGAAAGTTATCTATCGACCCTGTAGAGATCGAGGGCCCTCTCACTCCCCACACAAAAAGGATCTCATCAAAACTGGGGATGAGGGGGCAATAATTGTGAGAGTGACAGATTGACAGAAGCTGGAAATAGTCTGGCTCCATACCTGTGGACATTGAATGGCAGATGAAAGTGGTGATTACTGACTGAGGAGAACAGGCGACCAGGATACTATTACCTCAGGGATCCTGCAATATTCCAGTATATACCACCGATGTGTGTTTGATGGATTTAGTCACACTGATCTTACCAACACCTCATCACCTCAAACAGTGAGAAAGATAATATCCAGATATTATACAGAGTATTCGATCAGGTTAACCAGGCCAGGCTTAAAATTAACGCACAGAGAGTGCAACTGGGAAGGTAGGGAGAGACGGAACTGGGGCATCATATTGGGGAGATCAAACCAGGAAGGGAGAGGGGACAGTCCCAGCGGGAACAAAAACTATGATTATAAAACTATCCACTCGCACACTGTAAAGGGATCAGGCAAACTTTAGGATTGTTTAATTATTGTGGGAATTTTGTGAGGAATTATCCAGAAATAGAGAACCATCACGAGCCCTGGCAGAAGCGCGGTCATTAACCAGGGGTGAGGGAGGCAAAATGCACACAGTCAGCATGCCTTTGGTAGAGTTCATGACTGGGCTTGGTGAAGGTTTATCACCCTGTGGGGGGCCACATTGAGCATGAAGAACAGGTCAGAGAGTTAGTGGAAGCAACTAACTTTCCCAGTGAAGCAGCAATAATGAAGATTAGAGCTCACAGGAAAGTAGAAAGCCCACACCAGCGGGGTAGTTGGTGAACATGGGTGAGCATACTTACTGAAACAGTGCAGACATTTGAGGAGGATGCAGTGGCAGTAGCTTCAGAAGCAAGAAAGGAAAGTTTAAAGACATTTCCAGAAACAGTCCCACAGCAGGAGAAACAGGAATGGGAAAAGGGTGGGGCAGTAATAGGACATAGGATAATCCAGCAGTGCCACTGTATAAGACAAACATTATTAAAATCATATCATGGGCTGGCCCATATTGAGCAGGATAAAATGCAATATCGGATGATCAACTACAGGGGTGTTCTGGAACAAGAAGGTTTTGTCGAAGGGGTGTAGTCTGTACAGTGTGAGCCAGGGAAAACAATCAGGATAAAATGCAGGAAGCCACAGGAACCCAGGGGCCCACGGGAACAATTACAGATGAATTTTACGTACTCCCCATCCCAATCCCAGGGAAGGAAATCCTGCTGGACCTTAACAAACAGGTTTACTCAGTGGGCGGGAGCATTCCCCTGCAGATTCTGACCAACGGACACACGTTCCAGGAAACTAAGTTAAGCAGCTCTGTGGCCTGTTTGGTACTGAGCAGAAATCACATCTCACATACCACCCCCAGAGCTCAGGGACAGGAGAAGGAATGAAGCAGACACTGAAAGCTAGTCTGGCTAAGGCCCTGACAGAGACAGGCAGGGATGGGTTAGTGTACTCCCCACAATCCTAATGAAACTGACGTCAACCCCAGCAAAGGGAACTGAGCAATCCCCCTTTGAATTAGTGACCGGATGGACTTTGCAGCTGCCAGAGGGTATGGTAGTGGGAGGGCAGGAGATGTACAATGGTAAGGATAAGGTGAAACAATTTGTGAAAGAACTGACAAAGCAACTGCATGAGCTGAGAGGGGAAGTTGCAGACGGACAGAGAATCAGAGACTGGGAAAGGGAGCTCATAAACATCTGAGCTGACATCCCGAACCCAGGAGATCGGGTCGGGGGGAAATATTTGTGGAACGTATGAAAGAAGTACATCAAAATGCTGGACTTGGCTGGGGGAGCCGTAGAATTCCAGAGAGGGAACTCTTCCATCATGCATTAGTAAGAAGCTCTGAATAAACATTGGTCGTGCTGCTCAGCACAGAACTCAAGGCTCCTCTTTGATATTTCTCCCCGCAACAGATGTGCAGGGGTATGTTGCCGGCTGGAGGACTGTGACCAGTGCCTCTGTTCTACAAGGGTCAGAGCTGGGACATCAGTTGTTTGTAACACATCTAAATGATTAGCCTGAAAATGTAAACGATATAATTAACAAGTTTGTAGATGGCACAAAGTGAAGAAGTTGTGAATCGTGAAGAATGTTGTCAAAGGAAACATCAAGGACGCGATCAGTTGGAATGTTTTGCGGAGAAATTGCAGATAGGTTTGAATTCAGACAAGTGTGACGTGATGCGTTTTGGGCGGCTCATTGTAAGAGGAATGTATACACTAAAAGGAAGTGCCCTGAGCAGCATTGATATACAGAGGTGCAAGTTCACAGCTCCCTGAATGTGGTGAAGGAGGTGGATGGCAGATTTGGTGAAGGAGGATGTGGAGGTTTTGGAGAGGGTGGAAATGGGTTTACCAGGATGTTGCCTGGATTGGGAGAGGTTGGAAAATCTTGGATTGTTGTCTTTGGAAAGTCAGTGGCTGTGGAGTGATCTGAGAGGCACAGACAGAGTGAATAATCTGAATCATTTTCCAAGTGGAAATGACCAATTCCACAGGCCATAGATTTAAGGGGAGAGGGGGCAAGTTTAAAGGAAATGAAAACCGAAAGAACAGCAGATGCTGTAAACCAGAAAGAAAAACAGAAGTTTCTGAAAAAGCTCAGCAGTTCTAGCAGCATCTGTGAAGAGAAATTAGTTAACATTTCTGAGGAAGGAGGACTGGACCCGAAACATTAACTGATTTTTCTTCACAGATGCTGCATGACCTACTGAGCATTTTCAACAACATCTGTGCAAATTAAAAGGGAGTTGTGTCAGACAAGTTTCTTATGCAGGAGGTGGTCAGTGACTAGAATGTACTTGTCTGACAGATGGTAAAAACAGAAACAATCACAATGTTTAATAGGCATTTGGACAGACAGATAAGCAGGCCTGGGTTGGCAGGGATATGGATCATATACAGGCAGATGGAATCAGTTTGGAATAGCATCATGATCAGCACAGACATGGTGGGCCGATTATTCCGGTGCTGTACTGTTCTGTTTTCTAGGGGGGAGAATGTGTGGAGCGAGAGAGAATATTTTGAGTATAATATGTCTCTTCTTGCGAACACACAGTAAGTTGATGCATTTTCAGAGAAGCAATGTTGAAAGGCAATATATATTTGGATGGCACAGACATAGAGAGCAGGACAGCAGGAATGGGGGACAATGTGTACAAATCCTTAATGGAGAGAGAACGTAAAGTGTTTTGAGTAAACGTACAGGATGCTGGGCTTCATTAATAGAGGGAATGATAACATACTCATGCAAAAGATGCTGACCGTTGACAAAGTTCTAGTTAGGTCACAGTCAATCATTGCATCCAATTGTGGTCAACAGATTCCTGGTCAGGATGAGGAAGTTAAAATACCACAGAGGGGCCTGTTCCATACTTTGCTTCTCTTTCAGGATGCATTGGTGACTCAAGGGTTAAACATTCTCCTGCCAAAGGTCTTACTGCCGTATTGTTAGAGTACAAGGCCTGTACTCTTCCAATACAGACTGAACACCTCAGTAGGGGTGAGGCAGACCGTATCTTCGAAATAGAACCTCTTGGAGCCACACATGTGGATTCCACCATAACTCCAGACAGAGCAATTTGCCCTTTCCAGACAAGACTGAGAGCCCTGGGCATAACCCTGTTAAACTGTCTCCTGCTGTCATTGTCTCACTTCCCCTCCATATTAGCATAGGTAAGTGAATCCCCCATTTACTGAAAGAAGAACCCTTCTGCCTTAATCTCTTCCCGTCAACACATAATCATGGACAATACGATAATCAGTTTCTGTGATCCATCACAAGTTATCACACGACATTGGCATTCATCAAGCTTTGTAAATTCATAATTACCAGCTTTAAACTATGTAATGGCAATCGCCTATGCGACTGATATGCCTTTCTGGATTAGTGGTGCTGGAAGAGCACACCAGTTCAGGCAGCATCCAAGGAGCTTCGAAATCGACGTTTCGGGCAAAATCCCTTCATCAGGAATACAGGCAGTGAGCCTGAGGCGTGAAGAGATAAGCGAGGGGAAGGCGGGGGTGGGGAGAGAGTAGCATAGAGTACAATGGGTCAGTGAGGGAGGAGATGAAGGTGATAGGTCAGGGAGGAGAGGGTGGAGTGGATAGGTGGAAAAGGAGCTAGGCAGGTCGGACAAGTCATCGGGACAGTGCTAAGCTGGAAGTTTGAAACTAGGATGAGGTGGGGGAAGGGGAAATGAGGAAACTGTTGAAGTCCACATTGATGCCCTGGGGTTGAAGTGTTCCAAGGCGGAAGATGAGGCGTTCTTCCTCCAGGCGTCTGGTGGTGAGGGAGCGGCGGTGAAGGAGGCCCAGGACCTCCAAGTCCTCCGCAGAGTGGGAGGGGGAGTTGAAATGTTGGGCCACAGGGCGGTGTGGTTGATTGGTGCGGGTGTCCCAGAGATGTTCCCTAAAGCGCTCTGCTAGGAGGTGCCCAGTCTCCCCAATGTAGAGCAGACCGCATCGGGAGCAACGTATACAATAAATGATATTAGAAAGATGTGCAAGTAAAACTTTGATGATGTGGACGGCTCCTTTAGGGCCTTGGATAGAGGTGAGGGAAGAGGAGAGGGCGCAGGTTTTACAGTTCCTGCGGTGGCAGGGTAAAGTGCAAGGATGGGAGGGTGGGTTGTGGGGGGGCGTGGACCTGACCAGGTAGTCACGGAGGGAACGGTCTTTGCGGAAGGTGGAAAGGGGTGGGGAGGGAAATATATCCCTGGTGGGGGGATCTGTTTGGACGTGGCGGAAATGTCGGCGGATGATTTGGTTTATGCGAAGATTGGTGCGGTGCAAGGTTTGCAACAGGGGCGTTCTGTCCTTGTTACGGTTGGAGGGGTGGTGTCTGAGGGCGGAGGTGTGGGATGTGGACGTGATGCGTTGGAGGGCATCTTTAACCACATGGGAAGGGAAATTGCGGTCTCTAAAGAAGGAGGCCATCTGGTGTGTTCTGTGGTTGAACTGGTCCTCCTGGGAGCAGATCCGGTGGAGGCGGAGGAATTGGGAATATGGGATGGCATTTTTTCAAGAGATAGGGTGGGAAGAGGTGTAATCCAGGTAGCTGTGGGAGTCGGTGGGTTTGTTAAAAATGTCAGTGTCAAGTCGGTCGTCATTAATGGAGATGGAGAGTACAGGAAGGGGAGGGAGGTGTCAGAGATGGTCCAGGTAAATTTAAGGTCAGGGTGGAATGTGTTGGTGAAGTTGATGAATTGCTCAACTTCCTCGCAGGAGCACGAGGTGGCGCCAATGCAGTCATCAATGTAGCGGAGGAAGAGGTGGGGAGTGGTGCCGGTGTAATTACGGAAGATCAACTGCTCTATGTAGCCAAAAAAGAGACAGGCATAGCTGGGGCCCATACGTGTGCCCATGGCTACCCCTTTGGTCTGGTGGAAGTGGGAGGATTCAAAGGCGAAATTGTTAAGGGTGAGGACCAGTTCGGTCATGCGAATGAGAGTGTCGGTAGAAGGGTACTGTTGGGGACCTCTGGAGAGGAAAATCGGAGGGCTTGGAGGCTCTGGTCATGGCGGATGGAGGTGAAGAGGGATTGGATAGCCATCGTGAAATGAGGCGTGGGGGGGCCGGGGAAACGGAAGTCTTGGAGGAGGTGGAGAGTATGGGTGGTGTCACGAACGTATGAGGGGAGTTCCTGGACTAGGTGAGATAGGACAGTGTCGAGGTAGGTAGAGATGAGTTCAGTGGGGCAGGAGCATGCTGAGACAATGGGTCGGCCAGGGTGGTCAGGCTTGTGTATCTTGGGAAGGAGGTAGAACCGGGCAGTGGGGGAGTGGGAGGTTCCCGGACTATGAGGTTGGAAGCTGTGGGTGGGAGGTATGTCTTTGTTTAATTTTTATTAAATATACTGTCTCTGTGGGTAAGGCAGAGATTCGTGGAGATGAGTTTGTACAAGTAGACACTCGGCTACTTTCGAGATGCTTTGAAATTCTTGCCAGCTGTCCGATAATAAAGCTACTGCTATTGTACGGAAAACTTGTGTCATCTGGATTTGTGGAACAAAACAGACATTAACAAGGAAGGATATGAATGATCTTCTGGGTGGGGAGTACATACTTACTGGAGTGGTTCACTGATGAAGAAAATGCAGTCACTGAATTGATTTGAAGAGATTGCTATTTTCTTTGAAATAAACAAGTTAAATACATTTTTGATAAAGCTGTATAAGTTTATAACAGACCTAGATATAGCAGACAAAAATATCTGTATTTGATAGGTGATGGCACAAGAATTAAGACCAGATGTGAGGTTTTGAGACAGTGGGAGATGAGTAAGTGTCTCTGCTATATTGGCTGGAAATATTGCCGAACATGCTGCCTATTACGGTGGTGCAAGCAGAGAAGATGAATGATTGATAAAAACAATTAGATCAGATCTGAGGGAAATAAAAACGCAGAGTTTGGGGGACGGATGGGGAATGAGAATGTTGGATTCTGCTACAGAGAGCCAGCTTGGATTTGATGGGCCACTTTCTGTGCATTTTATTTGGACCTACTTAACTTGCTCTGGTCACCAATTAAATTGTCATTTAGATAAATCTGCTCAGTGTTCCTACTCAGTCCAACACAGGCTGTCCCTCCACCGCAGGAGATAATGTTTACTGCTTTATACTGGGTTCTGGGGTGGGGGAGAGGGGGCGGGTTAACGGTGTGTGTAACAGTCTGCTAGCATTTATCTGAAATGGCAAAACACCAGTGCAGCCAGACTAGGGACAGACTCTGGAAATGTGGGGAATGCCAGAAGGGAATTCTGTACCAATCCCACCTGGAAACTGGCCAAACCAGTCGGACTGGGGAGAAGCTGTTCACCTGTTCTGTGTGTGTATGGATTGGGGGTGGGGGGGGGTGGGAGGGTGGGAGAAGGGGAGAAGGGGGGACGGATTCGCTCAGGCATTCATCCTGCTGAGACACCAGAGAATTTACTCATAACCACAAGTTGATTCTTTTTCTCTTGTTCGCACCAAGTAATGAACAATGGTTTTGGCAGTTCATAAAGTTTTGCACATAGAGAACTTAGCTTTGGAAATGTTCACAACATCGTTGAATGTGTACAAAATCACACTGAGTAGAGACTTTTATTTTCCTTTATTCATTCACAGGTGAGGGTATCGCTGGCCAGGCAGCATTTACTGCCCATCCCTAATTGCCCAGCGGGCAGGTAAGAGTCGACCACATTGCTGTGGGTCTGAAGTCACAATGTAGGCCAGATCAGGTAAGGATGGCAGCTTCCTTCCTGAAAGGGCATCACTGAACCAGATGTTGTTATCTGACAATCGATTAATGGTCATCATTAGATTCTTAAATTGCAGAATTTTCTTTAATTGAAATCAAATTCCTCCAGGTGCTGCAGCAGGCCTTGAACCCAGGTCTTCAGAACTTTATCTGGGGCTTTGGACTAACTGTCTAGCGACAATACCGCTCGGCCAATACTTCCTCACATCGCTGTCCATTTGCACAGAGGGAACAGTGATTTTCTGGTTCATCAGAACAGGGTAATCACACATACGTTTGCTCAATGATTGCAGGAGTTGGATGCTGATGGGCTATTGACATCCACCTCTGAACCATGTATTCTGGGGTTTGTTTCTATTGTCTTGTTATCTTTGGGGGATAAAACAGTTTCAATTAACTTTCTATTAAGTGCATGGCAATCAAGTCGCTCCCATAACTCTCAGGCAGATTAGTTTCTTTTGAAGGACTCTCCATCTCCCCAAACTCCTCCATCCTCACCTCCAACAGTACAATAATCTCACAGAGTCTCTTTGTGACTCTGACTGAGACAATCTGATCAGCTGCTTCTTTCCCCACTCCTAGGTCACGTTGGATCTTAATCTCCCCTTGCTGCAGTTGTGATCCTACATCATTGTACAGTAATGCTCGCATTTCATTTCTTGGCCTATCAGTGTTCATGATACTGCATGTAGCTTCTTGCATATACGGCTTACAGTGCAAGAGTTTAGCTCTTTCCTTCCACCAACAGCAGTAGAATTGTACTCCAACAAAACTTACGGAATCACGGCCCAGCATATTCCCTTCCTTGCCTCTTACCATCAAACCAGAGAATCAATCCTCATTCAACTGAGAGAATTCAGGAGGGCATGTCAGTAACAGCAGCATGAATACCTAAAAATGAGGTGTTAACCTGATGAAGTTCCCAAAGAGGACTACTTGTGTGCCAAACAGCATAAGCAGCAAGTGATAGACAGAGTGAAGCAATCCGGGAAACAACAGAACAGATCTAAGATCTGCAGTCCAACCAAATCCAGTTGTGAATGAGGTCAGAGCACAGCTGGAGTTCTGAGGACAGTTCTCTTCAAGATATTAACTAATAAGAATGTCAGACTGGATTAATTATCATAAAACTCAAGTCCGTTTGATATTCATATATTTACAATCAGTGTTCAATTCACCAGTTGTAGCTGAAGGTCAAGATAACCTTCGAGTGATTGTAACAGTGGAGACATCTGAATACTTGATCAGCAAATTAAAGTCTGTTGTGTTTAGACAGTAATAATTTTAAAGAGATTTTAAAAAGTAAGGTGGCTTGAGTATAATGGAAGAAGTTGATTGGTGGGTAGCTGATAATCTTGTTTTAATCTGAAGTTAATTTATGATTAGTTAACAAATGAACACATGGTAGGGAATTCCAGCCCCATGGAGTGCACATTCAGTTCCATGTGGGAAAGCCAGGACACTTCTTGTCTGAGCGACAACCACAAGAACACGGAGGTGACATGGAAAATGTCAGGAACACTCGTTTGACCACAGCTAAAGTACAGTACACATTTCTGATATCCACATTCCAGGGTTGATGTGATCACACCAGAGAGGGTACAGAAGAGACTGATCAGAATGTTTCTACAATTGGAAAATTTCTGCTCTGAGGAAAGGTTGGATAGGCTAGGGATGTTTTCTGAGGAAGATGAGCTGAGATATAATTGAAGTGATAAAATGCTGAGTAATCTAGATCGAGTGGATAGGAAGGAGCTATTTATAACAGAGAGGTCGGTAACTGGAAGTTTTAGATTGAAACTAATTCTCAGAAAGGTCGGGGGAAGAACTCATTTAACTCGGAGATGGTGGGAGACAGGTGGCAGAGGCAGTAACCAGCATCACATTAGAATAAAAGGACATGGATGTAACTGAAATGCTGGAACATGCAGGGCAATGGACTAAAGTCTGCAGAAAGGGATCAATGTGATTTATTTGACATTTCCCTAGAATATTAAACTCCAGTCAAATTTCAGAATTTATGAGCATCATCAGACTTGAACTCTAAATGTCGGAATAAATTTATCAGAAATTTGCAGCACAGATATAGGCCACTTGGCCCATCTTGTATGTGTTGGCTGTAATAGAATTACCCAGGCTTTACAGCGTTTTGTCCTCATCATTCAGAGCAATAACTTCAGACTGCGTACTCTGCCCTCTATGTTGTTATAATCTGTTTTTTCAATATATTTCTTTGACAGCTGCTCACCTTGTTTCCTGGTTTCTTTCCCAGCCCTAACTCCATTCCCCGTGGCCTTGAGGGGTTACCATTTCTGCAATTTAATCTCTCTTGCCTTCCCCCATGTGACAGACTGTCTATTTGTTCTTGTCTCATCCCCACCTTACTCACAAGGTTCCCAGACCACTGTAACTTTCACTGTGTCCCCTTGGTCAATGGCACGAGTTTTGTATTCTCTTCCTCCAGAGATAATTGGAAATCTTTCTGGTTGCAGTTTCCCCCATATTTTATTTTTAAAAAGAGCATTTATGTCAGATTGAAGTATTCGTGAACCTTCACCCGCAATTCCGCACATTTGGATGTAATCTATGACCCTCCCACAGATGTGCAGGTTTGCTCTATTGGCTGTGCTAACATGGCCTGTAGTGTGCAGGTTTAGCGGGTTGGGTTATGGAGGTAGGGTGGGAAAGCAGGTCATTGCAGGCTCGATAGATAGAATAGCCTCTTTCTGCACCTACGGGATTCTGTGACTCTAACTAGTTGTGATTGTCATAACGTTTTCCTAATGGCAGGTTCATTCTGCTCAGGTAGACATGCTGCCTTTATGTTTCTGTTGGTTCTCACTCAATCCTTTCCTTCGTTTTACAGCAATTTCACACTGTACGTGAGGGTGAGAATGAATTTGTAAATACAAATACACCAACCGAAACCCACATAGGTCAGGAACTGTTTCTGCTGCTGGCATCACTCACAAGGAACAGAAAAATAATAAAGGATTCATCACAAATCTTACAGGAACATAGAGGTTATAATCACGAGTAAAGGCTTAACAACTCAAAATGTTTTTCTCAAGAAAAGAGGAGGCTGAGGGACAACCTGGCATAAGTAGGAAGCTTTGTTTTTGAGGGTTCAGAGATTTGAGTTTGGGTCTGAAGCATGGTTCATTGCCCCAAGTCAATGTTGCTATCTAAATGTGTATCTTTCTTTTGTATTTCTGTCTGAGTTAACAATCAGATGGGTAGGTCAGTGTCTGAGTGTTTTCCCAAATCCCTGATTGAATTGGCCTCTTCAACAATCTCAGGTGCCTCACCACTCACTGGGTCATGGGGAAACTCTGCCGTTACAATGAGAATGGTCTTTGCTGTCACCTCTCCTCGTGCTTCCGTCTAATCCTAACTTCCCTTCATTAAATCCCAGCTGCCTCTAGCCCACTCACACGGACATGTTGAAGAGCATGACAGGAGAATGGATTGAAACCGAGAGTTCAATAGCCAGAAAGAAAGAGGAAGAAGGAAATAAACTGGGTTTCTGGATCCCAGGGGATACAGACTCCAGGCTGAGTCCTTTGTGGACATTCCCGCAGTAATACGAGACAGCATTCCATGATGAGAGTTAAACCCGGGTGGCAAGACAGGGAGCCACTGAACATTAGCAGGTTTAGCTCAAACACAGGAAATTTGTTCAGTCAGTAACAGTGTGTTAGACATGGAGGTGAAGTGAACAGTGAGGGGAAATGTTGCCAAAAGCTGCAGGTGGACAACTTTCATTGGAACAGGAGGAGGCCATTCAGCCCTTCAACCCTGCTCTGCCATTCAATATGATTGGCTGATTTGTGGCTTAACTTGCAATTTTCAAAACCCTCCAAACACATCAATAAACTCCTCTGCAACAGACAAGATGAATATGAAAAACTAACCATCTGCAAATGCTGGGAAATCAGAAACAAAAACAGACATTGCTGGAAAAATTCAACAGATCTGGCAGCATCTGTGGAGAGTGGAACAAGTTCTGGTGCGAGGGGAATGAGAATGTCAATAGAAACTGAGAAAACAGGAGGATATGCTCAATCAGAATAAAACCCATTTTTGTCTTGCACTTTTAATTCAACTGCAAAAATTATTCATTATTATTTCCGAAATAGGATAATAGACCAGAAATGTCATTGGGCCTGGGAAATTATTAATTCTGACCTTGACCAGCTAACATGTGAATCCAGACCCTGAATAATGTGGTTGACTCTGAACCATTTCCTGGGCAGTCAGAATGGATGACAAATGCTGCCCCAGTAAGTGATGCTGTGATCCCACGAACAAACAAAACAAATCCAATCGCTGTGGTTCCTTGTGAACTCGCTGGTGTTTCATCAAGCTGGATATCTGAGTGAATTGCTTCCCACGCTCAGAGCAAGTGAATGGCCTGTCCCCAGTCTGTATTCACTGGAGTACAGTGAGGCTGGATGGTGTACTGAACCCAATCCTACAGTGAGAGCACCTGAATGGTCTCGCACTGGTCTCCTGTGACAGGAAGAGATGATATTCACCATCCCGGGGGATACTGGGTAAAGATACCTCCAAGAGGGATCCAGTGAGAGTTGATTGGGACAAACTGTTCGCATGCATGGTAGAATCAATAATGAGGAGGCACCGATGGAAAGGGATTGACAACGGAAGCGCATGTGACATGAGACAAAATAATTTCATGCAGAGAAAGTTTATGGTCAGGAATGCACTGCCAAAGAGTGTGGTGGAGTCAGGTACAATGAAGCGAATCGAATTGAACAGTTATTGGAAGAGGACGAATGGGAAGGTCTATGGGGTGAAGGTAAAGAATGGCATTCAGTGAGGTGATGAGCCCATCAGCCTCCTTTTGTCCTTCTGTGAACTTTTCATTCTGAGTCCCTAAGGAAATATCAGAGCAGGGATGGTGAAGGGGTCAGATTGAATGATGGTCTTGGTGAACAAAAGTGAGACACAGACACAGAGGGGTGTTGGGATGGATTGAATCAAATGTTATCAATTTGCATGGCCCCCAACACTACAGCAGTTACAAACGGGAGTGATCAAGAGAATGGAATTAGAGCAGCAAATACATCTTAAACATTTATACAGCTAAAGAGGATGCTGGGTAAAGATATTACAGTTAGTGCTGATTTCATTCCAGACACACCAGCCTGGGAGCACATCCTTCCTGTATCTGTCCTATCGAGCTCTTGAAGAATTTTGTTCATTTCAAGTGTTTCTTAGATAGTCCAGAGAAGACAGTTTCATGCTCTTCAATCTCTCCTGCCAGGACAATGCTGTCGTCAGAATTCAAGTAACTGGTGCATGTAACTGGCTGCTTCATGGATTGGAAATGGCAATTGAGACTGTAAGGTTACTGTATAAAATATCTTCAACTGTATTGCCAGATTGCCAGACACATGAGGGGCTTTAAGAAAAAAACACAACTTAAGGGCATTGAGTGTCAGAGCACTTCCTGTTGTGGGACATCCTGTTCAGGTACAATTTATTGATAACTGTTAGAATTGACCTGCACTGGCTCCGTAGAAGTGGTCAGAGCATTATAACTGTAATTGGAGCAGGTAATAAATTTCTCATGGGTTAAAACGTTTAAATAATAGAATAGGTGTGGGTTCTTCTGGTAAAGTGTGCAAAGTTATTCAAAATGGTCCTAATTTACTTTCAGAAACAAATGAGAGAAAGGCACATTACTGAGGTCATTGCATTAGTCCAAATTTAGAAGTTCAGGAGAACTGAAGGGAGAGCTGGTGTTGGGAGGTGTAATAATGATAGGGAAAAATTGTTTTACAGAGAGAGTTTCCAGATGGGAAACTCAGCTTTAACATCACATCAACTGCAGAGTCATCCAATTCCGCAGGTCCTGATCCTTATTGTTCATCAGGAAGGGGAAAGCGGCATTCCCAGCCCAGAGAAATCATTCCCATGTTTCGCATGTGGTCGAATATTTAACTGGTCATGTGATCTGGGAAGACACCATTTTGACGGGACCAGGGCGAGGGTATGCAAACATGAGGATTGGGGGAAGGAAATTACCTACCCCTCCCAGTAGACACTCACCGACACACTCACACTGTGTAGAGGCCGCTCACCTGCCTCATGTACGGGAATTGGGTTACTCGATCTTAAAATCTGCTGAGGCACCAGAGATGGCACAGTGGATTTAGACCCTACACCTGCTCAATGTGTGAGAAAGGATACACTCTGATCTGCTGAAACACCAGAGAGCTCACTCTGGGGAAAGGCCATTCACATGCTCCCAGTGTGTGGGGAGAGATTCACTCAAATGTATCACCTGCTGAGTCCCCAGTGAGCCCACGCAGGGGGAAGGCCATTCAGACGGATGTGTGTGAGAGAGGATTCAGTGATTCATCCTGCCCCCTGAGACCCCAGTGAGCCCACAGAGGGGGAGAGGCTATTCAAATGCTCAGTGTGTGGCAAGGGGATTCAGTGATTCATACCACTCCCTGAGACCCCAGCGGGTTCACATTGGGTATGAAGTGTTCACCTCTTTGTGTGACAATGAATTTGTTGAGTCTTCAAGACAACTGAAAGTCCAGTAAGTGGTCACCCACCTTCTCCGTGTGAGTTCACACATCACTGCAGGACTCTGATTCTGACGTTACTGTTCATCAGGGTCAGGAGTGGACCTTGTTCATGATGACACTATTGGAGTATTGATGTTGTGGTTGTTAATCACATTAACTGGGCTGGTGTTGACAGAATTTATATTGCCACTTTCTGAACCTCAGGGTGTCTCTCTGGGAAGTAGGTCTCCACAAACAACAATGTGACAATAAGCAAAAACATTTGTTTTGATTTAAATTATGATCATAGCACTGCTGCTTCACAGAACCACGTACAAGGTTGGAGACCAGCCTTGGTCAATGTGGAGTTCCCACATTCTCCCCATGATAATGTGGTCCCCTCCAGGTGCTCTGGTTTCCTCCCACAGCCCAAAGACAGCACCCGAGCTACAAATCTTCTCACAAACTTTGAATTCTATTCTATGATTGAGGATAAAGGCTACACAGCAGGGTGTCCTTGGAAAAAGGAGCATGTGGTGTGTATCAATACTCTCGATGCCTTCAGATAGAGGTGGGCACCACAGGGGATACAGTGCTTTATCTCCACCACTGCCCCCTCACCCCCAACTCTACTTTGATTTAGTCCCTTCTCACTCTGTCACTTGTAATGGTTTGCTTTGCTCGTCATGGGCCTTGTTTATAAATATTCAATTGGTTACACGGGTGGTATACTGCGGGTGATTAACCAAAAGCAAAATGATGCAATGATGATTTTGATGATGGGAAGGTTGCTCAGCTGTGTGAGATAACACGTCTGGGTAGGAGAAAGGGGGGAGAAAGAACGCTTCACAGCTCACAGAACGAGAACTGAAAAGCAGTTAAATCAAACCAAAGGTTCAGACAGGGAGGGAATATTTCCCTGGAGCCTGAGTAACTGGAAAGTGATGGTGTCCGGGAATAGACATGATTTTGTTCTAAAGGGCACTTGAAATTTTAAAAACTGTTATGTTCAGATAGTTTCAATTCTTTTACTTTTATTTATTGTGGAATAATCTTTAACACAAGGTTTGCAAATTTGTTTTTTTAATGTAAAAGACAATAGTTAAATAAAATCCATCAAACCGTCCCTCACTAAAAACTGATGTGGACGTGCAATCTCCTGGAGAATCCCTGCCCTGCTGACTCCTTCCTACCCGGGCTCCATGACTATATACATACCTGGGAGATAGCAGCAGGAGGAGACCATTCAGCCTTTCAATCCTGCTCCACCATTCAATGGGAAACAGCTGACCATCCAGCTCAGTCTCCTGTTCCTGCTGTGTTCCAATCCCCTTTCATGGCTTTACCTCGAAGAACTATATCGAAGTCCTCCTTTGGTTTCACTGCCTTTTGTTCCAGTGATGTTGCTGTGTTACTGTGTGGGTGTAGGCAGGGTTAATATGATGGTGCTGCCTCCTGGAGGATGCACTCAGCGTCCCTCATCATCCTGCAGTAACATCAACTGGGTTTCAGCAACACGAGAGATAAACCATTTCCAGGATATGGGCATCACTGGCTCAGCCAGCATTTATACCCCATCTCTAGTTACCCTTGAGAAGATGGTAGTGAGCTGCTGTCTGGTACCATTCACAGTCCATTTGGTGCAGAGAGACCGACAATGCTGGGAGGGAGAGTGTTGCAGGATTTTGGCCGAGTGACTCTCTATCTTTGCTTCTTCAAATGTTGTTTAACTTAATCATGATCTGCACTTGATTTTGAGATTTCAGTCTGCAATCTTCACCATATAGCACCCTGAATAAAGGAATATGTACAGATTAAAAATTCAGAACAGACAATTCCTGTTTCTCTGGAATATCTTTTTCCCTTTTCTTCCCTCAAAGCTGTAACCCACTAGCCCACTTACTCTCTCCCACCATTCTGACTCTGCTGCCCCCTAATGTACACCCTCCACATTCTCATGGAGTTACTGATAAACAGATCTATGCCACCACTTCCCGTCCCTGGTTAGACTCTGCACCCTTTCTGGGTTCACTTCCTTTCCCTACAGTTGCTGCAAGTCAATAATGTAACAGCAGAATGAAACAAAAGGAAACAGACAGGGAGGTGGCAGATCCTGGACAGAAGAGGAACCTTCAGTCTGGGAGAATGGGTCAGATCCTTTTTTGTTTCCCATTAGTTGATTCCCACCATTACAATGAATTGGGGATGGAGAGTGGTCCTACATGGGAGTAGTGACACTTTGACCCCCTCCTCCAAACGATAGAACATAGAACATAGAAGAATACAGCGCAGTACAGGCCCTTTGGCCCTTGATGTTGCGCCGATCCAAGTCCACCTAACCTATACTAACTCACTATCCTCCATATACCTATCCAATGCCCGCTTAAATGCCCATAAAGAGGGAGAGTCCACCACTGCTACTGGCAGGGCATTCCATGAACTTACGACTCGCTGAGTGAAGAACCTACCCCTAACTTCAGTCCTATATCTACCCCCCCTTAATTTAAAGCTATGCCCCCTTGTAATACCCGACTCCATACGCGGGAAAAGGTTCACACTGTCAACCCTACCTAACCCCCTAATCATCTGTACACCTCAATCAAGTCACCCCTAAACCTTCTTCTCTCTAATGAAAACAGCCCCAAGTGTCTCAGTCTTTCCTCATACGATCTTCCTTCCATACCAGGCAACATCCTGGTAAACCTCCTCTGCACCCGTTCCAGTGCCTCCACATCCTTCCTATAGTATGGCGACCAAAACTGCACACAATATTCCAGATGCGGCCGCACCAGAGTCTTATACAACTGCATCATGACCTCAGGACTCCGGAACTCAATTCCTCTACCAATAAAAGCCAGTACGCCATATGCCTTCCTCACCGCACTATTTACCTGGGTGAATCAATACTATGAGCAGATACATTCCTCCTCCAGCCAATCACAGTGTGAAAAACTTTCCGCAAAGTATATTTACCCAAAGCCGCCCACATTCTGTATATGTACATTGCCAGGTTTCCCCACACATGTGTGGTCCCTGCCTCAGGGACTGTGGGAGTTGTAGTCCCCATGAAGCCACTGGAGCCCTGTCTCTGGAAAGTTAATGAATAGTGTGGACTGGAGGGTGTTGTGTATCGGATCCCCATTCAGACACACAGAACAGATGGACTGTCACTGGGGTTTACTGAGACATCTGCTTCCACAACCTGATTTTCTGATGTAGGGAATATAGATTCAGCCAACTGGGGCGTGGGGTGGTTAATAGGAGGAGCAGATTTTAAGCAGAGGTGGCTCAATGCTTAGTATTACTGACTCACAGCATCAGGGACAAGGATTTGATTCAGCCTTAGGCAACTGTGTGGAGTTCACACGTTCTCCCCGTGTCTGTGCGTGTTTCCTCTGGGTGCTCCAGTTTCATCCCACAGTCCAAAGATGTGCAGGTTAAGTGGATTGGTTATGCGAAATTCCCAGTGTCCATGTCTGTGCAGGTTAAGCCATTAACCATGGGAAATACAGGGAAAGGGTGTGTCTGAATGGGATGCTCATCATAGGGTTGGTGTGGACTCCATGGACGAGTACCCTGTTTCTGCACTGTAGGGATTCTATTCCATTCTCATGAAGAAGAATGTACTTATCTCAATGTGCTGTGAATCTGTGGAATGCCCTATTCAAAATGCGGTGGATGCCAGGACAATGAGCAAATTTAGTGAAGAGATACAGATGTTGGATTTGCAATGAGATGAAGGGTGAGAGAGGGAGCAAGTGGGAAATTCCAGCTGAGACCGATGTGAGCTCAATCATCACCGTATAAAATGGTGGAGCTGGTTCGAAGGGCTGCATTGCCTCTCCTGTGTCCAATGCTTATCTTCTTACGGTAATAACTGGAAAGCTGAACCCAAAACTCACCACCTTCACCAAAGGAGATTTTTGGAAAAAGCAGGATAGTCAGGTGGATTAGCGTTCCAAACTTAGATAGTGAGGAAGCATGTGGGAGATAATGATTTTACATTTTTAAACTGAGGTGAGTTAAAAATCACACAACAACAGGTTATAGTCCAACAGGTTTAATTGGATCATGATGAAGGAGCAACGCTCCGAAATCTAGTGTGCTTCCAATTAAACCTGAGGGACTATAACCTGGCGTTGTGAGTTTTTAACTTTGTACACCCCAGTCCAACACCGGCATCTCCAAATCATGTAAACTGAGGGGAGACAGTGATGTATGGTTTTAGACTGTGTAGTACACTCACACCATCCAGAATACTCTGTTTTGAATATCTATCCTGTACTTTATTACAAAGCCAAGGTCTCTGAAGATGAAAACAAAAACACCCAGGTAACATCCCCTCACTTCGTAATCTGATAAAAGCCTTGTGATCAGCATTGTTGAATTTAGAATACAGTTGGAAAGCGGGAAGATTAAATCCAATCCCAAGATCCTGTGTTTAAATAAAGGAGACTACAATAGGATGAGGCAGGAGTTGGCTAATGTAGACTGGAAGCAAAGACTTTAGGGTGGGACAGTTGACAGACAGTGGAGGAATATCAAAGCAATTTTTCAAACTGCTCAGCAAAAGTATATATCAGTGAAAAGGGAGGACTGTAGGAAAAGGAGTAATCTGCCATGGGTGGCTAAGGAAATAAGGGAATCTATCAAATTGAAATAGAAAACATACAAATTGGCAAAGACCAAGGAGAAACTAGGAGATGAGAAAAACTTTAAAGATCAACAGAAAGCGAGATGGGATTGAGTCGCTATCCCCAGGGCCAGAATAGCAGTTTACACTGCTAGAGGGGAGCCTATTGTGTTGGGAACATATGGCCAATTGTTGAAGCACTTAACTGTTACCATAGAGATAATCCTGATCAAGTTACAAATCACAGCACACCCCAAACGCTTGTACTTCCAAATAAACCTGTTGGGCGAGAACCTGGTGATGTGTGGTTTTTAACTTTGCCCACCCCGCTCCAACACCAGTTCTTCCACATCAGAATCCTGACAGACAGCCCCACTGAAACTGAAGTGCCTGTCAGATACGTGACTGAGCCAGGAGCGTGAGGGAGGGGTATGTGGTTTAACCACAAAGTGCTGAACTGAACTCTACTTTCTAACTGCCGTTGCCATGGAGATAATATTGAGAGACAGCGTCCATTCAAAACCACAAACCACAAAGGTATAAGAATGGGAGCGGCACATCGGACAGGCGGGGAGTTACCTGATGCTGCCTGGAGGTGTTCTGCATGTACACTATCCAGGTAACTGCCGTGTCTCATCAATAAAGACTCAAAGAAGACCTCTCAGAGTTCTGTGCCCAGTTATTCCTATCCAGCAGGGTTCAGGAATATGAGGACACAGCAGTCAGTCTTCACAGTGGAGGATATGAAGAACATGCCAGTCATTGATAAGGAAACTGAGGAAGGTGAGGACCAAGAAACAACCATCATCACGAAAGCGTTAGAGCTGGGCAAGCTAATGGAGCTAAAAGGTGGACAAATCTCTTTGCCCTGATGGAATACATCCCAGGGTGCTAGCAGAGATAGCGGGAGAAATAGTAAATATACTTGGAGTCAGAGTCCTACAGCAGAGACAGGCCCTTTGGCCCAAACTGGCCCATGCCGACCAGAATGTCCATCCACACTAACCCCATTTCCCTGCACTTGGCCCATCTGCTTCTGACCCTTTGCTGTCCATGTATTTGTCCAAATGTCTTTTACATGTTGTTAATGTACCCACCTCAACCACTTCCACTGGCACCTCATTCCATATCTTCATACCACCCTCTGTGTAGAACTGTTGACCCTCAGGTTCCCTTTCATAATTTCTCCTCCGACCTTAAACTGATGCCCTCCACTCCTTGATTCCCTGGGAAAGAGACGGAGTGCAATTACCTTATCCAAGCCTCTGCTCTGAACAAAAAAAAAATCCTCGCTTGTCCAACCTCTCCCTATAATTCAGACCCCTGAGTCCTGGCAAAAATTCTCGTAAATTTCTTATGCACTTTTCCCAGTTTAATAACTGAAACCAACACTGCACTCATCACATTTCCAGTGTTTCCCCATGGCACTGGAACCGACATGACAACGTCAATGGATTACAAGCCATGATCGATAATTAACTCCTTTACAACAATCCTGTTTTCATAGCATTTTCCATGGTGCAGGCATCCTTGTGTCTTTCTGGTTGCATGGTTAATTAAACATTTGTCCTCATACAAAACAAATCTGTAGCTTAATTGTTCCTGGGAAATGTGCCATGTTTCTTCAGACTTTTAACAACAAATGAACTCTCTCTCCACACTCACCACACTAACATGGACTTGGCTGTGTCTCAGTAATGTTTTCCAGTCACACTGACATTTGAAATATTCGCCCATGGACAGAATACACACCTTTCCTTCCACATGAAAAGGCCAATGATATTCAGATCGGCACGGATCAAGTAACTATCAAAACGGAACGTGAAGTTTAATTTGAATTTCTCATCCACAAATCCACCCTTTCAGAACCCTACAACAGAGAAAACAGGTCACCACCGTTAACACAGGATGGAAATTCATAAGACAGTGATAGTATTAAATTGTCGGTTCTTTGTTCCCCCAAAGCTTTAAATCTCAGTCTCACAATTGCTCTCTTCTGTGAACTGAAATCCAAACCAATCTCCTCATCCCTTTTCCTCCACACCCAGTCCTCACACACACTCTCTTCTCTTTGAAATCAGCTTCCTCGCTCCTGCCTGCAGACTAAGAACCAAAAAAGGTCTCCTCCCATAATCCAAATATGCGCAGGTCAGGTGAATTGGCCATGCTAACTTGCCCATAGTGTTAGGTGCACTAGTCAGAGGGAAATGGGTCTGGGTGGGTTACTCTTCTGAAGGTTGGTGTGGACTGGTTGGGCCCAAGGGCCTGTTTCCACACTGTAGGAAATCTAATCTAATCAAATCAATGAGTCTGACTCGGAGCCTCCTGGATGTTGGTGAATCCTTCCCCCACCTCCCAGGTTTCCTTCCTGGTCAGAACCAAACTGATTTTTTTGCCCCAATCTGGAACATTTTATTTATTTCCCCCACACGGACCCTCTGATGAGAACCATCCTGCACACACTGGCCAAGTCATATCTGATTGAACTAAGATTAACCAAATTAGAACTTTAATTGCAGGCCCATCTGTGTTCCTTTCCATAACATTCCTGAATCTTCACACGAGTTCTGATAACTTTCTGCAAAATGCTCCCCGCACTGATAGCCGACCACTTGTCACGATATCAGGGACAGGGGCCATTTCCCTGGGTCCTGTTCCCAGAGGGAGGAAACTGCGAATGACAGATTAATACACGCACAGCCTCCTTCCTGGCACTGACCCACCCTGCACGTACACCAATTGCTCAGCACTGCGCCCGTGCACTGGTCTCCCCTCCTACAGCACATGCTCCAGATCACACACGAAGCTGGGTGATTGACAGCAACTGCTGCCCAATAGGGTGGAGGGGGCGGGTCTGGAGATTGTAAGCAATGAATGAATGTGGATGACACTGGGGGGTGGACAGGTGAGTGAGGGACAGGATCAGTGCAGCAGCAGGAGGGGACCCTGAACAAACTGAGAAATGGGAGAGTCTGACAGGAGAGAAACTACAGGAAGGTTCTGTTGAGGCTCAGGCAGGGACAGCTGGGAGACAGTATGGCCTGGCGGCTTGGGCTCGTTTTCCAATCAGCCTTTTCAAAGATGCTGTTACTCAACTCTGAGCCCGATCCTCCTGGTGCAGAGGTAAGGACACTATCACCATTTCCTGGTGGGCTAGTGGAAAGAAGGGAAGATTTTCTCAATCTCTCTCACATGGAAACTCCATGAGCTCCTCCCACTTACTGTCTATGGTGGGGATGGAAACAGAGCAGATGGGAGCAGGGTTCGGGATATAGGGACTGCCTTTCAAATGGAACTTACCTGTGTCGGTTATATTAACATGACTCAATACACAGTCACCAACACAAACCTGGTGTACTTGAACTTTATCCAGAATATTAACACCCATAACTGGGTGACGCAGACCCCAATGTACAGAGTTAAGTCCTGGATATTAATAACGGCTTTGTGTATGAGAAATCACGTCTCATGAACTTGAGTAACAAAGAGGATTTATGAGGGCAAAGCAGTGGAAATGATCTACATGGACTTCAGTAAGACGTTCAACATGGGAGACTGGTTATCAAGGTTGATCTCATGGAATACAGAGATAACTAGCCATTTGGATACAAAACTGGCTCAAAGGTAGAAGACAGATGGTGGTGGTGGAAGGTTGCTTTTCAGATTGGAGACCTGTGACCAGTGGGGTGCCACAAAGGATCGGTGCTGGATCCACTAATTTTCATAATTTATATCAATGATTTGGATGTGAATATAGGAAGTATTGTTAGTAAGATGACACCAAAATTGGAGGTGTAGTGGACAGTGAAGGGGATTACCTCAGATTACAACGGAATCTTGATCAGATGGTTGAATGTGCTGAGGACTGGCAGATGGAGTTTAATTTAGATAAATGTGAGGTGCTGCATTTTGGGAAAGCAAATATTAGCAGATGTATACACTTAATGGTAAGGTCCTCGGGAGTGCTGCTGAACAATGAGACCTTGGAGTGCAGATTCATAGCTCGTTGAAAGCAGAATTGCAGGTAGATGGAATAGTGAGGAAGGTGTTTAGTATGCTTTCCTTTATTGGTCAGAGCACTGAGTATAGGAGTTGGGAGGTCATATTGCAGCTGTACAGGACATTGGTTAGACCACAGTTAGAATATTGCGTGCAATTCTGGTCTCCTTCCTATCAAAACAATATTGTGAAAGTTGAAAGTGGCCAGAAAAGAATTACAAGCATGTTGCTAGGGTTGGATAAATACACTGTTTTCCCTGGAGCGTCAGAGGCTGATGGATGACCTTATAGAGGTTTATAAAATCAGTAGGGGCATAGATAGGGTAAATACACAGGTCTTTTCCCTGTGGTGGGGAAGAGGCATGATGGGGGATGGGAGAGAGAGGGGGGAGACCGAGAGGGGAGGATGACCGTTATTTTGTAGATCTACAACACAACCCTGTTCCTGTTTTCTCCCTATCCCCTTCAATCCCTCTGAAGGGCTTAGAACAAGTGCACAGTCTCTGGAAAGTAGAGCTTCACGGTGACCAAGTGCTGAAGGTTGCATTTGGGACACTGACCTTTATTGGTCTGTGCACTTATCAATAAATGGACCTGGGTTCAATTCCACTGTCCTGGATTCATGTCTGTGGCCACAGACACGCCTGTCTCTGACCCTGACTAGTGGATCCCCTGTCACTACAGCTCTGCCATTCTCCCTCCTCCAGTTCTGTGCAGCGGAGCTATCTGTGGGGTCATGAACCTGGCTGTTGCTGATTTCCCATGAGAGTCCACTCCACCTGTTCCCCCCGTTATAGAATCCCAAGCAGTGCACAATATCTGTTTGAGAAGGGGAATGATCACTGGGGTGTCCTGCACTTTCTTCCTGAGCCTTTTACTTGATCTGATGGTCACCCATTCCCTTTCTGCCCGTGTAACGCTCACCTGCAGCGTGACTAACTCACTAAACGTGCTGTCCATAACATTCTTAGTATTGCAGATTCTCAACAGTGAGTCCACTCTCAGCTCAAGGTCTGAAAAGCAGTTTCCCAGTAGCTGCAGATGGACACACTTCCTGCACACACAGCCATCAGGGAGACTGGAAGCGTCCCTTATTTCCCAAATTGTACAACAGGCTCATACCACAGGTCTGACGGCTCCTGTCACAATGTCTCTCTAGTTTCAGCTAGTTACTCTCATGAAGAAAATTTAAATGAGCTAGCAACCTTTCTTCATTTCAAACATTTCCATTATAATCTAAAGGCCCGATCTTTACTTAAGCTGACATTTTATATTTTTTAAAACTTAAAAAAAAACTTAGCAGGTTTCACTTACAAACTGGCTGTTCCCATTGGGACCATGTGAATTTCTGAATGGCCTGAAATAAAACTGAAGCTGAGGTTCACCTTCTCCTTGTCTCCCCTCCGTCTGTTTACATCCAACTCCAAAACACTCTCATTGAGCTAAGCAGCCGTCACAGTGCAGCCCTGTCATTTTCATTGTCTGCTCATACCTACACTGCCCTCAGCCTCCTGTACTGTTCCAGTGTATCTCAGTGGGAGCTCAGGGACAGCACCTCATCTTTCAATTCAGCCCTTTGTAACCCCTGAGTCAACATGGACTTCAGCAGTTTCTGAATGAACAGACAGTTGTCAGAATCTGGAACATTCCAGCTGAAATGGTGCTGGAATTTGAGTCCATAAGGAATTTTAATGAGAAGTTTGCAGGGAATTGAAAATAAGGAGTTTACAGGTTAACATCATGAAGTGGGTGACTGGGACCAAATCTGACAGTTCCTACAAAGAGACGAGGTGTAATTTGGATAAATCTATGCTTCCTCTCAGGGCAATATCTCCTTCCTCAGCTGCAGAGCACAAACCCCAAGGGTGATCCAACCACTAATTTGAACATCTTTCTAATTTTTGCTTAAAATAATAGATACTTTCCCACAGAAAGAACAGACACACCTTTCTCCTTCCACAGTTAAATGTCAATGGTATTCAGATCCTGATGACCTGCTGACGATAGAAAATTGCTTTTGAGATCCCTGTCTCAATTATTCTCAATTAATATTCTATAAAATGAATTCAAAAAACAAAGCTCACAGTCAATGCAAGATGAGTAGTGAAGGCAAACACTTCTCTTGGTATGTGTTTGGTGTGTAAATGCTCCTCTTGAAATCACCCCTTCCCCACCCAGGAAGAAGACATATCCATGTGCCTCGCTGTACCTTGCCCCCAATAAAGATGGCGGCCATAACCCAGGACCCATCATCGCCTGAGGGCCACAGCCATTTTCCCATTTGCTGTAAACGTGGGACAAGCGTTTCTAATTCAGGCCTAACTACCTGTACAGAATGTAATTAAACCCTCCCAGTCTAAACCGGATCCAACTCCCCTTTCCTGTTTCCTCTTCCTGCACACACCCAGGGTCATTCCGGGTCCAGTGACCCTTCCTCAGAACCGACAACAGATGGGAAAATTAGAATCCCTCCAGTGTGGTAACAGGCCATTCGGCCTAACAAGTCCACACCCACCCTCTGAAGAGTTTCTCAACCAAACTCATTCCCCGACCCTATTATTCGACATTTCTCCTGACTAATGCACCTAACCTATACATCCCTGAGCACGACGGGAAATTTAGCTTGGCCAATTCACCTAACCTGCATATCTTTGGACTGCAGGAGATAGGGTTTAAAGGGTAAATAATATTTGGGGACAGAGCACAAAGAGAGACAGGAAAGACAAAGGAGTGGATAACAATCTGGCTGGGAGGGTGCATAGCTGTTAATGGAGGGGACAGGAACCTGTGTCTGGCAGCATCTCAGTGGAGGTGCTGGAAATGGCAGCTGATGATCTACGTTCTGTTGCAAAACAGACCCTGAGCTTCCAGTTGCCTGTCACTTTAACACACGAGTCTGTTGCCTGGCCAACATCTGTCTCATGCTTACTGCAGTGTTCCAGGGAAGCTTGATGCAAGCTGGCAGAACACTCCAGAAACATACCAAAACACCCCGTATTTCAAGGACTGCAATTTCCCTTCCTGTGTGGTCAACAATACTCTCCAGTCCATCCCCACCACTTCCCACACCTCTGCCAGTGAACCACACCTCTCCAACTGCAGCAAGTATAGAACCCCCCAGTTCTCACCTTCCACCCAGGTACAATGCCCATCATCCTCTGCCATTTCCACCACCTACAATCAGATTCCACCAGAGATATATTTCCCTCTCCATTCCTTTCAGCATTCCACAGAGACCATTCACTGTGAATTCCAAGTCAGATCCATGCTCCCCAACAACCCAACTCCCAGCCCCTTCACTTGCCAATGCAAGAGGTGTAAAACCTGTGCCCACACCTCCTCCCTCACTTCCAAAGGACCCTTCCACATCCAGCAGAGATTTTCCTGCACATCCAAACACCTCACCTATTATGGCCTTTGCTTTCGATGTGGTCTCCTCTTCACTGGGGAGTCAGGACACAACTTGCAGAATGTTTCAAGGAACATTTCTGCAATGCATGCACCAACCAACCCCACCATCCTGTGGTCGAACACTTCAACTTCCCCACCCACTCGGCCCCATGCAAGTCCTGGGCCACCTCCACCACCAAATCACAGCCACCCGACGCCTGGAGGAAGAAAACCTCATCTTCCACATTGGGACCCTTTAACCACAGAATCAAGGTTTCCTCATCTCCCCTCCCCTGCCTTATCCCAGATCCAACCCTCCAACTCGACACCACCCTCTTGAACTGTCCCACCTGTCCATCTTCCTTTCCAATTATCCACTCCCCCCTCTCTCCATTACCCTCCACCTACATCTACCTATTGCCTTCCTAGCTCCCTTCCCACCAATCCCACACATCCCTCGTATTTATCTCTCAGCCCTCTTACTACTCCCCCTCCCCCGACAATCCCGGCATTCCTGATGAAAATAATATGCCCAAAACGTCGATTCTCTTGCTCCTGAAATGCTGCCTGACCTGCTGTGCTTTTCCAGCGCCACACGTTCACGCAAGTTGGAAGAACAACACCCCATCTTCTACTAAGGGACCCTGCACCCCACTAGCCCCAGTATCAAATTCAATAATTTTAGGTCCTGAACTCTCCAATGTCCTAGCGCTCTAGCCTCTTAACCCACATACCAGGCCTTGTTATCACATAGCCTACCATTACACATTACCTATGGTTAGCCACTAACAATCCCCATAAACAGCTATTCACGCTCCCCCTGTCAGATCGTTATCCACTCCTTTGTCCAACTGCTCCCATCTCTTTGGACTCTATCACCACCTATCATTTACTCCTTAACCCCTGCCTTCTGCATGTAAACCGACATTTCTTTTCAGTAAGATCTGTTCTGAGGAAGGGTCAGCGGATCCAAAACGTTAACTCTGATTTCTCTTCACAGATGCTGCCAGACCTGCTGAGCTTTTCCAGTACCTTTTGGTTGTTGTGTGAGATTTAAAGCATCCGCAGTTCATTTGGTTCTAATTTACCGGGAATTTCTAATTCAGGTCTAGCAGCTTTAAACCGTGTGTTTATAAACACTCCCAGTCCACAATAGCTCCATTTCTTCCCCAGACATTGCAGTCTCTCACACTCACTAGGTTCCCTCACTGTGACACTGCGCCTGCACAGCTCATGGCCACAAGTTGGCCTGCTGGACCCACCCCAATTCACTCCCATTGGCTGGAGGATCACGCCAATTCTCCTATTTGTCTGGTACAATTGCACCATTTGGCACCTGGATGGGTATGTGAATAGGAAGGGTGTAGAGGGATACGTGCCAAGTGTTGGCAAATGGGACTAGATTAGTTTAGGATATCTGGTCGGCATTGACCTGTTTGACCAAAGGATCTAATTCCATGCTGTAGGTCTCTATGACTCTGCCCTGGGATGAGCTTCATCATTCACAGTGAATGGGGCAGGAACAGAGCACAGGGGTTTGTGGCTATTCAGCCAAATGGGGCTGTACTCTGTCCCTCTGGAGATGGTGCCAGTCTATCCCAACTCATCTCCCATTTGTCTGTAGCCCTCCAAATCCTTCCTTAAAAAAGTTAAATTCCAAATTTGTTTTGACAATAACTACTGAATCTGCATCCAGCTCTCGGTCAAACTGTTCCAGATGCTCCGAACTTCGTGAGTAAAATAATCTTCACATTTTTAACCTGCATTATTTGCCAGTTACCGGAAGGTAGTTACTAAAAATTGTGATGTTAATAATTTCTGCCTCTGTCTCTCTGTAAATTAAATATCCTGCAAACAAAGTCTGCTCCTGGTCGAAATCACTGCCTAACCTTCTCAGCTCCAAGGAGAATTATCTGACCTTCTGCTAACTCTCCATAAAAGACAAACCCATCTTAATTTTAGTCGTGCCATAAAGATGTACAGCAGAGAAACAGACCCTTCGATCCAACTTGTCCATGCTGACCAGATATCCTAAATTAATCTCATCCCATATGCCAGCACTTGGCCTATATCCTTCTAAACTTTTGCTAATCACATACAACATCTCAAAGGCATAATTGGGTAATTGTACCGGCCTCCACACTTCCTCTGGCAGCTCATTCCATAAACGTACCATGTTCAGCTAGAAACATTACTCCTTAGATCCCTTTTAAATCTTATCCCTCACACGTGAAGCCTGTGCCCCCAAGCTTTGGACTCACATATCCTGGGAATAAGACCCTGGGATTTCACCCTATCCATGCCCTTCACAATTGTATCCGATGCTCCAGGGAAAACAGTCCCAGCCTATTCACCCTCTACCTACATAGCTCAAACCCTCAACCCTGGCAACATCTTTGCAGATCTTTTCTGAACACTTTCAAGTTTCACAATATCATTCCGATAGCAGAGAGACCAGGACTGAAAGCAGAATTCCAGAAGTGGCTGAATCAATGTGCTGTACAGCCACAAAATGGCGTCCCAACTCCACTACTGAATGCACTGACCAGTAAAGGCAAGTACACCAAACACCTTCTTCACTACCCTGCCTATGATTCCACTTTCAAGGAACTATGAACCTGCACTCCAAGGTCTCTTTATTCAGCAACACTCCCCAGGACCTTCCCATTAAGTATATAATTCCTGCCTCATTTGCTTTTTCAAAATGGAGTATCTCACATTTATCTGAAATAAACTCGATCTGACAATTCTCAGCCCATTTGATTGAAGTCCCATTGTACTCTGAGGTAACCTTCTTCGCTGTCCGGTGCGCCTCCAATTTTGATGTCTACTGTAAACCCACTAACTATACCTCATATATTCACATAGAAATCATTGATATAAATGATGACAAGCAGGGGACCCAGCACCGATCCTTACACCATATTGCTCATCACAGGCCTCCAGTCCGAAAAGCACTACCCTCCGTCTCCAACCTTCAAGCCAATTTGTATCCAAATAGCTGGTTCTCTCTGTATCCCATTTTGTCTAAGTTGCTGACCAGTCTGTCATGTGGAACCTTTTTGAATGTCTTTCTGAAGTCCAAGTTAGTGATTTATGTACAAAGCCATGCTGACTATCCCTAATCACTTCTTGCCTTTCCAATTACATATAAACCTGTCCTTTAGAATTCCTTCCAACACCTTGTATGCCACTAACCTCAGGCTCACCATTGTATTGTTCACTGGCCTTTCCTCATCACCTTTCTCAAATAATGGCACCTGTCTTGCAGCACCTCACCTGTGGCTATCAGTGATATAAATATCTTAGCGAGGGGCCCAGCAATCACTTCCCTAACTTCCCACAAAGATTTGGGATACACCTGATCAGGTCCCACAGATTTACTCAGCTTTATGTATCAGACATCCAGTACAATCTCCTCTGTAATATGGACAGTTGTCAAGTTATCACTATTTATTTCTCCAAAGTCTCTAGCTTCCATATCCTCTTCCAGTAAAAGCTGACATGAAATCCTCGGATAGTATCTCTCCCACCTTCTGTGGTTCCACAGACAGCCTTGTTGATCTTTGAGGGTCCATATTCTCTGCCTGGTTACTCTTTTGTCCTTAGTGTTTTGTAGAATCTCTTTGGATTGTCCTTAAACCTCTTTCCTCCCAAAGCTATCTCATGTATCGTTTTTGCCCTCCTGTTTTCCCTCAAGTGTACTCCTACTGCCCCGAAACTCCGAGGGATTCACTCAAACCCAGCTGTCTGTACCTGCCATATCCCTCCTTCATCTTTTTGACCAGACCCTCAATTTCTCTAGACACACAGCATTCTCTACACCGACCAGACTTGGCCTTAACAGGAACATACTGTCGATGTTCTCTTGTTGTCTCATTTTCACAGGCCTATGGAGGCAATGGCAGATGAGGACATGGAAACTGTCATTCTCAGTAAAGAGGTAGTGTTGGGAAAGATAACAGCCCAAACGTACATGGGTCTCCTGGCCGTGATGGAATGCATCCCAGGGGACTAAAAGAGATGGTGAAGGGTCTATTGACCTTCCTTGCGAGAGGGATGGTTATGCTGCAGCTGTACAGGGTGCTGGTGAGGCCACATCTGGAGTACTATGTACAGGTTTGATCTCCTTACTTCAGTAAGGATGTACTGACACTGGAGGGGATACAGAGGAGGGTCACTAGTTTGAGTCAGGAGTTGAGAAGGTTGGTGTATGTGGAAAGATTGAATAGACTGAGACTATACTTGTTGGGATTTAGAAGAATGAGAGGTTGTATTGGAAAAAATAAAATTAAGAAGTGAATAGATAAGATAGAAGCAGGGAGGTTATTTCCATTGGGGGAGGGGCGGGTCAGCCGAGAGAACATAGCGTCAAAATAAGGAGGTATCTGATTTAGGACAGAGTTGAGGAGGACCTTCTTCAGCTAAAGGGTTATGAATCTGTGGAATTCCCTGCTGAGTGCAGCAGTTGACATTATCACCTTGAATGCCTTTAAGGCAAAATGTAGATTTGCAAACAGGAAAGGAATTAAGGGTTATGGTGAGGGAGCAGGAAAGTGGAGCTGAGGCCATGAAAAGCTCAGTCCTGACCTTATTGAATGCAGTGCAGGCTTGAGGGACCAGATGGCCTACTCCTGCTCCTATTCCTTCTGTTCTTATGTTCCCACTTTCCAGCCGTCCCTTTACCTGGGGGTTGCAAAGAAATATTGAAAGTTCTCGCCTTGTACCGTCAAAATTCACCTTTGTCCAACTTCGAACACCAACTTTTAGATCTGGTCTATTATTTTCTGTAACTATTTTAAAAGTAGTAGAATTATCGTCAGAGAATCCCAAGTGTGGAAGCAGGCCATTCGGCCCATCACATCCAGACTGACCCTCTGAGCCTCCTATCTTACCCCTGTAACGCTGCATTTCACATGGCCAATCCTCCTAGCCTGCACACCCCTGAACACTCTAGGCAATTTCTCATGGCCAATCCCCCCAACCTGCACATCCCTGAACAATATGGGCAATTCAGCCTGGATTATCCACCCAACGTGCACATCTTTGGACTGTCGGAGGAAATCAGAGCACCCGGACGAAACCCACACAGACAACCTCAATAAGGTGATCATCCTGTTCTATTTCGCAGTTCCACCCAAGTAAGTTCACCCGGCGAACTCCCATGAATATCCGCCCTAAGCACAACAATAATGTTATCCCTAATCAAAAACACCATTCCACCTTCTCTCTTATCCACCTTTCTATCCTTCTTCTTACATCTATTCCCTGGAACATGAAGCTACCTGTCCTGTCCAAACTAAGCCACGTTTCTGTAATACCCACTATATCCCAGTCCCATGTTCAAAACCATATCTTAAACTCACCTGCTTTCCCTGTCAAACCTCTTGCATTGAAATAAATGCAGTGCAGTGCAGTGCTATCAAAAGGACAGACTGATGGGCAGAGGGGGTAAGATGGCCCTGTTGGTGAGGGATGACGTTCAGTCCCTTGCGAAGGGGGAGACACAGAATCAGGAGATGTAGAGTCAGATTGGAGGGTGGCTAATGATTAGATTAGATTACTTACAGTGTGGAAACAGACCCTTCGGCCCAACAAGTCCACACCGACCCGCCGAAGCGCAACCACCCAGACCTAACACTACGGGCAATTTAGCATGGCCAATTCACCTGACCTGCACATTTCTTTGCACTGTGGGAGGAAACCGGAGCATCCGGAGAAAACCCACGCAGATACGGGGAGAATGTGCAAACTCCACACAATCAGTTGCCTGAGGCGGGATTTGAACCCGGGTCTCTGGCGCTGTGAGGCAGCAGTACTCACCACTGTGCCACCGTGCCGCCCTAATGTTGTCCCACTTTTCAAGAAAGGTGGGAGAGAGAAAACAAGGAATTATAGACCGGTTAGCCTGATGTCAGTGGTGAGAAAGATGCTGGAGTCAATTATAAAAGATGAAGTTACAGCTCATTTGGAAAGCAGTAATAGGATTCGTCAGAGTCAGCATGGATTTACAAAGGGGAATATACTGACTTGGATTGAAAATTGGCTGGCTGACAGGAAGCAAACAGTAGTGATAAACACTTCCTTTCGGAATGGCAGGCAGTGACTAGTGGGGTACCACAAGGTTCGGTGCTGTTTACAATATATTTTAATAATATAAATGAACATATTAAAAGTAATATTAGCAAATTTGCTGATGACACAAAGCTGGGTGGCAGGGTGAAATGTGAGGAGGATGTTATGAGAATACAGGTTAACTTGGACAGGCTAGGTGAGTGGACGGATGCATAGCAGATGCAGTTTAATGTGGATAACTGTGTGGTTATCCACTTTGGAGGTAAGAACAGGAAGGCAGATTACTATCTAAAGGAGTCAGGTTTGGTAAAGGGGAAGTGCAACGAGATCTAGGTGTTCTTGTACATCAGTCAATGAAAGCAAACATGCAGGTACAGCAGGTAGTGAAGAAAGCTCACTGCATGCTGGCGCTCATAACAAGAGGAATTGAGTATAGGAGCAAAGAGGTCCTTCTGCAGCTGTACAGGGCCCTAGTAAGACCGCACCTGGAGTATTGTGTGCAGTTTTGGTCTCCACATTTGAAGAAGAGCATTGTGGCTGTCGAGGGAGTGTTGGGTAGGTTCATGAGGTCAAGTCCTGGAATGGCGAAATTATCGTATGTTGAAAGATTGGAGCGACTGAGCTTGTATACACTTGAGTTTAGGAGAATGAGAGGGGATCTGATTGAGACCGACAAGATTATTAAAGGGTTGGACACTCTGGAGGCAGGAAGCATGTTTCCACGGATGGGTGAGTCCAGAACCAGAGGACACAGTTTAAAAATAAGGGAGAGGCCATTTAGAACAGAGTTGAGGAGAAACGTCTTCACACAGAGAGTAGTGGGCGCATGGAATGCTCTGATCCAGAAGGCAGTGGAGGCCAAGTCTCTGGATACTTTCAAGAAAGAGATGGATAGAGCTGTTAAAGATAATGGAATCAAGTGTTACAGAGATAAGACAGGAACAGGAGACTGATTGTGGATGATCAGCCATGATCATAATGAATGGTGGTGCTGACTCAAAAGGCAGCATGGCCTATTCCTGCACCGATTGTCTATTGTACCTTGTCAGTCCTACCTCATTCTGTGTCTTACCCTTGCCTGCCTTGCCTGTCTAACTTCTCAACTGTACCAGTCTCAGACTTACCTCCTTTCTCACTATCTCTTTAGGTTTACCCCCCACTCCCTCACTGGTTTAATGCCTCCCGTGTAGCACTAGCAAATCTCCCTGCTTGGATATTAGACACCTTCCAATTCAGGTCTAATCCATCCTTCTTATGCACGTCAATTATACCCCAGCAGAGATTCCAATGATCCAAAAATGTGAATCCTTCTCCCCTGTATCAGATCCTTGGCCACACATTCATCTGCTGTACCCTGCTAGTCCTACTCTCACTAGCATGTGGTACCGGGAGTAATCCAGATATTACTACCGACAAGGACCTGCTTATTATCCTACAGGCTAATTTGATTAGATTAGATTAGTAGATTACATTACAGTGTGGAAACAGGCCCTTCGGCCCAACAAGTTCACACCGACCCGCTGAAGCGCAACCCACCCATATCCCTGCATTTACCCCTTACCTAACACTACGGTGTAATTCAGCATGGCCAATTCACCTGACCTGCACATCTTTGGACTGTGGGAGGAAACCGGAGCACCCGGAGGAAACCCACGCAGACACGGGGAGAATGTGCAAACTCCACACAGTCAGTCGCCTGAGGCGGGAATTGAACCCGGGTCTCAGGCGCTGTGAGGCAGCAGTGCTAACTGCTGTGCCACCGTGCCACCCACAATTTGCTATATTCTCTCATCAGGACTTCATCCTTCTCTCTTATGTCATTGGTACCAATGTACAGCGACCTCCCACTGATCATTCTCCCCTTTCAGAATACTCTGCACCCTCAGAGCCATCCTTCACCCAGACAGTAGGGAGGCACCAGCCCATTCTGATGTCTCACTGTTAGCTACAGAAACTGCAGTCTGTGCAGCAGACTAGAGAGCCCCCTATCACCATCGATCGCGTGGAACCTGATATACCTCACTAGATCCATTCCACTAGGAACTTGGCTGTCAGTGCGATAGTCCCCTGAGAGTCTGTAACCCCCGACGCTTTCCAAAACAGTATACTTGTTTGAGATGGAAATAACCACAGGAGACTCCTGCACTACTTGCCCTCCAGTCCTCCCTTTCCGAGTGGAAACCCATCTACCTGACTGGATCGGCAGTTTTCTTACCTTTCTGCAACTGCCACCTATCACATCCCCCGGCTCCTGTAAATTCTTCATTACCTTTAACCATCGCTCCATCTGGTCCATGAAATCCTACAGGATTGGCATCCTCACTTCCTGCAGACAATCAGGATCATTGAAACTTTCCTTAATCTCCTACATCCAACAGGAAGAGCACATCACTGTACAAGTGGCCATCTCTGCACCTTAACAGTCCACAGACCCAGAAAAAGGCACACAGTCTTACAGCTTTACAAAACACTACTCTAGAATAAATTAGTACCAATATTTTATATTAAAAAACTTAATCAAAGTATCATAAGATGTGTATTTAAAGAAATAAACCATCACCCTACTGACTGTTGTAGCTTTACTAAAATAAAACAGACTAAGATTTATCTTTGAAGAGACCGAAACCCACAGAGCTGTGAGTCACAGAGGAACAGCACTAAACAGAACCTTCGCTCAAATTTGTCCATGCCGACCAGATATCCGAACCTAATCTTATCCCTCTTGCCAGCACCTGGGCCATATCCCTCTAAATCTTTCCTATTCATGTCAAGTATCCAATTGCCTTTAAAATGTTATAATTGTCAGCCTCCACCACTTCTTCTGGCAGCTTATTCCATACACGCACCACTCTCTGCGTGAAAAAGTTGCTCCTTAGTTCCCTTGTATATCTTTCCTCTCTCACCCTCAACCTATGCTCTCTATTTCTGGACTCTCCTACTCAGGGAAAAGACCTTGTCTGTTTACTCTATCCATGATACTAATGATTTTATAAACCTCTACGGAGGTCACTCCTCAGTCTCTGATGCTCCAGGGAAAGAAAGCCCCAGCCTTTTTGCTCTCTTCCTGCAGCTCAAACCCTGGCAAAATCCTTGTAAATCTTTGTTGAACCCTTTCAAGTTTCACAACATCCTGACGGAGACCAGAATTGCACACAATATTCCAAAAGAGGCCTATTCCTGTCCATGACCTTCCAACTTTCATACTCAATGCTCTGATCAATAAAGGAATGTATTCCAAACTTCAATATCCAATCTACCTGCAACTCTACGTTCAAGGAAATATGAACCTGCACCGCAAGATATCTTTGTTCATCAACACTATCTAGGAATTTGCCACTAAGTGTATCAGTCCTGTTAAGATTTGCTTTTCCAAAATGCAGCACGTCACATTCATCTGAATTAAACTCCATCTGCCACTTCTCACCTATCTGAACAACACCCTGTTGTAATCTGAGGTAACCCTCTTCGCTGTCCACTCTACCTCCAATTTTGGTGTCATCTGCAAACTTACTAACTATACCTCCTATGCTCATATCTAAATCATATTATATAAACGACGAAAAGTAGTAGACCCAGCACTGATCCTTGCGGCATTCCACTGGTCACATGCCTCCAATCTGAAAAAACAACCCTCCACCACCACCCTGCCTTCTACATTTGAGCCAGTTCTGTATCCAAACGGCTAGTTCTCCCTGTATTCCATGAGATCTAACCTTGCCCACCAGTCTACCATGGGGAAGCTTGTCGAGCGCCTTACTGAATTCCATAGATCATGTCCACCTCTCAGCCCTCATCTATCCTCTTTGATACATCTTCAAATCACTCAATCGAGTTTGTGAGACATGATTTCCCACGCACATAGTCATGCTGACTATCACTAATCAGTCCTTGCTTTTCAGAATACACACGCATCTTGTTCCTCAGGATTCCCTCCAACAACTTGCCCAACATCAATGTCAGGCTCACCAGTCGATAGTTCCCTGGCTTGTCCTGACCACCTTTCTTAAATAGCGGCACCACATTAACCAACCTCTAGTCTTTCGGCATCTCATCTGTGATAATCGATGATACAAATATCTCAGCAAAAGGCCCAGCAATCACATTCCCAGATTCCCACTGAGTTCTCGGGTACACCTGATCAGGTGCTGGGGATTAACCAAGCTTTAACGGGTTACAAGACACCCAGCACGTCCTCCTCTGTAAGATGGACATATTCACCATGTCGACATCTATTTCCCCACATTCTATATTGCCCATGTCCTTCTCCACAGTAAACACTGATACAAAACATTCAGTTAGTATCTCTCCCATCTCCTGCGGCTCCACGCATAGGCTGCCTTGCTGATCTTTGAGGAGCCCTCTTCTCTCTCGAGTTACCCTTTTGTTCTTAATGTATTTAAAAACAATCCTTGGGATTATTCATAACCCTATTTGCCAAAGTTATCTCATGTCCCCTTTTTGCCCTCCTGATTTCCGTCTTAAGTATACTCCTACTGTCTTTAATGCTCAGGGTTTTTTTGGGATTTTTGTATTGGAATAAATGCAAAATATTACATCTTGATAAAACAAACGAGGGCAGACCTACACTAATTAAAAACAGTGTATATGGAACAAAGTGATATGGAACAAAGAGGCCGAGGGGTTCGGGTCTTTCAAGTCTGTGTCACATGTAGACAGGGTGGTTAAGAAGGTGCTTAGCACACTTGCCTTCATTGCTCAGACATTTGAGTACAAGAGTTGGGACGTTATTTTGGATGTTGGGGAGGCCTTTTCTGGAATTCCGTGTCCAGTTCTGGTCATGCTGATAGCGGGAGGACATTATGTAGTTGGAGCAGATTCAGAAGAGATTTACCAGGATGTTGATGGGAATGGATAGTTTGAATTATAAGCAGAGGCTGGATAGGCTGCAACTTCTTTCACTGGCGCGCAGGAGGCTTAGGAGTGACCTTATTAGATGTTTCTCAAATCATGGAGGGTTGGTATCAGTAATGTGAACAGCAGGTGTCCTTTCCAGGAAGGGACGCAATTCAAGACTGGGTACATACCTTTTAAGGTGACAGCAGAACGGCTTTTAAAAGGCGTTTGGGATTTTTAAAAAAATGTTTGTTCAGACAATGGTTTGTGTGTGGAATGAACGATCAGAGGAAGTGGTAGTTGTGAATCAAATTACAATTTTATGGTGGCTCAGTGATTAGCACTGCTGCCAGGGCCCCAGGTTCGATTCCAGCTTTGGACAACTGTCTCTGTGGGACTTGCACATTCTCCCAGTGTCTGCATGGGTTTCTTCCAGGGGCTCCAGTTTCCTCCCTAATGAGAAAGCAGCCCTATGGTCTGGTAGGACAATGCTGCCTTTACCTTTTACACAGTGATGCCACTGTGTCTCTGGGGTAGTGAGAGGGAATGCTGAAGGTGGTGGATGGGACACCACTCAGGCACAGTGCTTTGTCCTGGAGGATGTTCACTTTCTTTAATAGTGTTGGGGACTGCACTGATGCAGGCAAGTGGAGAATGTTCCAACACAATCCTGATGTGTGCCTTATAGAGAGCAAACAGACGTTGGGCAATCAGGAGTTTGGGGAAACTGAGATTGTTCTCCTTGGAGCAAAGGCAATTGAGAGGATCTGTGACAGAGGGGTTTAGAAAAGTTACACGTTATAATAATAAACCTTACACCCAACAGCTCATTATACAAGGATTACAGGTCAAACATTAAAGGTTTGGGAAGATTCAAAGGAGAACTTTTATGCAGCAAATGGGATTCAGATGGAATCCAATACTCACACACAATGCGAATATCCAAGTCCTGATGAATTGACTAATTCAATCAGAGTTAGGTGTTAGAATAACTGAGATTACCATCTGAATGTCCACCTGTAGTATCCTGTAATACAAGTTTATAAAATCCATCACTGTCAGTTCAGGTTAGAGACTTGCACCATCCTCTCCTCCTGGCCCAGGATGACTGGGCACATTACCCCTTGTGGAGGTCAGCAGTCAGTTCAGGGGAAAATCTATGTGGGTTTCTAGGAGTTTCCACCTTGGAATTTTATGTGACTGAACAGGGCAGATCTTTGACACATGGGACAGAATATTCCAAGAGTGAGTGAGATGTGGAGAGCAGGATTTGCTTCTTTTTTTTCCTTCCATGCTGCCGCTGTGCCTCATCAATAAGACATGGGGGGTGAAAGGCTCAATGCAGCTCGATGGGCAAGTTGCCTCCACTCTGACCAATGGGCAGCAAGCTCCTCCCATAGAGTATCTCTAAAAACAGAGCAACTCTGCATGCTTCACACAGCCCAGTGCTCCCAGTAAATGTTTAGAAGAATGGAGGGGGGTGGTGGGGGAACTCCTAGAAAAGGCACAACTGTAAAGTTCTAAGAGGATTGTGAAGAGAGAGAGATGCACAGGAGAAGATGGCAACAAGTTGTCAGATGGAGTATAATTTGGGAAAAAGTGAAGTCGGTCATTTTGGAAGAGATAATAAAAGAACAGAGTGCTACTTAAATGGTGGAAACTGTAGAAAGCTGCACCACAAAGGGATCGGGGGGTAATTGTGCAGGAAACACAGAAAGCAGCAGATTCTGGGTCAGTCACAAAATCAAGGGTTCATTTCAGATTCATCAAGTTTAAGGTAACGCCGACACGGGTATGGGGTTTCAGTAGCAATGGAGCTAGGGTGAGGTGGAGACAAGCAACATTTTACAGATAGGAATTCCTGGTGTTAATGATTGCGTAGATGTCTGATCAGAAGGTCACCTTGGGGTTACAGATAAGTCAGCAATGTTGTGAAGAGTCTAGTTCTATCTCAGACTGCACCCAGTGAGAGCGAGGGGCTGAGCAGTAAGGGAAAGGATTTTTTAATAGCAACTGAAGGTAATGGGTTTAATCGTAACAATGTTTCTTTGGATGAAATTGCAATTAATCGAATAGTGAGAATGTGGTAAGCAGTTTGGTAACTGAGTAACAGTCGAGCAATGGAGAGGGATGATGGGGCGGGAGAGCTGGGCATTGTCAGTGTACTTGTGAAACCTCGCACTGTGCTTTTGGACAATGTCACCTCCTGGCTGTGCGTAGGTGAGAAACTGGAGGGACCAAGGATAGATCCTTGAGGGACACCAAATACAAGGAATTCAGAAAGGAAAGGGAGAGTGGAGATGGAGCAGGATTTACAAATAATGGGGAGGTCAAATGTTAGTTTTTTTTGCAGAATGGATGAGAAGGACATAACCAGAAAAGACGGACAGACAGAACAAGGAACAATACCTGTGAATTGACGAGGGGGAGTGGTGAGGAGGAAACAGAGTTGGAATGTCTGTAGTTTAGCGAGACGAGTAAAAGATCAAGATGAGATCTGATAAGGCTTGACAAGAGACTCGAGAAAGATGTACGTCTGGGACAAAAATCAGGAACACCATGTGAGGCAGTTTGCCTCGGTGGGCTAGTGGGAGGGAGGGAAGCAGCAGAGGCAGCTGATCGGATTGTCTCAGTCTTAGTGACAGAGAAACTCAATGTGCTCCTTGCTCTTGTTGTTGGAGGGATGGATGAAGGAGACAGGATGATGGACAGTGTTTTACAAAGAAACAAAACCAGGGTTAGTGATATTTAAAATGAGTGAACAAACCTAATCTATTTAACTTTTATCCAGAATATTAAAATGTACAACTGAAATTCTTGTCCGAATCCCAACTCGGCAGATGGTAGAATCTGAATTCAAGAAAAAAATAACGAATTAGGAATCTCCTGATCTCCATGGAACCATTGTCAATGGCGAAACAAATCCTGCCAACCTGACAGTCGCCCAACAAGTTACTCACTGTATTAATCACTGCAAAGTCTCAACAAAGGAATGAAACTGGATGGACCACTTGGCATCTAACAAGGCATTAGGAAATACAACCACAGAATCAGCCCTCCTGACTCTGCAACATCCTGCTCACTAACACCTGTTTTTTTTTTTTTTGTGCCAAAACGTGACGAGCTGTCTCACAGACTAGTCAAGGAACAGCTTGACATAGTCATACTCACGGAGTCATCCCTTACAGATAATGGCCAGACACCACCATCACCATCCCTAGATATCGAGACATGGAAAAGCACAACAGGTCAGGCAGCATCCGAGGAGCAGAAGAATCGCCGTTTCCAGCCTAAGCCCTTCATCAGCCTGACATGCTGTGCTTTTCCAGCACCACACTCTCCACTCTGATCTCCAGCATCTGCAGTCTTCACTTTCTCCTGAAATCTCTGGATATGTCCTATCCCACCAGCAGGACAGACCAGGCAGAGGTGATGGCACAGCAGTGTACAGACATGGAGGATTTGCCCTGGGAGTACTCAGCATTAAATGTGGACACCAGGAAGTCTCATGGCTCCTGCTGATTACCACGTTCCGTGCTTCCACAGCTGATGAATCAGTGCTCCTCCATGTTGAACAACACTTGGAGGAAGCACTGAGGCAATAAAATGCTGACAAGCCTACTCTGGGTACAGGATTTCAATGTCCTATACCAAGAGTAGCTCAGCAGCAGGATTACTGACTGAGCTGGTCGGGTTCTCAAGGACATACCTGCTCAACTGGGTTTGCAGCAGGCAGTAACGGAACCAGCAAGAGGGAAAAGCATAATAGATCTTATCAGTATGAATCTACCAGCTACAAATGCATCTGTCCATGACAGTATCGGTAAGAGCGACAATCCCACAGTCTTTTTGGAGACAAAGCCTTACCAAGTTGAGAAAAGCCTCCATTGTGCTGAGTAGTACTATCATCGTGCTAAATGAGACAGATATAGGAACTCAAACTGGATATCTCTGAGGCACCGTAGGATAACAACAGCAGCAGAACTGTACTCCAGCACAATCTGTAATTTCATGGGTTTGTACATCCCACACTCAGCCATCAGAATGTTCAGGAAAGGACGGCATGCCATGAGCAGCACCAGGCATATCTAAAAATGAAGAGCTAACCTGGTGAAGCTATCAAACAGGACTATCTGCATAATCAAACAGCATCAGCAGCAAGCAACAGAGCTAAGTGATCCCACAACCAATGGATCAGATCAGAGCTCTGAAGTTCTGCCACACCCAGTTGTGAATGGTAATGGAAAATTAAACAACTTGTTGCAGGAAGCACTACAGATATCCCCACCCTTACTGATGGAGGGGTTTAACACATCCATGCAGCATTTGCAGCAATTTTCAGCCATATACAAAGTGGGATTATCCATCTCAGCCTTCTCCAGTGGTTTCCTAAATCACAGATGTGAGTTTTAAGCCAGTTCGATTAAGTTCGAACAATATCGAGAAATGGTTAAGTAGTGTAAAGGCTATGGGTCCTGCTAACATTCTGGCAATAATACTGATAGCTTGTGCTCCAGACCTTGCCACCCACCAAGCCACGTACCGCTCCAGCACTGGCATCTACCGACAATGTGGAATATTGCCCAGGGATGTTCAACACAAAAACACAGGGCAAATCCAACCCAGGCAATTTCCCTCTGTCAGCCCATACTCGATCAGCCGTAAAGTGATGGAAATAGTCATCAACAGGACTATCGAGCAGCAGCTGCTCAGCAACAACCAGCTGAGCGACACTCATTTTAGGCACCACCAGGGCCACTCAGCTCCCGATTGTGGTACCGCCCTGATTCACAACCTAACAACCAGCTGAATCCCAGAGGTGAGGTGTGAGTGACAGCCCAGTCTCACTCCAACACCACTATTTCTAGCTGATTCCACCCTCATCTCTGCTCATAGACTGAAACTCTCATCCATTGTGTGTTATCTCCAGACTTCATTATCCAAACACATTCCTGGCTAGCCTCCCAAATTCAACCTCCTTGTAATCTCAGGAAATATTGAAACCTCTATCGCCCACGTGCTCACTTCTCGCCAAACATGTTCATCCGTCAAAAGGCTCCTATTCATAAGCAACAACAATTTAAAATTTTCATTCTTGATTTGATTCCTGGCTGTGATCATCCCTAGCTCCCTGCACCACACATCCTTTGAGACCTCGACAACCCATTTTCTTTGAGACTCACAACGATTTGTTAATTCATTACTTCAACTGCGTGGCTGATTCTACAGTTGCTAAAGCTCCATGGTCTGGAATTTGCAGACAAAACCTCACAGGTCTGCTTTCCACCTTTAAGACATCCCTCAAAACCTGCTTTTTGGCAATGCTTTTGGTCAACTGACCTAATATCTCCATCTTTGGCCTTATATATAAAGTTCTCAATAGTATTTTTGTGAAATTATAAGCATGATAATAAAACTACAAACTATTCTTGATTTGGACAATATTTTCAAATAATCACTGTTGCTGTAATGAATAATCTGTAATGTGGAGAAAGTGAGGTCTGCAGATGCTGGAGATCAAAGTTGAAACTTTATTGCTGGAACAGCACAGCAGGTCGGGCAGCATCCAGGAAACAGGAGATTCGACGTTTCGGGCACAGGCCCTTCCTCAGGAATCTGTAATGTCTCTTACCCACCACATTGTGGGAGCACTTTCACCACACAAACTGCAGCTGTACAAGAAAGTCAAACATCACACTCTCCACAGGCAAAAGGGCTTTGGCATTAATCACTGGTATCTGTGGAAGGAGAAACACAGTTGATGTTTCAGGGAGTGCAAACTGGATTACAGGGAATGAAAAAAAAGTAATCTGATAATAGAGCAGCACATGGTCAGGGGCTGGGCCGCAGTGAAAAACTCATTTACAAAGGGTCTACAAAAGTAATAATACAGTACTAAATATACCAAAAATACACACATGGTTCGAGACTAAGGAAGCTAGATATTGATAAAGTGGTGATGAGGGAGCCCAGAGGTGAATCAGAGCAGTATTGGCTGCTATGATCCCAATGACTCGAAACGAGAGAAAGACTGCACATGCGCCTGGCTGCAGCTTGCCCCCTACAAAGATGGCGGCCGCGCAGGTTTCCAGTGAATATTTGTCCCGAATAAAGATGGCGGCGCTCACTCAGGCCTGCAGCCGCACTGATGCAATTCCCCATTTCCTGCAAACACGGGACTGGGACGTTCAAATTTGTGTTTGCCGACGTGCACAATTTGTTTGTAAAACCTCTCCGCTCATAGCAACACAGTTTTTCTCCCGTTTCCCTGTTTATTTCTTTCCTTACCATATCCTTTCTCTCCATAACTTCCCGAACATTCATTACAGCGACTCTGCGACGCGCGCGAGGGTGATCACATGGTTTAGTTTAGCCCCGCCCTTCCTTCACCTTGATTGGTTGGAGGACCAACTGTCCGCTAGGTCCTCCGGCCCCGCCCACCATCATTTCATTGGGCAGATGCTGACATCAATCACCCGGGGTCCCTTTGTTGGCTCAAACATGCGCAGTGTGTCCTGCTTTAGCTGATATGTTGGGTAATGTGATGGGAGAGTTTACTGAGGGTAAGAATTCACTTTGTGTGAGCTCTGCAGAAGATTTCCTTTATTCATGGAGAGAATTGCCTTCCTACTCATGACTGTACAGCTGTGATTGATGAATCAATGCCATCTGAATCAGTACATAAACACCCCATTTTCACTCCTTTTCAAAACATCTGAGATCTTTAGCACATTGTATCACTCTCTTCTTTGGAGACGAAAAAAAAACATGAAACGGAGCCGCAAGGAATCGGAGCAGGAGTAGGGCATTCCTCGCCTTCAGCTTGTTCCTCCATTCTATCATGTCATGGCTGGGCCAACCCAGACCTCAACACCTCTTTTATGCTTGATCCGCATAGCCCTCAACTGCTCAAGATTTCAAAAATCTATCTGCCCTCTTTTAAAATAATTTGAGATTGAATCATATATTCCCTACTGTGTGGAAACAAACAGGCCCTTCAGCCGAACAAGCCAGAACAACCCTCCGAAGAGTAACCCAAACATTCCCCTCCCACATTTAACATTCACAAAAGTTTGGGCGAGAAAATTCTAGCCATTCACTGAGAGAAAAAAATCTGTACTTTTTCTAAAATTAATGTTGCCTTATGTAATGTCCCCTGGTTTGAGAATTTACTGGTGCTAGAAGATCTAGTCAATATCCACCCTGTCAAACTCATCAGAATCTTGTTTCCATAAGGTCACCCCTGCTTATCTATTCTTGATAGGTCAACCCTTTCGTCCTCGAAGCAGCTAAGTGAATCATTTTTGAATGGTCTCCGATGTTGGTTTATCCTTTATTAAACATGGGAGCTAACAATGTATACAGTACTCCAAATGAGGACTCAGCAACAGCCAGTGTGGTTAACCAATTCTCAATCCATGCTAATACATTACCCCGATACCATGAGCTCCTAAATTGTGCAATTAACTTTTATGTAGCACCTTATCATTTGCAATTTTAAAATCCAAACACAAGACATCATTGGATTGCCCTTTATCAGTCCTGCTTGTTATCTCCTCAATGAACTGTCGCAAATTTGTCAAATACAGTTTTTCTTGCATAAAACCCATTCTACCATGTTTAATGATAAGCTTTTTTAAATGTCCTGCAATTTCTTACTTTAATATTCGACTCTGTAGGTTCTTTCAGTAGATTTGCTAAGTATGATTCCCCTCTCTTAAATCCATGCGGACTCTGTCCAATCCTGTCACTGTTCAGTAAGAAACTTGACTGTACTCTAATGTAGTTAGTAAATGTATCTGTATTTATTTTTTAAAATCGATTACTTATCAATGCTGGACCCGTGCAATATCAATACATTAGTGACTCTGAATTTGGGTTATAATGTTTTTCCAGTTAATTACTTTTCGTACTGTGTTATGCAGACAGTACCAAGTGATCACTCTTAATTGTGAGTAACTTTGAAAATAATATATTTTAAAAATGACATCCCAAAATGCTGCCTCATTATTGTGCAAGGAGGATTTTGCATCCAATAGTTTGCAGATAAAATTGAACAGCTTTTTGCTGCAATTTGGCCAGACTGCAGGTTACACCAAAGTGGCAACTCTGCTCTCAAATTCTTACTTGACACTGCCCAAGGCGATACTGATGGGATTTCACTTTGCCATTCTTGTTCACCAGCTTTATTTTCAGGTTTAATTCTATAATCATTCTAGAGCTTGTAATTTTAGACAACTTCTCTTTTAGGTACATATGTAAATATCATACTGAAATATTGCACTGAATGGTACCAAATCTGAAATTAGTCTCTAATCTGATAGTAATATGCTCTGACCCTTCTACATAAGTCTATGCCAGTTATTTTTCTGAAGAGTGTGATTCCTGATGAAGGGCTTATGCCCGAACCATCAACTCTCCTGCTTCTCGGATGCTGCCTGACTTGCTGTGCTTTTCCAGCATGACACTTTTCGACTCTGATGTCCAGCTTCTTTGGTCGTCACTTTCTCCTTTGAGTAGATTAAACCTAAGAATATTTTTTGTTGATCAAAGTGCAATAGGAACCAATTCATAACATTCAGATATCTCACATTTACCTTAACGATGCGAAGGCTAAGACATTACTAAATTATTGTCAGTAATTGAAACCGTGCTGACAAACTTGTGCAGTATGAGTGCCTCACCTTTAGAGTTTTCCCAGATATCACGCAGCTGCAGTATTTTGTTTTGCACTCAGCTATATGTTGTTCTCACTTGTGTCTTTGTGAAAGATTACAAAATTAACTTAGATGAATGAACTTATGATTTCTTTAACCAATGTTGGGAGAAAAAAAATGTCAGTATTTCAAGTCCTGATAAAGTAAAATAAACTGATAATCAGTAGAAAGGGTTTAAGATGGATATGGAACAAATGCTGGCAAATGGGATTAGATTAATTTTAGATATCTGGTCAGCTTGGCAAGTTAGACTGAAGGGTCTGATTTTGTGTTGTACAACTGTGACTTCATTCTCTCAATTGTTTAAGAAGTTAAATACTTCGAGGAGGAAAACGAGAATGTATGCAGAAAATGCACTTGAAATGATGATTGAGGTATATCAAACTCACATTATTTAAAGAACTTTTCGTCTGGGTTCTTCAATGAACAAATTTGTTTTATTATCTGAATAACTATGTATCACGTGATTTGTTTCTCACAAAATATTTCGTTAGGATCTAGTGAACTATTATGAAGTGTTCATGTTTAAAATTTAGGCAGCGTGATTAATAAGCAAGAAAAGGTTGGCGTTTTACTCCCACTGAATCATTGCTCTATAAAAGATAACAAGCTTTTTATCTGATCTGGGCACTGAATATATGGAAGTCAATTCTGAAGGAAAAAATCCTCGTCGGTAATGTTCCCACATATGTGGAGTAATTGCTTCTGGTCACTCTTCAGGTTATAGAGGCTCAGAAAGAAATGAGTTGGCCAAAGTTAGCAAAATCAATTTGGATGGACTATGCTCATTGGGGAAACTTGCAGGATCTGTAGAAGAAACACGTGTTTCAGTGTGTATGCAATAAACCGGAACATTGTTATTTTTTTCACGGAGCTTGGGACCCGACTACGAGCTTCATTGCGGCTCCATTGCTTTTTTAAATTTGCGAGCTTGCCAAATTATTGTTGGTAAATGGAGGTGACATTATCAAAGCACATTTCACACTCCCCAGCCAGGAATTGGGTCCCAATTCTGTCAGTCCCTCCATTCCTATGGATAACAGGTATTTTAAATGTGAACACTCCATTTAACTATTTGAATTGAATACTTCAGTGGTTACGTCCTCTTGGATTCTTAATTTCAAATTACTCAATGTGATTTTTGTCCCCCCTGAATTTTCCAAGCACTGGGCATTTCTGGCATATTCCAAATATTTACAATAGATGCATTCACACTATTGAAGGCAACCTGGCAGATTTGAATACCATTCAGGTAGTCAACAACAATACATAAGTAACTTTATGAATTGCTTACTGTACACCAACAACACAAGCCACAGATTGTCTCCCATAGATTCTCAAATCTAAACAGTGCATTCCAGGTATGCTCACTATCAACATTTGGGAGCAGTCTCCCAAAGTGCTCCCAGAATTTAGAAAGTGCATTCACTGCCCTCCAAAGCTAAATCTGCTGTCACAGGCTTCACTCTTATTGTATACAATGACATTTATTGTCCAGTTCTTTAATGTGACAAATGATTTTACAAACAATTTGTAAAATACTTTAAATCCTAAAGAAATGTGATGTCAGCCCTTTGTAGAAGTGAACAGAAAGTGTGATGTTTGCTTGACCTTTGGCTCTATGTATCAGACCGAACTGAACCTTTAGCAAGATGTGGGATGGTTCCCACACACTTTGTTTAAAAAAGCAAAGATTATGCTCTGAGATTTCAATGTTCAATCAGGTTTAATAAAAATCCTTCCAAAAATTGAGAGTTTGACTTCAGCTCCTTTAAAGAGACATGCTCTTGGCCTTAAATTTTGTGACATGTGATCATTCTTTGGTAAAGGTGGCTGTGTGCAACACTGCAGGATGTTGTACTGAAGTGCCTCATTGGGTGGATGAGCTTTATTACTGGTGTAACTTGGCTAATTTTGAGATGGAATACTACTTTGAGTTAAATCTTGTTTTTAAACTGAGACGTGCTTGTGTATCTCAAGTGTGGAAACTATGCTCGTGTTTGCAATGAACCTTTCACTTTTGGAGATTATTTACAAAACAGATCGGAAAAATACTAAAGTTCACTATAGAAAGCACAGTGCTGGAGAACCGCAGGTCCAGCAGCATCTCTGAGGGGAATAAAAAATTGTAAGTTCCAAGTCCAGTGACCTTTTGTCCGTTCAGACGAAGAGTCAGTGAACTGTAAATGGAACATTTTTTTCTCTTCACCAATGCCCTCAGAACTGCTGAGTTTCTCCAGCACTTTGTTTCTGGGGTTCAGATCTCCAGCACCTGCAGTTTATTGTTTTGTTATAGATCCTATGATTTGACTTGGGGAGCGAGAGGCAACAACTGTCATCAACGAGGATAAAACTCCTCAACCACGGAAAACAAACCGGTTCTTTATACTTTGCAAAACACTACTGTAAATAAGAAATACGATTAGCTAAGTGCAAGAAGGCTACCACCTGCCTTGTCTCAAACTGGCTACTCATCTTTGAGGACTAATCTGTCAGAATTGTGTTTGCTCGCTTCCTTTGAGATCACAGTCCACAAATGTCCCAGTTCCAGTTCCTGGGCCAGGCCGGGTTACCACATTGCAGTGGGGTGGGGAGCTTTGTGTCAGCCTGAAGTTTTTGTTAAGAGCATCATTGCAGGTGTAAGTTGACGGTTTTGACTAATATTGTGTCATCAAACTTGGAGGAAATCCTTCCGAATGTATTGATTTACTGGGCTTAGCCTGTTTACATGCAGTCCTTTGGTAGTGCTGTAATTTTCTCAGTTAAGAATCACTCAACACCAGGTTATAGTCCAACACGTTTAAGTGGAAGCACACTAGCTATCGGAGCGCTGCTCCTTCATCAGATGATTGTGGGGGGCACAATTCTAAAGCACAGAATTTATAGCAAAAATTTATAGTGTGATGTTACTGAAACTATCCATTGAAAAATACTTTGATTGTCTGTTGAGTCTTTCATCTGTTCGAATGCCATGATAGTTTCACTTCTTTCATGTGTAAATCACAAAGCCTTTTTTTAAAAAGTTGCATTCCTGACAGTGGCCCACCAAATCACTCATTGTATTAATCACTGCACAGTCTCAACAAAGGAATGAAACTGGATGGACCACATTACATCTACCAATGCACCAGAATATACAACAACACAATCAGCCCTCTTGGCCCTGCAACCTCCGCCTCACTGTGGGCCAACAGCAGCAGCAGAACTGTACTCCAGCCCAATCTGAAAGCTCATGGCCTGGTATATCCCCCACTCAACCATTAACATCAAGCCAGGGGATCAACCCTGGTTCAATGGAGAGTTCCGCAGGGCTTGCCAGGAGCAATACCAGGCATACCTAAAAATGTGGTGCCAACCTGGTGAAGCTACGGTGCAAGCAACACCAAATACAACTATGTGATCCAACAACCAATGGATCAGATCTGAGTTCTGCCACACCTAGTCAGGAATGGTGATGGGCAGGAAGCATCACAGAAATCCCCACCCTTACTGATGGAGGGGCCTCACACATTCATTCAACAGATAAGACAACAGCATTTTCAGCAATTTTCAGCCAGCAGTGCCAAGTGGATGAGCCTTCTCCATTTGTCCATGACATCACAGATGGGAATCGAATTGGTTGAAAACTCATTTCAAATCAGATCAAGAAATGGAGAAGTAGTGTAAAGGCTATGGGCCCTGCCAGCATCGTGGCAATAATACTGATGGCTGTGCTCCAGAATTTACTGCCCACCAAGACAAGTACTGCTCCAGCACTGGCACCTACCGACATTGGGACATGTTTCCCAGTGTTGTTCAACACAAAAACGCAGGACAAATCCAACCCAGCCAATTTCCCTCCATCAGACCACATTCGCTCAGCAGTGAAGTGATGGAAGTTGTCATCAACAGTGCTGTCAAGCACATGCTCACAATAACCTACTCAGTGACGCCCAGTTTGTGTTCTTCCAGGGCCAATCAGCTCCTGAGCTTGTTACAGACTTGATTCACAAACTGACAAACAGGTGAATCTCACAGCCGAGGGAAACAGCCTAGTCCCACTCCAAGACCACTATTTCGACTTCAGTGATCTCAACTGACTTCACCACAGTCTCAGTTCATTTACTGAAACTCTCATTCATTCATTTTATTAACTCTAGATTTCATTATCTAAACCCACTCCTGGCCAGCATCCCACAATCACCCTCCCTATAATCTCCAGAATATTGAATACTCTACCACCCAAGTGCTAACTTGTACGAGAACAATAGACAATAGGTGCAGGAGTAGGCCATTGAGCCCATCTAGCCTGCACCACCATTCAATATAATCATGGCTGATCATTCCTAATCAGTGTCCTGTTCCTGCCTTATCTCCATAACCCTTGATTCCACTATCTTTGAGAGCTCTATCCAACTCTTTCTTAAATGAATCCAGAGAGTGGATTTGATGGAACTTGCTGATCCATCAAAAGGCTCCCATTTTTAAGCAACAACAATTTACTTTCACACACTTGACTTAATTCCTGGCTGTAATCATTCCTATATTCCTGCAACACACACCCTTTCACATCTCAATAACTCATTTTAGTTTAGACTCCCAATGATGTGTTTATTTTTGAGTTCAGCTGTGTGACTGTTTCTATAGATTCCAAGGCAGCATGGTCTGGAATTCCCACCCTCTAAGATCTGCTTTCTTCCTTTAAGGCATTCCTGAAAAATTGCTTATTTGGCAATGGTTTTGGTCACCGGACATAATATTCTCCAGCTGCGGCCTTATATCAAAAGTTCTCAATATTTTTGTGAAATTAAAACATGTTGATTTGTACCAATATCTTCTACATTTCACTATAGCTGAGTGAATAATCTGTAATGTCTCTTACCCAACCACGTTGTGGAAGCGCGCTCACCATTCAAACTGCAGCTGTACAAGGAAGTCAAACATCACCCTCTCCACAGGCAACAGGGCGTTGGCAATGATCCACTGGTATCTGTGAAGGAGAAATACACATGATGTTTCAGGGATTGCAATATGAATTATAGGGAATGAAAATGGGGCAGAATTTGACTGTCAGAAATAGAAGGGAAATCTACTCGCTTATTGGAAAAATGAATTCTTGACTGTCAAAGATATTGTGGGAAATAAACTGATAATGAGCAGCAAATGGTCACGAGCCGGACATCAGTGGACAATTCATTTACAAAAGGGTCTGTGTATGTAATAGAAAAATACTAAGCAGTGCAAAAATACACACGAGAGACTGCGGAAGATAGATAATGAACAAATGGACATCAGGGAGACAAGAGTTGAATCAGAACAGTGTTCACTTTTATGATCCCACAGTCAGATGACAAGCACCGAATCTGAGTCTTCAGTCCAACCGTCTATGCCAACCAGATATTCGAATCTGATCTAGTCCCATTTGCCAGCACTTGTCTGACATCGCGCTGAACCCTTCCTATTTAAATGCATTTTAAATATTACTATTTTAGTTGCCCTTTCGGCCCCTTTTGAATTTTCCCTTCTCACCTTAAACCTATATCCTCTAGTTCTGGGCTCCTCCAACCCAAGGTAAACACCTTGTCTATGTCTCTTTACGCTATCCATGCCAGTAAAGGTTTTATAAGCCTCTATAACATCACACTTCAGCCTATGCCACTCCAGGGGAAATGGCCCCACCTTGTTATGCCTCTCCCTGCAACTCAAATCCTTCAACTCTGGCAACATCCTTGAAAAACTATTCTCAAGCTTCCATGGTTCAGTGCCTCCTTCTGATAGGAGGGAGACCAGAATTGGAAACACTATTCCAAAAGTGGCCCAACCATTGTCTTGTCCAGCTCCTCGACTCAATGCTCTGTCCAATAAAGGGAAGCATATTAAACAACTTCTTCACTATCCTATCTACCGGTGACTCTACTTTCAAGGAACTATGAACATGCACTCCAAGGTCTCTTTGTTCAGCAAGGCTCTTCAAGACCTTACAATTCAGTGTGAGTCCTGTTCTGATTAGCTTTTCTAAAATGCAGCACCTCACATTTATCTAAATTAAACCCTATCTGCCACTCCCCAGCCCATTGGCCCATCTGATCAATATCCCATTGTATTCTGAGACAACCTTTATCACTGTCCACAATACCTCCAATTTTGGTGTCATCTGCAAACTTACGAACCGTACCGGCTCTATTCACATCCAAATCATTTAAATGGATGAAGAAACAAATCCAGAAAAAAAAAACATCAATTTCTCTGGGTTTGAATGTGCTCTGGGTAAATCCTGCCCTATGACTCGCTACCAGGGAGGGCTGCACATACACACCTCTGAACTTTGTCCCCGACAAAGCTGGCGGCCGCGCACGTGTCCAGTGAATCTTTGAGGAGAAAGTGAGGTCTGCAGATGCTGCAGATCAGAGCTTAAAATGTGTTGCTGGCAAAGCACAGCAGGTCAGTCAGCATCCAAGGAACAGGAGAATCGACGTTTTGGGCATAAGCCCTTCTTCAGGAATGAATCAGGAGTGAATCTTTGCCCCGAATAAAGATGGCGGCGATAACACAATGAGGTTATTTTCCAGTTTACTGCAAAAACGGGACTGTAAGTTTCAAATTTGTATTTTCCGATGTGCACCAAATGTTTGTAAAATCTCTCAGCCCATACCAACACCATTTCCCTCCCACTTCCTGCTGTTTATTTCTTTCCTTACCAACAGCTCTCCATCCACACATCCCGCACATCCGCAACCACCGTGAGGTTGATCACGTGGTATAGTCTAGTCCCGTCCCTCATTTACTCTGATTGGTCGGAGGACCAAATGCCCCGCCAGGTCCTCCAGCTATGCCCCTGCCTTTCCATTGGCCTTCCGCTGACATCAACCACCAGGGGCCCATTGTTGCCTGGAGCATGCGCACTGCTTCGTGGCTTTTGTTGCTGTTTATCAGGTACAAGAGTGAGACACAAAGTTAAAAATCACACAACCACCTGATGAAGAAGCTGCAAAGCGAGTGCTTCCAAATAACCCTCTTGGACTATAACCTGGTGTTCTGTGAATTTTAATTTTGTCCATCCTAATCCAACACCAGCACCTGAAAGTCAAGAGTGCGGGAGGAATGTAAAATATAACAACAAAAGACCTAGGAACAGGAGAAGGCCGTCCTGCCCTTTGAGCTTGCTCTGCCATTCATTAAGATCATGGCTGATCATTTTGTGGACGGAGAACCATTTACCAACGTTCTCACCATAATCTCTTATTTATTTATTTAAAACGTTACCTTAGCTTTAAAAACGTTTCCTGAACTAGCATCAACTACTTCCCTGGGCAATGAATTCCATACAGGTCAAGAAGTTCCTTCTCAATTCAGTCCTAAATTTGCTGCCTCTAATCTTGAGGTGATGCCCTCTTGTCCTGCCTTGATCTGCCAGTGGAAACATTCTCTCTACTTCTATTTTATCCATTCCATTCATTATTTTATATGTTGCCCATTCTTCTGAATTCCAATCAATATAATCCCAATCTACTCAGTCTCTGTTAAGCCAACCTCCTCAACTCTGGAATCAACCTAGTTAACCTCCTCTGCACCTCCTCTAGTGCCAGTACATCCTTGAGCAAGTAAGGAGACAGAAACTACATGCAATACTCCAGGTGTGGCCTCACCAGCACCCAATATAGCTGGAACATAACCTCTGCTTCTAAACACAATCCCTTCAGCAATGAAGGCCAAAATTCCATTTGCTTTCCGAATTGATTGTTGTACCTGGTGACCAACCTTCATACAGAAGGATACTCAGGTGCCCTCGCATAGCAAATGATGCAACTTTTTTAAAATTCATGTAATATTCTCTTTTTAAATGTTACTCCAACCAAACAGTATGATTTTACATTTATGAACATTCTATTCCAAATGCCAGACCATTGCCCACTCACTCAATGTATTTATGTTCCTCTGCAAAGTTTCATAGTCCTCCGCACATTTAATTCTGCTACTCATCTTAGTGTCATATGCAAACTTTGACACCCTACATGTGGTCGCCAACTCCAAATTATCTGTATCAATTCTAAATAATCGCAGTCCCAACACTGATCCCTGAGGCACACTGTTAGTCATTAATTGCCAGCCAGAGTAGTACTCATTTATCCCCACACTTTGCTTCCTGTTAGTTAACCAATCTTCTATCCATGCTAATACTCTACTCCTAACGCCATGCACCTTTATATTATGCAACAGCCTCTTGCACATCACTTTGTTGAAGGCCTTTTGGAAATCCGGGTACACCGCATCCACTGGGTCCCCGTTGTCCACCTTGCTCGAAATGTCTTCATAGAATTCCAAAAGATTTGTGAAGCATGACCTGCCCTACATGAACGCATGCTCTGTCTGTCCAATGGGACAATTTCAATTGCGATTCCCTGCTATTTCTTCCTTGATAATAGGCCCAAGCATCTTTCCCACTATAGAGAATAAGCTAACTTGTGTATAATTCCCCACCTTTTGTCCACCTTCTTTTCAAAAAAGTGGCATCACTTTTGCTGCTTACCAATCTGATGGGACTGCCACAGAGTCCAGTGAATTTTGGAAAATTACTGCCAGTGCATTTGTTATTTCTCCTGGCTTCTCCTTTAGTACCCTGGGATGCATTCCATCAGGGTCAGAAGACTTTTCTGTTATTAGTTCAATTACCTCCAACAGTCCAACACTCGCTGTTCCCTAATAATGATAGGTGAGGATTTGGAAACTGTCTTTATCTCTTTGCTAATTATTGGCAAGTATTTAGTGTCCTCCACTGTGATATCCCATAACTAAATGCTCCTTCTCATTGTCCAAAGGACCAACATTTACTCATTCAATGTAAAATTTTGCTATCTGTCTTTACAGTCTGTGCTAGTTTATTTTTCTCATGTTCTATCTTACCTTTTTTTATAGCTCTTCTGTGGCTTTCTGTTGACCTTTAAAGTTTTCCCAGTTCTAGATTCAGGCTGTTTTTGGCCACTTTGCATACCTTCTCTTTCAATTTGATTGCTTTCCTTAGATACCCATCGCAGAGTATGCCTTTTCTTACAGTCCTTCCTTTTCACTGGAATATACCATTGCTGAGCACTTTGTAAAGTGTCTTTGAAAATCTTCCACTGCTCATCAACTGTCCCACCATAACACCTTTGTTTCCAGTCTACTTTATCTCCCTCATTCTATTGTCGTTCTCTGTGTTGAAGTACAGGACCCAGGTATTAGATTTTATCTTCACACTCTCTATATGTATTCTAAATTCAACCATACAGTGATCACTTCTTTCAAGAGGATCCCTAACTCTGAGGTCATTAATTATTCCTGTCTCATTGCACAGGGCCAGATGCTGGATAGATTGCTACTTGTTGGTTACATTTCATGCTGTTCAAGAAAACTATCATGGATACACTTAATGAAATCAAGGCTACCTTGACTGAGCTGGTTCGACCAATCTGCATGTAAATTAAAATCACCTATGGTAATAGCCGTACATTTTTACAGGCAATAGTTATTTGTTTGTTTATTGCCCATCCCAATGTAATGTTATTATTTGGTGGCCTGCACACTACACCTGTCAGTGACTTTCTTGTTAGAATTTTGAATGCGTCATTCCTGTTTCTCCTAATGTACAGCAATAACAACAACTACTTGCATTGTATGGAATCTTTCACAATGGCAAACCTCCTAAGGTGTTTCATGAATGATCAAAGAGAATTGATTAAAGAGAATGATTTTAAAATACATCTTAAAAGAGGATAGAGAAGGTTAGGGAGGGTATTCCACAGACTTCTGCCCTTGACAGCACCATTCGTGGAGTGATGCAAGTGGGGTGGGTTGGAAAGGGAACATGCAAAGGGGAAATGAAGGAGCACAGGCAGTGCATAAGGTCGTAAGGACAGAGGAGGTTCCAGACTGAGTCTGTCTGTCAGAGAGTATGGCGGCCTCATGGAGGTTGAAGCTCTGCAATGGGTCCATGCATGTCACGTTAGTCGAGGAGAGTATAACGGTCGCTGAGAGAACTTTTGATGAGGACTACTCTCCTGAGGTAGTGTGGGCTGAGGTTAGAAACAGGAGAGGAGAGGTCACACTGCTTGCAGTTTCTTTTTTAGGCCTCCGCAGAGTTCCAGGGAGGTGGAAGAGAGGATTAACAAAATTATTCTGGATAGAGTGAAAGTAACAGGGTGGTCATTATGGGGTCTTTAACTTCCCCAAAATTGACTGGAAATGCTATAACCCTAATATGTCGGATGAATCAGTTTTTATCCAATGTGTCCAGGAGGGTTTCCTGACACAGTATATTGAAGGGCCGACAAGAGGGGAGGCCACATTGGATCTGGTCCTTGGTAATGAACCAGAAGAGGTGTTTGATTTAGTTGTAGGTGAGCACTTTGGAGAGAGTGACCATAATTCAGTTAAGTTTAGTTTAGCGATGGAAAGGAATAAGTACATGCCACAGGTCAAGAGGTATTGATGGGGTAAGGGCAATTATAATGCTATTAGGCAAGAATTAGATGCACAGAATGGGGTAGCAAAATGCAGTGGATGCAGACAATGGAAGTGTGGAGATGGTTTAAGGAACAGATATTGCGTGTCCTTGATAGGTATGTCCCTGTCAGGCAGGAGGAAGTGATAAGGTAAGGGAACCTTGGTTTACTGCGGAAACTGCATCTCTTGTTACGAAGAAGAAGGAGGCTTAGGTGTTGATGAGGCAAGATGGTTCAGATGAGGCGATGGAGAATTATAGATCAGCTAAGAAGGATTCAAAGAGAGAGTTAAAAAGAGCAAAGAGAGGACACGAGCAGTCTTTAACAAATAGAATAAAAGAGAACCCGAAAGCTTTCTATAGGTATGTGAGGAACAAAAAGATGATTAGGGTAGGAATAGGGCCAATCACAGACAGATTGGGAAGATGAGTGTTGACCATGTGGAGATCGGAGAGATGCTAAATGAACATTTCTCATTGGTTTTCACTCAGGAAAAGGAGAATACTGTAGAGGAGGAGAATGAGATATGAGATATTAGACTAGAAATTATCAAGGTTAGTTACGAACAGGTGTTATCAATGCTGGAAGGAGTGAAAATAGACAAGTCCCCTGGGCTGGATGGGATTTATCCGAGGATTTTCTGGGAAGCTAGGGAGAAGGTAGCATCGCCTTTAGCTTGGATATTTGAGTTGTCATTGTCTGCAGATTTGATACCAGAGCACTGGAAGATTGCAAATGTTGTGCCCTTGTTCAAGAAGGGCAATGACCCAGGTAATTATACACCAGTGAACATTACTTCTGTTGGAGGAAAGGTTTAGGAAAGGATTAAGAGACAAGATTTATAATCATCTGGCAAACATCAATTTGATTTCAGATAGTCATCTTAGTTTTGTCAAGGGCAGGTCATGTCTCACAAACCTCAATGAGGTTTTTGAGAAGGTCACCAAGCTTGTAGATGAGGGTCGGGCATTTGATGTGGTACACATGGACAAAAGTAAAGTCTTTGACAAGGTTCCACATGGTAGGCTGTTGGAGAAAACGCAGAGGTATAGAATTGAGGGTGATTTAACAGTTTGGATTAGAAACTTGCTTTCTGAAAGAAGGCAGTGAGTGGTGGTTTATGGAAAATATTCAGCCTGGAGTCCAGTTACTAGTCACGTGCCACCAGGATCTGTATTGGAACCACTGCAGGTCTAGGTGAATGGATTAGGACATTTTCAGACGACACTAAAGTCAGTGTAGTAGTGGACAGTGTGGAAGAATGTTACAGGTTGCAAGGGGACGTGGATAAACTGCAGAATTAGGCTGAGAGGTGGCAAATGGAGTTCAATGCAACTAAATGTGAGGTGATGCAATTTGAGAAGAATAACAGGAAGGCTGAACACTGGGTCAACGGAAAAATTCTTGGTAGTGTGGTGTGCAGAGGGATCTTTGAGTCCATGTACATAGATCCCTGAAAGTTGCCACCCAGGTTGATAGTGCTGTTAAGAAGGCAAACGGTGTGTTAGGTTTCATTCGTGGAGGGGATCAGTGGTTCTGGAAGAGCATAGCAATTCAGGCAGCATCCGACGACAGGCAAAATCGAAGTTTCTTGCTGTGCTCTTCCAGCACCACTGATCCAGAATTTGGTTTCCAGCATCTGCAGTCATTGTTTTTACTTCATTCGTGGAGGGATTGAGTTCCGAAGTTGAAATACCATACTGCAACTATACAAAACGATGGTGCAGCCACACTTGGAATATTGTGTTCAGTTCTGGTGCCCATATTTCCGGAAGGATCTGGAAACATTGGAAAAGGTGCAGAGGAGATTTACCAGAACGTTGCCTGGTCTGGAGAGAAGGTCTTGTGAGGAAAGGCTGAGAGACTTGAAACTCTTCTCATTGGCAAGAATAAGGCTAGAGGGGATTTGATAGAGACATACAAGATGATCAGAGGATTAGAAAGGTAGACAATGGAAGTATTTTTCCTAGGATGATGACGTCAGCGTGGGGGGAATGGGGGTGGAACCCTGTTCATGACTCCACCTCCATTCCCCCCACTCCAGTTACAGGCTCCACTCCCACTCCCAGCTCCACACCCACACCAGATCTCAGCTCCCAGCCCTGCCGAGTTTTCACCATCCCTCCAGACCTTCCCCTCACTGAGGACAAAGGGTCAGTTCTGAGCAAAGGCCTCACCTTCATCCCCCTCCGCCCACATATCAATGAATTTAATACACGCCGTGACGTCGAACAATTCTTCCGTCGCCTCCGTCTCCAAGCTTACTTTCACAATCAGGACCCCTGCCCACCTTCCAAGGACCCCTTAGCCCACCTCCAACACACTGCATCCACCTGGACATCTCACGCTGGCCTATTACCAGCCCTCGACCTCTTCATTTCCTACTGCCGCCGGGACATTAACTGCCTCAACCTGTCTACCCCCCTTCCCCTCCAACCTTTCACCCTCACAATGCGCAGCCCTCCAATCCCAACCTCACCATTTCGCCAGCAGATAAAGGGGGCGCAGTGGTAATCTGGCACACTGACCTCTACACCACTGAAGCCAAAAGCTAACTGAAATACACCTCTTCCTACTGCCCCCTCGACCATGACCCCACCCCCTATCACCAAACCATCATCTCACAGACCATACAGAACCTCATCACCTCAGGAGATCTCCCACCCACAGCTTCCAACCTTACAGTCCGGGAACCCCGCACTGCCCGGTTCTACCCCCTTCCCAAGATCCACAAGCCTGACCACCCTGGCTGACCTATTTTCTCAGCATGCTCCTGCCCCACTGAACTCATCTCTACCTACCACGACACTGTCCTATCCCCCCAGTCCAGGAACTCCCCATATATGTTCGAGACACCACCCAAGCCCTCCACCTCCTCCAAGACTTCCGTTTCCCCAGCCCCCAACACCTCATCTTCACCATGGATATCCAATCACTCTACACCTCCATCCACCAAGACCAGGGCCTCCAAGCCCTCCGTTTTTTCCTCTCCCGACGTCCCCAGCAGTACCCTTCCACCGACACTCTCATTCGTTTGGCCAAACTGGTCCTCACCCTTAACAATTTCTCCTTCGAATCCTCCCACTTCCTCCAGACCAAAAGTGTAGCCATGGGAACACGCATGGGCCCCAGCTATGCCTGTCTCTTTGTTGGCTACGTAGAACAGTCGATCTTCCATAATTACACCGGCACCACTCCCCACCTCTTCCACCGCTACATTGATGACTGCATTGGTGCCACCTCGTGCTCCCGCGAGGAGGTTGAGCAATTCATCAACTTCACCAACACATTCCACCCTGACCTTAAATTTACCTGGACCATCTCTGACACCACCCTCCCCTTTCTTGACCTCTCCATCTCCATCAGTGACGACCGACTTGACACTGACATTTTTTACAAACCCAGCAACTCCCACAGCTACCTGGTTACACCTCTTCCCACCCTACCTCTTGCAAAAATGCCATCCCGTATTCCCAATTCCTCCGCCTCCGCTTTATCTGCTCCCAGGGGGATCAGTTCCACCACAGAATACACCAAGTGGCCTCCTTCTTTAGAGACCGCAATTTCCCTTCCAACGTGGTTAAAGATGCCCTACAACGCATCTCATCCACATCCCACACCTCCGCACTCAGACCCCACCCCTCCAACCGTAACAAGGACAGAACGCCCCTGGTGTTCACCTTCCACCCTACCAACCTTCGCATAAACCAAATCATCTGCCGACATTTCCACCACCTCCAAACAGACCCCACCACCAGGGATATATTTCCCTCCCCACCCCTTTCTGCCTTCCGCAAAGACCGTTCCCTCCGTGACTACCTGGTCAGGTCCACGCCCCCCACAACCCACCCTCCCAACCTGGCACATTCCCCTGCCACCGCAGGAATTGCAAAACCTGCACCCACACCTCCTCCCTCACCTCCATCCAAGGCCCTAAAGGAGCCTTCCACATCCATCAAAGTTTTACCTGCACATCCACTAATATCATTTATTGTATCCGTTACTCCCGATGCGGTCCCCTCTACGTTGGGGAGACTGAACACCTCCTAGCAGAGGGCTTTAGGGAACATCTCCGGAACACCCGCACCAATCAACCCCACCGCCCTGTGGCCCAACATTTCAACTCTCCCTCCCATTCTGCTGAGGACATGGAGGTCCTGGGCCTCCTTCACCACCGCTCCCCTCACCACCAGATGCCTGGAGGAAGAACACCTCATCTTCTGCCTCCCAACACCTCAACCCCAGGGCATCAATGTGGACTTCAACAGTTTCCTCATTTCCCCTTCCCCAACCTCATCCCAGTTCAAACTTCCAGCTCAGCACTGTCCCCGTGATTTGTCCTGACTTGTCCTTCCTGCCTATCTTCTTTACCACCTATCCACTCCATCCTCCGACCTATCACCTTCATCCCCTCCCCCACTCACCCTATTGTACTCTATGCTACTTTCTCCCCACCCCCACCCTCCTCTCGCTTATCTCTCCACGCTTCAGGCTCTCTGCCTTTATTCCTGATGAAGAGCTTTTGCCCGAAACGTCGATTTTACTGCTCCTCAGATGCTGCCTGAACTGCTGTGCTCTTCCAACACCACTAATCCAGAATCTGTACCCCACCACATCACTTTGCCCCACAATCGTGGTATCTGGCTGTGCACAAGGAGGAGTGGCACAGTCTGTACTGGGATGCCCTGGGCCCTGAAACACAGGGTAAAGACTAAAATTACCAGAGCATTGAGAGCCCCACCACATTGTTTGCATGTTTTATTGTTTTTACTCTGTTCCTGCCTTCCCTTGTTTTTTATTAATAAAGTTGTTATTATACACACCTCCACAAGCTGTGAAATGAACTCAGGCATCTCGATCCAAGATTCGGGATATTTTCACCACATCACAAGGCATCGACTCTAACTTCCCTTGTCCCTTAGCCTGCTGAATCGCGCCTGAATCAACTCCGCAATTGGGAAGAAGGGGCGGAACAGGAGGACCGAGCAGCGGCCGGTCGTCTAACCAGAGTGAGTGAGAAGCGGGGCCAAAGCATTCTCGGGGAGTGAACGCTTCAGGATTGGTCAGAGAGCAAACTATTTTGCAGGATTGATCATTCTCACTACATAGTGGAGCATTAAAGCTCTCCCATGAATCAATGTGAGATTTCTAAGAAATAGTTGAGATGTAAATCTGAGAACGTACATTAGGGAGATTTAAACAATCCTTAGATAAACACATGGGTGATTTTGCAATAGTGTAGGGGGACGAGCTGAGAATAATTCACAGGTCGGTTTACACAACTCGAGTAAGAAACTTATTTTCAAACTCCCAGAACAACTGGTAATTTACATACCTGGCCGGTATTGTTAAGTCGGACCGAACAATCCATTTGCATACTAACCATCTCAATGACTGTAACTCGGCAAAGCAATTGTTAATGACTAATATTTCACCCATGATCCTGTGCAGATATGAATATTCTCTATAAACTCACCGGTAGTTTGAGACGCACGCGCAGTTTGGTTTCTATGTGGAGCATGCGCAGTGTCACATTGGTCAGAGAGAGAGAGACATGGATCTGCTTTCTCCGGCAGCGGCTGCGATCGGCTTCAGAGAGCGGCGTTCGGAGCCGGTGTGTGGGAGCCTCGCTGGGAGAAAGGAGCGGAGAGATTTCACAAGTCCTGGATAGAGGTATAAAAACCCGAAAAAGACCCTCCAGGCCCGTGTAAGGAGGCGGCGGTCTCTGATCAGGGAAGTGGCCCAGGGTCACGGCCGCCATTTGTTTGAGGGAAGAGGGAGCGCTCAGGGCCGCCATCTTGAGAAGGTCAAGGTGCAGGAGGGCGGGGCCCTCGGGGTCTGTAGAACAATCAGAGGAAAGGGAAGACCCCATTGTTACTGATTAATCCCACGGACACAGCGTCACTGGGCGGTCCCGCAGGAATATCCTCTCTCAGTCCTGCTGGGATGGTTCACCCAGTCAGAACCAGCAGCTCTCCTCCTCTCTCAGCTCCCCTTCTGTCCTTCCTGCAGCATCTGTCCCCTGGGACATTGAGCTGCCTGTCCTGTCCCTCCCTCAGCTGGTGTTCTGTAATACCTGTGATATCCCTTTCCCATCTTAGATTACTTCACTAAAGACAGGAATGCACCCGTTGGATGTTTCTTAACATCAGCAATTGTTTAATACTCACTTACAGGTTTTTAATTACATCGTTTTTGAAGCACTTAATTCACATTCAATCATTTGCAATGGCTGGATTTAAACCTGTGTCCAGAGAACATTTGCTGAGTTTCTGGATAAATTGCCTCACAATAACGCCACTAGGCCATCACTTCGCCTGCTCACAGGTTGCGCATCCCGTGCAACATGAATCAAAACCCTTTCTTCCCGCACAATTATTTGATCCTGAACTCTGGTGATATCACTCAGTATCTCTCCATGTGGGACCCCTCACTGTATGCGTCTAATTGCTGCCTCTGTCAGCATCTCTCACTCTTGCAGCGACTCCAGATCCTGAGCTAACAGAATTATCCACTCCAGAGAGATGAGGCAGCACAGGCCAGGAATGGAGACTGGAATTTTCCAGATCTCTGTGGGCTCACTGCCATTCTACATGTGTAACCCTCACAGCATCAGTTCTAATTTCCCATTCTGCTTATTTATTTGTCTTCTACAGGTACTCAGGGAGTTCCTGACTCAATAGACTTGCCAACTGCTGGTTGGTAAGATGATTGGTCAGCCAGAGTGACAAAGGTCAGGGAGGTCGGGAGCCTTTAATAAATCCTGCTGCCAGGTAAGATCACTCACAGTGCACAGAGCAGAGAACAATGAGAGGGCTCCAAACATCAGCTAACAAGACATGACATAGACATAGTGCTGAAGGGGGAGCACAGTACAGACACACCCCAGGCTCAATCACTTTAGGTTTTGTTGTACTGAGACAGCATCAGGAATTCCCAGTTTTCAATCCATTCGTGTGCTGTCTTGGTGAGCGCCAGGACAACAGAGGGGAATGCAGGCCTCACATGAGAGAGTGGTAATGCTGCCTGGGATCTTTCTGTTCTCTATTCCGTCTCCAACATTGTATCTATGGGTCATTTTGTGGACCAGTGTCTTCAATCATTCTAACACCTATAACAGTTCCTATCTCTGTCATCCCCTCCCCTCTTACCAATTAATTGACATATTTGAAACCTCCAGTCCAGACCATCCATATCGCTGTAACTTGCTTCAGTCTCTACAACATGCCTTGTCTCGATAGTCTCCTCCTCCAACAACTGGAGACATCGGGTCTGTTTCTGTGCTGCATGACTCTTTGTTTGAGGTTTCCTAAACGGAATGAGTTGCATTTGCCTGTTTTTGGCCCATACCCCTTTCAATCATCTCCTCTCCATGTACCTGCCCAAGTATCTTTTCCATGTTGTAATTGTACTTGTTTTTACCATTTGCTCTGGCAGTCCATTCTGTCTATGCACCATCCTCTGTGGAAAATGTTGCCCCTCAGCTCCCTCTTTAAATCCTTGCTCTCTCACCACACGTTTATGCCTCTAGCTTTAGACTCACCTACCCTTGGCTTTTCACCTTACTGAGGCCCTACATGGTTTCCTAAACCTTTATAAGGTCACCCCAATGGACTCCTCTGCCCAGGAGAAATATTGACGACAATGTTACAAATATCTCCAACTCATGTACTCAATGCTCTGACCAATGAAGACAAGTGTGCCAAATGCTGCTTTCCCCACCCTGTCCCCCTGTGATTCCATTCCAAAACAGTGCAACTGCAACTTTTGGTCTCTCTCTGTTCGACGACACTGTCCAGGGCCTGACCATTACCTGTGTTAGTCCTCCCTGGTTTGTCTTAACTAAATCCAACACCTGAATTAAATTCCATCTTTCATTCCTTGGCCCACTGGCCCAGTTGATTAACATCCCCTTCGATAACTATATTCACTGCCCACTCTTCCACTAATTTTGGTATCCGCAAACATACTAACAGTGACTCCTATATTTTTACCCAGATCCTCTATATAAATGATGCACATCAGTGGCCCCAGCACCAATCCTTACAGCACACTGCTGGTCAGAGGCCTCCAGTCTGAGCAACAGACTGGCACGGTGGTACAGTGGTTAGCACTGCTGCCTCGCAGCGCCAGAGACCCGGGTTCAATTCCCGCCTCAGGCGACTGACTGTGTGGAGTTTGCACGTTCTCCCCGTGTCTGCGTGGGTTTCCTCCGGGTGTTCCGGTTTCCTCCCACAATCCAAAGATGTGCAGGTCAGGTGAATTGGCCTTGCTAAATTGCCTGTAGTGTTAGGTAGGGGGCAAATGTAGGGGTATGGGTGGGTTGCGCTTCGGCGGGTCGGTGTGGACTTGTTGGGCCGAAGGGCCTGTTTCCACACTGTAATGTAATCTAATCTAAACCTCCTCCTATCAAACCCATTGTGTATCCAGTTGGCTCGCTCTCCTTCATCCCATGTGAACTAACCTTACTAACCCATGAAGCCTGACTAACCCATGAAGCCTGCTCAACCCTGTCAAAGGCCTTGCTGAACCCAGAAACAAGATCTATTGCTCTGCTTCCATCTGTTTTATTGGTCACATCTTCAACAAACTCAGGCAAGTTTGTGAGACATGTTTTCCCGCGCACAAAGTCACTCTAACTATCTGTAATCAGTTCTTGTCTTTCCAAATGTATATAAATCCTACGTCTCAGAATGATCTCCAACACCTTACCCATCCTTGATTTCTGTCTCCTCAGTCTGCAGTTCCTTGGCTTCCCCTTGCAGTCTTTCTTAAATAAGGCCACAACATTATTTTCATAGTCAGACAGTCATACAGCACGGAAATTAACTGTTCAGTTGATGCCGACCATAACCTTAAACTAACCTCGTCCCTCCTGCCTGTTCCTGGATCACATCCCTTCAAACCTTTCCTATTCCTGTACTAATATTTCAAGCATTGTAATTGTACACACATTCACCCCTTCCTTGGGAATTTCATTCCACATACAAATCACACTCTGTAACAGTTTGCTCCTTACGTTTTCTGATTTTAAATCTCTCCCTTCTAACCTTAAGAAATGTAGCCCCTAGTTCTAAAATGACCTGCTGTTGGGAAAAGACAAGTCACATTAACTCTATCTATACCCCTCATTTTGTTATAGACTTCTATACGCTCACCTCTCAGCCTCCAGGCTCAAGTGAAAAATATCCCAGACTATTCAACCTTCCTTTATAACTGAAACCTTCTATACCCATCACCATCCCGGTAAATGTGATCTGAACCTTCTCAAGCTTAATATCCTTCCTATAACTGGGCAGAGTATTCCAGAACAGGCCTTACCAATGTCCTGTACAATCTACACACGATTTCCCAAACTCCAAAACTCGAATGACTGAGCAATGAAGGCAGGTACCATTTATAACCATCCTGTCCCTCCTTGTGGCAAACTTCAACTAACTACGTACCTGAACCCCAAGGCGTACAACACTACTGAAGACACTACCATTAATTGTGAAAGCTCGACCCTTGTTTGTTGTAACCTAAATGCATTACCTCGCATTTACCCGAATTGAACTCCATCTGCAGTTTTTCAGCCATTCACTCATTTCATCAAGATCCCTTTGAAATCTCAGAAAACCTCCATCACTGCCCAGAATGCCACAAATATCACTGCTCAGACCCCTACAATTTCTTCCCCAGCTTCCCACAATGTTCTGAGATACACTTGATCAGGTCCTGGGGATTTATCTACCTCTATGTTTTAAAACTTCCAACACCGCCTCTTGTATAATGAGGACTCATTTCAAGACATGGAGTCATCGAGATGTACAGCACAGAAACTGACCCTTTGGGCCAACTCCTCCAGGACGTTTTTCATCCCATTTCCAGAACTTTGCCAGTATCCCTCTAAAATCCTGCTATTTATATACACATCCAGATGCCTGCTAAATATATTTCTGTCAGCCTCCACCATTTCTTCTGGAAGTTTATATCATACATATACTAACCTCTGCAGGAAACAGCTGTCCCTTTGGTCCCTTCTAAATCTTTTCCTTTCACCTTAAAGCTATGCCTTGTAGGTTTGGACTCACCCCCCCCCTCCCCCTCACGACCGGAGAAAGTCCTTATCTATTGACCCTATCCATGCTCATCATGATATTAAGAAACCTTTATAAGATAACTCCTCAGCGTCCCATGTTAAAGTCCCAGCCTATTCAGCTTTTCCCTGTAGCGCAAACCCTCCAACCCTGGCAACATCCTTATTCATTTCTTCTGATCCTTTTCAAGTTCCACAATTTCCTTCCGATGGCATTGAGACCAGAATTACCCACAATATTCGAATAGTGTTCTGGCCAAACAATGTTTAGTTCCCTGAGCGCCCCAGGTCTTATCCACAGTAAGCTCCAAAGTGAAATATTTGTTTAGGATCTTGTAGTTTCACACATCGTTGGATTTGTTGATCATTAAGAATACTGGTTTTGTCCCTAGCTCTTCTTTTGCTCTTAATACACTTGTAGAATATCTTTGGATCTCCTTAACTTTATCTGCCAAAGTTATTTCATGTCCCCTTTCTGCATTCTTGATTTCCATCCAAAGAGTATTCCTACAGCCCCTATGCTCCTCAGGGATTCCCTTGATCCAGCTGGCTATACCTGACATGTGCCCCCTTTTCCTTGACCAGAGTCTCAGTCGACAGCCAGTGTTTCCGAAAGCTGTCAGCATTGAGCTGCACACAAACAGGAACATGCTGGTGTTGAACGGTCCTTTTATCTCACATTTAAAATATTCCCAGTTGTCAGAATTCCCTTTACCTGCAAATAGACTCTCTAATCAACTTTTAAAAAAGTTCATGTCTAATACTATCAAGATTTGTCTTGCCACATTTTATAACTTTAACTTTTGGACCAGGCCTGTCTTTCAGCAAAGCTATTTTCAAACTAATAGAATTGCGGTCACTTTGCCAAAGTGCACCCTCACTAACACCTCAGTCCTATTCTCTACCTTGTTTCCCCAGGGGAGGTCAGGTTTCACTCCTTTCTCCAGTTGGGCCATTTACATATTGACTGAGACCTTGTCAAAGGCCTTACCGAACGCCATGGTAACCACATCATCTGCACTGCTGTCATAAATATTTTTAGATAACTTTTCAAAAAAACTCAATTGAATTCATCAGACAGGATTTTCCTTTACAACATCTGTCCTGAATCTATTCCTTCCTTTTCAATGTTGATACATCTTGTCCCTCAGAATTGATCCCAATTTTTACCCAATATCCCTGTGGCCAGCAAAGTATTAAAGAGATCCAAAAGGGCCCCAGCAATCTCCTCCCTTACCTCCCACTGCAGCCTGCAATACATTTCATTGGGCACTGGGGATTTCTCCTCCTTTATGCCTGTGAAAGCATTTAATACCTCCTTACAGATCTTAACATGTTCTCGAGTCTCACCATCCCGACTGAAATCCCCGGCTACAGTATCCTTCTCCTGTGTGAATACAGATGAGAAGCATACATTGAAGACCTCAGCTACTTCCTCTGGCTCCATGCGCAGATCGTCCCTTTGGTTTCCAACAGGCCGCACTCTTTAGCTGGGAATCCTCTTACTCTGACTCTCGTCATAAAATATCTTGTAGCTTTTCCTTACTATTGTCTGCCAAGGAGGTTTCATGGCCTATTGAGTGCCCCTCATTTTTAAGGACCCCCTTGCACTCTCTATAGTTGTTGAAGGGCTTCACCTGGTTTTATTGCACTGTATTTTCTTTACCAAACTCACAATATCACTTGACCAGTATTTGCTGAACTTGGTGCCTTTGTCATTCACTGTTCATGGTACACGCTGGCCCTGAATTCTCACTGTATCACTTGAAAATACTCTCTCTTTCCAATTGTAGGCTCGACTGCAAATAGTTCCTCTGAGTCTATATTTTTCAAATCCTGTCTAATGCTAGTAATAAAGATCAGTGATAGTGATAATGAAATGATAAGCAGCATTCGCCAAACTTCTGCATGATCCTTAGCTCTTTCCATCATGACTTCAAAACGTACAGAATTATGGTCATTATCCCCAAACACTACCTTATCCTTATCTCTGTCAATATGTCCAGTAGCTACAGCCCACCCTGTCTGTTTAATATCCTCCAGCCCTTACCAATCGCCCCATCTGTGTACTTCCTCAAGCCTTTCCATCATATGATATCACTGAAAACTTCTCCAGTCCCCACAGCACTCCTCCATCCTATCCTACAGCACCTCACTCCCATGAACCTTCTACCACCCCTATAAACCTCCTTATCTGTATAAACCCCTCCAGCTCCCACAGCCATTCCTGCCTATCCTCCCTTTGTGTAAATTATGAAGCCACGTGACCGTTCCCCAGATCTGTAACCTTGGCCAATCTCTGCAATTTTATCTATCTCTGTGACCTCCTCCCATTACTACTAGTCTTCTTAACTCTGTAACCTCCTGCAGTCACTAAAATCATCCGTGAATGTGTACCATCCTATTGAGGACTGTCACCTCTTCCAGTCCCAACAACTCTCTCTACCTGTAACCTTGGCCAGTCTGCAGAGTCCTTACTAACTCTGCAACCCTCAGTATTATAACTTCATCCAGTCTCGATAACTGAGAAGAGAGGAATGAGAAGGCTCCAAACCTCTGTTAACAAGACATGACATCGATACAGATCTGGAGGGGGAGTACAGTACAGGCCCACCCCACGCACAATCCCCACCCCTACATTTAAGTTCTGTTGTACTAAAACTTGCTACACCCCAACTGCACCTATGGCATGTCTTGTGGACCGGTGTCTTCAATAATTTTAACTCCGATAACAGTTCATATCTCTGTAACCTCCTCCTATCCCAATAGTCACTCTACGTATATGAAACATACTGCATTGCAGATTACTATCCCTATCGCTATAACTTGCTTCAGTGTCTACAACATGCCTTATCTCGGTTGTCTCCAGTTATTGGAGGAGGAGACTGAGTCATGCAGCACGAAAATAGTTCCTTCGATCCAACTAGTCCATGTTGACCAGAGTCCCTGACCAAGTCGCGTTTCCCTGCATTTGACCCAAATCCCTTCAAATCTTCTCCTCTCCATGTTTCTGCCCAAATCTTTTTTACATGTTGTTATTGTACTTTTCTCTACCACCTACACCATCCTCTGTGTAAAAAATGTTCTCCTCCAATCTCTTTTAAGTCTTTCCCCTCTCACCTTATATTTATTCCCTCTAGAACATAGAACATGGCGGCACAGTACAGGCCCTTCGACTCTCGATGTTGCGCCAACCTGTGGAACCAATGTGAAGCCCAAGTAGCCAACACTATTCCATTCTCGTCCATGTGACTATCCAATGACCGTTTAAATGCCCTTAAGGTTAGCAGATCGACTCCTGTTTGTTCCATGCCCCTACTACTCTGAGTAAAGAAACTATCTCTGACATCTGTCATATATCTTTCACCCCTCAATTTAAAGATATCCCCCCCTCAGATTGCCATCTGAGGGAAAAGGCTCTCGCTGTCCAATCCATTTCACTTTCTGATTATCTTAATGTCTCAATTAATTCATCTCAAACATCTTCTCTCGAACAAAAACAGCTTCAAGTTCCTCATATCACATTCCCTCCATACAAGGTAACATCCTAGTAAATCTCCACTGAACCCTTTCCAAATCTTACACATCGTTCCTCTAATGGGGTGACCCATCTTTTCTGTAATTTCCTGGCCTATCCCTGCTGCCCTTCTTGAACAAAGGAACCACATTTTCTATCCTCCAGTCATTCGGCATTTCACCTGTGGTCAGCAATGTATTAAATATATCCACCAGGGCCCCACCAATCTCCTCCCTTACCTCCCAAAGCAGATTGGGATACATTTCGTTCAGATGGAAGGGAGACCTGAAGCCTTCAAGAAATTCTGCAGCGAGATAGGACCACTCACAGTGAACAGAGCAGAGAGCATTTCAGCCATTGATCTTTGGTATGGAGGACATGACATAGATACAGTGTTGAAGGGTGAACACAGAGTGTGATGGTCCCAGGCTCAATCCCCACTCTCTTGTTCACTTTCATCTCTGCTGTACTGAGCCTTCCTATGTCAAGAAAGGAAGTTGACAGTTATCAATCCAGGCCTGTGCTGTCTTAGTGAGGATCAGTACAACAGAGGGGAAAGCAGACCTCCCCCAAGGAGATGGTTTTAAATTCTGGGATCTTTCTGTTCTATATTTCTCCCCATCACACTGACTTTTGTCATGGGATGGAGTCATTCAGCAAGGAAACATACCTTTCGGTCCAACTCATCTGTGCCAGGGCCTTGAATGCTTGTAATTCCCAGAAAAGTTCTTATTTCTGTAACCTTAACCCCGCCCATAATCCCACTATTAATTTGATCCCTACTCCAATACTGACGACTCTCCCTATTTGTAAATTGCTCCAGCCTTGATAACATGCCGAATCTCAATAATCTCATCCTGCACTCAGTACAATCATCACTATTTCTGTAGGTTTTCACAATAACTACAGTCCACCCTGTCACTGTCAAATCCTTTTCAGACCCTTTTCCAGTCGCAACAACACTCCACATCTCTGTTTGCTCCTCCGAGCACCTCTAATGCTCTCACTTTGTGTGGCCAATACTGTGTGTGAATAACCCTTGCCATGTGGATGGACAGTATGGTATGTGAATAATCCTGTGGCCAGAGGATGGTCAATACTGTGTGTGAATAATCCTGTGGTCTGCGGTTGGTCAATTCTGTGTGTAAATAATCCCGGGGCCTGAGGATAGCCAATCTGTTTGAGAATAATCCTGTGGCCCGAAGATGATCAATACAGTGTGTGAATAATCCTGTGGCCGCATGCTGGTCAATAAAGTGTGTGCATAATCGTGTGGGCTCAGAATGTTTAATATTGTGTGTGAATACCCCTGTGGCTTGAGATTGGTCAACACAGTTTGTGAATGATCCTTTGGCCTGTGAATGGTCAATACTGTGTGTGAATAACCCTTGGCCTGAGGATGGTCAATACTGTGTGCGAAGAACCATTGGCCAGAAGATGGTCAAAACTTTGTGTAATTAATCCTGTTGCCTGAGATTATTTAGTACTATGTGTGAATAATCCTGTACACTGTGAATGCTCAACACAAAGTGTGAATAATCCTGTGGCCTGAGGGCAGTCAATACTGTGTGTAAATAACCCTGTGGCCTGTGAATCGTAAATACTATGTGTGAATAACTATTGGCCGAAGGATGGTCAATACTGTGTGTGAATAATCCTTTGGACTGTAAATGGTCAATGCACAGTGTGAAGAATCCTGCGGCCTGAGGATGGTCAATACTGTGTGTGACTAACTCTCTTTGCCGAAGGATGGGTAATAGTGTGTGTGCATAATCCTGTGGCCTGTGAATGGTCAATGCCGTGTGATAATAATCCTGTAGCCTGTGAATGGTCAATACTATGTGTGAGTAATCCTGTGACCTGTGCATGGTCAATATTCTTTGTAAATGAGCCTTTGGCCTGAGAATGACCAATACTGTGTGTGAATAACACAGTGGCCTGTGAATGGTCAATACTATGTGTGAATAATCCTGTGGCCTGTGGATCGTCAATAGAGAGTGCGAATAATCCTGTGGCCTGTGTCCTATCAATACCGTTTGTAAATAATCCTTTGGCCTGAGGATGGACAATACTGTGTGTGAATAAGGCCGTGGCCTGTGAATGGTCAACATTGTGTGAAAAAAATCCTGTGGCCGGAGGATGGACAATACTGTGTGGGAATAACCCTTTGGCCTGTGAATAGTCAATACTGTGTGTGAGTAATCCTGTGGCCTGTGTACTGTCAATATTGTGTAAAAATAATCCTGTGGCCTGAGGATGATCAATAATGTATTTGAAAAATCCTTTGGCCTGAGGATGGACAATACTGTGTAGGAATAATCCTGTGATCTGTGGATAGTCAGTACTGTGTGTGAATATTATTCTGGCCTGAGGTTGTTTAATACTGTGTGCGATTAATCCTGAGGCCTGAGGCTGGTCAATAATGTGTGTGTATACTCCTGTGGCCTGTGGATGTTCAATACTGTGTGTGTATAATCCTGTGGCCTGAGGTTTGTCAATTCTGTGTGTGTAAGATTCTGTGGCCTAAGGATGGTCAATACAGCGTATTCATTAATGCTGTTGCTATAGGCTGGTCAATACTGTGTGGGAATAATCCTGTTGGCTGATAATGTTGAATACTGTGTGTGAATACTCCTGTGGCCTGAGGATGGTCAGTACAGTGACTAAATGATCCTGTGGTATGAGGATGGTCAATTCTGTGTGTGGATAATCCTCTGCAGTGTGAATGGTCAATAGAGTGTGTGCAAAACGCTTGGCCTGAGGATGATCAATACTGTGTGTGAGTAATCCTTTGAACGGAGGATGGTAAATACTTGTATGAATAATCCTGTGGCCTGTAAATTGTCAAGGCACTGTGTTAAATAATCCTGTGGCCTGTGAATCGTAAATACCGTGTGTGAAAACCCCTTGGCCTGAGGATGATCAATACAATGTGTGAACAATCCTGTGGCCTGAGGATGGTCAGAACTGTATGTAATTAATCCTGTTGCCTGAAGTTGTTCAATACTGGGTGTGAATAATCCTGTGCCCTGTGAATGGTCAATGGTGTGTGTGCATATTGCTGTGGACTGTGAATGGTCAATACTCTGTGTGAATAATCCTCTGGTTTTAGGATGGTTAACACTGTGTATGAGCAATCCTGTGGACGGAGGATGGTCAATACTATGTGGGAATAATCCTTTGGACTGTGGATGGTCAATGCAGTGTGTGAATAATCCTGTGCACTGTGAATGTTCAGTACCGTGTGTATGCTCAATACTGTGTGTGAATAATCCTGTGGACTGAGGCCAGTCAGTACTGTGTGTCACTAATCCTGTGGCCTGTGAATCGTAAATACTGTGTGAATAAGTCTTTGCATAAGGATGGACAATACTGTGTGTGAATAATAATGTGGACTGTGGATTGTCAATGCTGTGTGATAATAATCCTGTGAGCCATGGATGGTCAATACTGTGTGTTAATAATCCAGTGGCCTGAGGGCAGTCAATACTGTGTGTGAATAATCATGTGGATTGAGAATGGCCAAGACTGTGTTGGAATAACCCTTTGGCCTGAGAATAGTCAATACTGTGTGAGAATAATCCAGTGGACTGAGGATTGTGAATACTGTGTGTGAGTAATCGTGTGACCTGTGTACTGCCAACACTGTGTGTAAATAGTTCTGTGGCCAGAGGATGATCAATACTGTGTGTGAATAATCCTGTGGCCTGAGAAAGGTCAGTACTGTGCGGGAATAATCCTGTGGCCTGATGCTGGTCAATACTGTGTGTGAATAATCCTCTGGCCTGAGGATGGTAAATACTATGTGTGAACAATCCCATGGCTTGAGGATAGTCAGTATTGTGTGGGAATAATCATGTGCCCTGTAAATGGGCAAGACAGTGTGTTCATTAATCCTGTGTCCGTAGGCTGGTCAATACTGTGTGTGAATAATCCTGTGGCCTGAGAATCGTCAATACTGTGTGGGAATAATCCTGTGACCTGTGAATGGTCAAGATAGTGTGTTCATTAATCCTGCGGCTGTATGCTGGTCAATGCTGTGTGGGAATAATCCTGCTGGCTGAGAATATTGAATATTGTGTGTGAATACTCCTGTGGCCTGAGGTTGGGCAATACAGTGTGTGAATGATACTGTGGCCTGAGGATGATCAATGCTATGTGTGAACAATCCTGTGGCTGTGAATGGTCAATACTGTGTCAGAATAATCCTGTGGATTGAGGATGTTCAATACTGTGTGGGAATCATCCTGTGACCTGTTAATTGGAAAAGAGAATGTGTTCATTAATCCTGTGGCGTCGGGTTGGTCAATACAGTGTGTGAATGATCTTATGGCCTTAGGATGATCAATACTGTGTGCGAATAATCCTCTGGCCTGTGAATGGTCAATACTGTGTGTGAATAAGCCTTGACCTGAGGATGGATCAATACTGCGTGTGAGTAATCCTGTGGACAGAGGATGGTCAATACTGTGTGGGAATAATCCTGTGGCCTGATGATGTTCAATACTTTGTGAATACCCCTGTGGCCTGAGGATGGATAAAACTGTGTGGTAATAATCCTCTGACCTGTAAATGGTCAAGACAGTGTGTTCACTAATCCTGTGGCCATATGCTGGCCAATGCTGTGTGTGAATAATCCTGTTGGCTGAGAATGTTAAATACTGTGTGGGAGTAATTCTGTGGCCTGAGGTTGGTCAATACTATGTGTGAATAATTCTGTGGCCTGAGTGTGGTCATTTTTTGTGTGTGAAAAATCCTGTGGTCTGAGGACGGTCAATATTGTTTGTGAATAATCCTTTGGACAGTTAATGGTTAATACCATGTGTGCATAATGGTAAAATTCTAGAATCCATCATTAAGGATGAGGTTTCTAAATTCATGGAAGAGCAGGGTCGGATTAGAACAAATCAACATAGATTTAGTAAGGGGAGGTCGTGCCTGACAAATCTGTTGGAGTTCTTTGAAGAGGTGACAAGTAGGTTAGACCGGGAAAACCCAGTCGATGTGGTCTACCTACACTTCCAAAAGGCCTTTGATAAGGTGCCACACGGGAGGCTGCTGAGCAAGGTGAGGGCCCATGGTGTTCGAGGTGAGCTACTGGTATGGATTGAGGATTGGCTGTCTGACAGAAGAAGGGCTTATGCCCGAAACGTCGATTCTCCTGTTCCTTGGATGCTGCCTGACCTGCTGCGCTTTGCCAGCAACACATTTTCAGCTCGTGTCTGACAGAAGGCAGAGGGTTGGGATAAAAGGTTCTTTTTCGGAATGGCAGTCGGTGACAAGTGGTGTCCCGCAGGATTCAGTGTTGGGGCCACAGCTGTTCACATTATATATTAATGATCTAGATGAAGTGCCTGGGGGCATTCTAGCGAAGTTTGCCGATGATACGAAGTTAGGTGGACAGACAGGTAGTACTGAGGAAGTGGGGAGGCTGCAGAAGGATCCAGACAGTTTGGGAGAGTGGTCCAGGAAATGGCTGATGGAATTCAATGAGAGCAAATGCGAGGTCTTGCACTTTGGAAAAAAGAATAGAAGCATGGACTACTTTCTAAACGATGAGAAAATTCGTAAAGCCAAAGTACAATGGGATCTGGGAGTGCTAGTTGAAGATTCTCTAAAGGTAAACATGCAGGTTGAGTCCGTGATTAAGAAAGCGAATGCAATGTTGTCAATTATCTCAAGAGGGTTGGAATATAAAAGCTCACTGTTGTGCTACTGAGACTTTATAAAGCCCATTTGGAGTACTGTGTCCAGTTTTGGTCCCCACACCTCAGGAAGCACATACTGGCACTGGAGCATGTCCAGCAGAGATTCACACGGATGATCCCTGGAATGGTAGGTCTAACATATGAGGAACGGCTGAGGATCTTGGGATTGTATTCATTGGAGTTTAGAAGATTAAGGGGAAATCTAATAGAAACTTACAAGATAATACATGGCTTGGAGAGGATGGACGCTAGGAAATTGTTTCCGTCAGGTGAGGAGACTAGGACCCGTGGGCACAGCCTTAGAATTAGAGGGGGTAAATTCAGAACAGTAATGCGGAGACATTTCTTCAGCCAGAGAGTGGTGGGCCTGTGGAATTCATTGCCACAGAATGTCTTCAAGGCAGAAATTGATAAATTCTTGATGTCACAAGGAATTAAGGGCTACGAGGAGAATGCGGGTAAGTGGAGTTGAAATGCCCATCAGCCATGATTGAATTGCGGAGTGGACTCGATGGGCCGAATGTCCTTACTTCCACTCCTATGTCTTATGGTCTTATAATCCTTTGGCCTCTGAATCACCAGTACTGTGCTTGAGCAATCCTGTCGACTGAGGATGGTCAGTACTGTGTGTGAATAATCCTGAGGCCTCAGGATGTAGAATACTGTGTGTGAATAATCCTGTGGCCTGTGAATGGTCGATGCTGTGTATGAGTAATGCTGTGGACTGTAAATGGTCAATACCGTGTGTGAAGAATCCTATCGTTTTAGGATGGTCCATACTGTGTGTGAGTAATCCTGTGGACTGAGGATGGTCAATATAGTGTGTGAATATTCCTGTGCACTGTGAATGCTCAATACTGTGAATAATCCTGTGGCCTGACGTTGGTCGGTTCAGTGTGTGTATAAGTCTATGTACTGAGAATGATCAATACTGTGTGTGATTAATCCTGTGGCCTGAGGATGGTCTATACACGCATGATTAATCGTGTGGATTGAGAATGATCAATACTGTGTTTGAACAATCCTGTAGCCTGAGAATGATCAATACAGTGTGGGCATAATCCTTTGGCCTGAGAATGGTGAAAAGCATGTGTAATTAATCCTGTTGCCTGTAGTTGGTCAATACTCTGTGTGAACTATCCTGTGGCCTGTGTCTGTTCATTGCAGTATGTGAATAATCCTGTGGACTGAGGACGGTCAATATTGTGAGAGAATAATCCTTTGGAATGTGAATGGTCAATACAGTGTGTCAATAATCCTGTGGCCCATGAGTCGTCAATACTGTGTGTGAATAATCCTTTGTCTAAAGATGGGCAATACTGTGTGTGAATAATCCTTTGGACTGAGAATGGTCAATACTGTGTGGGAATAACCGTTGGGCCAAAGGATAGTCAATACTGTGTGTGTTAAAAATCCTGCTGCCCGAGGATGTTCAATACAGCAAGTGAATAATCCTGTGGCCTGAGGAAGGTCCATACTGTGTGCTGAAAATCCTGTGGAATGTGACTGGTCAATACTGTATATTAATAATCTGTGGACTGTGCATGTTCAATACTGTTTGTTAATAAAACTATGGCCTGTGGATGGTCAATACTGGGTGTTAATAAACTGTGACCTGCGCATGTTCAGTACTGTTTGTACTGAATGGTCAAAGCAATGTGTTTATTAATCCTGTGGCCATATGTTCGTCAATACTGTGTGTGAATAATCCTGTGGGCTGAGAATGTTGAATATTGTGTGTGACTACTCCTGTGGCCTCTGTACTGTCAACACTGTGTGTAAATAATCCTGTGGCCTGAGGCTGGTCAATAATGTGTGGGAATAATTTTGCTACCCGAGGATTGTCAATACTTTGTGTGAATAATCCTATGGCCTGAGGACGGTCAATACTGTGTGAGAGTAATCCTGTGGTCTGAAAATGGTCAATACTGTGTGAAAATAATCCTGTGGCCTGAGAATGGTCAATACTGTGTGTGAATTAACTTGTGGCCTAAGAATTGTGAATTCAGTGTGTGAATAATCCTGTGGACTGAGGGCAGTCAATACTGTGTGTGAATAACCCTATGGCCCGTGAATCGTAAATACTGTGCGTGAATAACCCTTAGCCTAAGGAATGTCAATACCGTGTGCGAATAGCCCTTTGCGTAAGGATGGGCAATACTGTGTGTGAATAATGATGTGGCCTGTGGATGGTCAATGTTGTGTGACAATAATCATGTGGGCTGTGGATGGTCAATACTATGTGTTAAAAATCTGTGGCCTGTGCATGGTCAATATTGTTTACAAATAATACTGTGTCCTGAGGATGGTCAATACTGTGCATGAATAACCCTTGGCCTGAGGATGGTCAATACAATGTGTGTACAATCGTGTTGCCTGAGGTTGTTCAATACCATTTATTAATAATCCTGTGGCCTGAGAATGGTCAATATAGTGTGAGAATAATCCTGTTGCCTAAGGATGATCAATACTGTGTAGGAATAATCCTGTTCCTTGAGGATTGTCAATACGTTGTGTGGATAATTCATGGCCTGAGGATGGTCAATACTGTGTGTAAATAATCCTATGACTTCAGGATGGTCAATACTATGTGGGAATAATCCTGTGACCTGTAAATGTTGAAGACAGAGTATTCTTTAATCCTGTGGCCATCTGCTAGTCAATGCTGTGTGTGTATAAACCTGTGCCCTGTGAATGGTCAATACTGTGTATGAATATTGCTGTGGCTTGAGAATCGTCAATACTGCGTGGAAATAATCATGTGATGTGTCAATGATCAAGACAGTGCGTTCATTAATTCTGTGGCTGTATGGTGGTCAATACTGTGTGTGAATAATCCTGTGGACTGAGAATGGTCAATACTGTGTGGGAATAACCGTTGGGCCGAAGGATAGTCAATACTGTGTGTGTTAAATATCCTGCTGCCCGAGGATGTTCAATACAGCGAGTGAGTAATCCTGTGGCCTGAGAATGCTCCATACATTGTGTGAAACATTACGTTGCCTGAGGACAGCCATACTGTGTGTGAATAATCCTGTGGCCTTAGAATAGTCAATAATGTATGGGAATATTCCTATGGCCTGTGAATCGTCGGTACTGTGTGTGAATAACCTTTGGCCCGAGGATGGTCAATACTGTATGTAAATAATCCTTTGGACAGTGAATGATCAATACCATGTATGCATAATGCTCTGGCCTGTGAATCGCCAATACTGTGTGTGAACAATCCAGTAATTTGAGAATTGTCAATACTGTGAGTGAATATTCCTGTAGCCTGATGATGGTCAATATAGTGTGAAAATAATCATGTGCCCTGAGGATGGTCAATAGCGTGTGTGACTACTCCTGTGGCCTGAGAATGGGCAATACTGTGTGTGAACAATCCTGTGGCCTGAGTATGGTCAATACTGTGTGAGAATAATCCTGTGGTCTGAGGACCGTCAATACTGTGTGAGAATAATCCTGTTGTCTGAGGACCGTCAATACTGAGTGTGAACAATCCTGTGGCTTGAGGATGGTCAATACTGGATGCGAATATTTCTGTGACCTGTAAATGGTCAAAACAGTGTGTTCATTAATCCTGTGGCCGTATGCTGGTAAATACTATGTGTGAATAAACCTGTGGCTTGAGAATGGTCAATACTGTGTGGGAATAATCCTGTGGTCTCAGAATATTCAATACTGTGTGTGAACAATCCTGTGGCTTGAAGATAGTCAATATTATCTGGAAGTAATTCTGTGACCATGTAAATGGTTAAGACAGTGTGTTCATTAATCCTGTGGCCCTGTTCCAATCAATACTGTGTGTAAATAATGCTGTGGGCTGGGAATATTGAATATTGTGCATGAATATTAGTGTGTCCTGAGGATGGTCAGTACTGTGTATGGATAATCCAGTCACCTGAGGATGTTCAAGACAGTGTATGAATTATCCTGTGGCCTGTGAATTGTGAATACTGTGTGTGAGTAATCCTGCGGTCTGTAGACTGTCAATACTGTGTGTAAATAATCCTATGGTCTGAGGATGATCAATACAGTGTGTGAATAATCCTGTGGCCTGAGGACTGTCAATATTGTGTGTAAATAATCCTATGGTCTGAGGATGATCAATACAGTGTGTGAATAATCCTGTGGCCTGAGGACTGTCAATATTGTGTGTGAAAAATCCATGGCCTGAGGATGGTCAATACTGTGTGTGAACAATCCCGTGCCTGGAGGATGGTCAATACAGTGTGTTAATAATCCTGTGACCTACAAATGTTGAAGACAGAGTGTTCATTAATCCTGTGGCCATGTGCTAGTCAATGCTTCGGTGTCTGGAAGGTCAAAACTGTGTGTGAATAATCCTGTGCACGGTGAATGCTGAATACTGTGTGTGAATAACCCTTGGATGGTCATTACTGTGTGTGAACAATCCTGTGACCTGAGGGTAGTGAGTACTGTCTGTGAATAACCCTGCAGCCTGAGGGTGATCAATTCACTGTGTGAACAATCCTGTGGCCTGAGAATGGTCAAAACTCTGTATGAATGAAACTGAGACCTGTAAATGGTTAAGACAGTGTTTTCATTAATCCTGTGGCCTAATGGTGGTCAATACTGTGTTTGAATATTCCTGTGACCTGAGAATGTTTATTTTTTTTAAGTATCCCTGTGTACTGAGGATGGCCAATAATGTGTGTAAATAATCCTGGGAACTATGAATGCTCAATACTGTGTGGGAATAATCTTGTGGCCTGAGAATGGTCAATGCTGTGTGTGAATAATCCTGTGGCCTGATGATGGTCAATACTTTATGTGAATAATTATGTTGCGTGAGGATGTTCAGTACAGTGTGTGAGTAATCCAGTGGCCTGATGATGGTCAATACCTTGTGAAAATAATTCTGTGGCCTGAGGATCATCAATACTGTGTGTGAAAAATCCTGTGGCTTGAGGTAAATCAATACTGTATATGAATAATCCTGTGTCCTGATAATGTGTGAATAATCCTGGTACCTGAGGACAGTCAATAATGTGTGTTACTAATCCTGTGGCCTGTGAATCGTCAATACTGTGTGAGAATAATCCTCCGGCCTGTGAAGTGTCAATGTGGTGTGTGAATAATTCTCTGGCATGAGGATGGTCATAACAGTGTGTTCATTACTCCTGGGTCTGTAGGCTGGTCAATACTTTGTGTGAATAATCCTGTGACCTGTAAACTGACAAGGCAGTAGTTTCAAAAATCCTGTGGAAGTAGGCTGGTCAATACAGTGTGTGAATAATACTGAGGCCTGAGGATGCAGAATACCTGTGTGAATAATCCTGTGGACTGTGGATTGTCAATACTGTGTTTAAATAATCCTGGGAACTATGAATGCTCAATACTGTTTATGAATTCTCCTGTGGCCTGAGGTTGGTCAATACTGTGCGTGAGTAATCTTGTGGCTGGAGGCTGGTCAATAATGTGTGAAAATAATCCTGTGGCCTGCGGAATGTCAATACTGTGTGTGAATAATCCTGTGGCATTAGGGTGGTCTATACTATGTGTGAATAATTCTTTGCGTGAGGATGGTCAATATTGCGTGTGAATAATCCTGTTGCCTGAGGATGTTCAATAATGTTTGCCACTAATCCGGTGGCTTGAGGATGGTCAATACTGTGTGTGAATAATCCTTTGGACAGTGAATGGTCAGTTCCATGTGTGAATAATCCTGTGGCTTGAGGATGGTCAACTCTATGTGTGATTAATCCTGTTGCCTGAGGTTGTTCAATCCTGTGTGAGAATAATCCTGTTACCTGTGAATGGTCAATACTGTGAGTGAATAATCGTGTGGTCTACGAATGGTCAATACTGTGTGTGAATTATCCTATGAACTGAGGATGGTCAACACGATGTGTAATTATTCCTTTGTACTGTGAATGGTCAATACAGTGTGTGAATAATTCTGAGACCTGAGGATGTAGAATAATGTGTGCAAATAATCCTGCAGCCTGAGGATGGAGGATACTTGTGTGAATATTCCTGTGGACTGTGGATTGTCAATACTGTGTGTAAATAATCCTGGGAACTATGAATGCTCAATACTGTTTATGAATACACCTGTGGCCTAAGGTTTGTCAATAATGTGTGTGAATAATCTTGTGGGCTGATGGTGGTCAATAACATGTGAAAGTAATCCTCTGGTTTGAGAATGGTCAATACTGTGTGTGAATAACCCTTGGCCTGTGGATGGTCAATAATATGTGTGAATAAATCTTTGGCCTGAGGATGGTCAATACAGTGTGTGAATAATCCTGTGCCTTTAAAGTGACAAGGCAGTGGATTCAAAAATCCTGTGGCCGTAGACTGGTCAATACAGTGTGTGAATAATTCTGAGGCCTGAGGATGTACAATACTGTGTGCGAATAATCCTGTGGCCTGTGAACGGTCAATACTGTGTGTAAATTATCCTTGGACAGTGAATGTTCAATACCACGTGTGAATAATCCTCTGGCCTGTGAATCATCAATACTGTGTGTGAATAACTCTTGGCCTGAGGATGGTCAATACTGTGTGTGAACAATCCTGTGGCCTGAGGATGGTCAAAACTATGTGATTAATCCTGTTGCCTGTGGTTGTTCAATACTGTGGATGAAAAATCCTGTGGCCTGTGGATGTTATTTCTGTTTGTTAATAATACTGTGGCCTGAGGATGGTCAATACTGTGTGTGTGAATAATCCTGTGCACTGTGACTGCTCAATACTCTGCATGAATAAATCGTGTGTCCTGAGAGTAATCAATAAAGTGTGGGAATAATCCAGTGGCCTAAGGATAGTCAATACTGTGTGTGAATAAGGCTGTGGCCTGTGGATGGTCAGTACTGTTGTAAATAATCTTGTGGCCGGAGGCTGGTTAATGCAGCGTGTGAATAATCTTGAGGTCTGATGATGGTCAATACCGTGAATAATCCTGTGCCCTGAGGATATTCAATATTGTATGTGAATAAACCTGTGGCCTGTGACGGTCAATGCTGTGTATGAATTATCCTTAGACAGTGAATGGTCAATACCATGTGTGAATAATCCTCTGGCCTGTGAATCGTCAACAATGTGTGTGAATAATCCTTGGCTGAGGATGGTCAAAACTGTGTGCGAATAATCCTGTGGCCTGTGAACCGTCAATACTGTTTGTTAATAATAAAGTGGCCTGTGGATGGACTATACAAAGTGTTGAATAATACTGTGCACTGTGAATGCTCAATACTGTGTGTGAATAGTCCTGTGGCCTGAACATGGTCAATACTGTGTGTGAATAATCCTGTTGCCTGAGGATAGTGAGTACTGTCTGTGAATAATCCTGTGACCTGTAAATGGTCAAAACAGTGTGTCCATTAATCCTCTGGCCGACGATGATCAATACTATGTGTGATTAATCCTGTGTCCTAAGAATGTTGAATATTGTTTGTGAATATTCCTGTGGCCGGAGGTTGGTCAATAATGTGTGTGACTAATCCTCTGGCGTGTGAATCCTTAGTACTGTGTGTGAATAACCCTTGGCTTGAGGATGAACAAAACTGTGTGTGAGTAATCCTGTGGCCTAAGAATGATCAATACGATGTGTGATTAATCCTGTTGCCTGAGGTTGTTCAGTCCTGCGTTTGAATAATCCTGTTACCTGTGAATGTTCAATGCTTGTGTGAATAATCCTGTGGTCTTCGGATGGTCAATACTGTATGTGAGTAATCCTGTGGACTGAGGATGGTCAATATTGTGTGTGAATAATCGTCCGGACTGATGATGGTCAATGATGTGTATGAATAATCCTTTAGCCTGTGAATCGTCAATATTGTGTGGGAATAAACCTTTGCCTAAGGATAGTCAATACTGAGTGTGAATAATTCTGTGCACTGTGACCGCTCAATACTCTGCGTGAATAAACATGTGGCCTGAGTGCAGTCAATACTGTGTGGGAATAATCCCGTGGCCTGAGGATAGTCAGGGAATAGGGCTGTGGCCATTGAATGGTCACTACTGTGTGTTAATAATCTGTGGCCTGAGCATAGTCAATCCTGTTTGTTAATAATACTGCATCCTGTGAATGGTCAATACTGTGTGTGAATAATCCTGTGGCCTGAGGGTAGTCAATACTGTGTGTGGGTAATCCTGTGGCCTGTAATTGTTCAAGACAGTTTGTTCAAAAATCCTGTGATCATAGGCTGGTCAATACAGTGTGTGAGAAATCCTGTGACCCGAGGATGGTCACTCCTGTGTGTGGATAATCCTGTTGCTTGAGGATGTTCAATAATGTGTGTGACTAATCCGGTGGCCTGATGATGGTCAATGCTGTGTGGTAATAAGCCTGTGGCCTGAAAATAGTCAATACTGTGTGGGAATAGTCCTGTGCCTTGAGGATATTCAATACTGTGTGTGAATAATCCTGAGACCTATGAATGGGTAATACTGTGTGAATAATCCTGCAGCCTGAGAATGGTCAATACTGTGTGTGAATTATCCTCTGGCCTGAATTCATAAATACTTTATGTAAATGCTCCTATGGCCTGAGGATGGTCAATAGTGTGTATGAAAAATCCTGTGGCCACTGATGTGGTGGTTTTGGATGAGCAGCTGGTTGATCCTCTCCCTCCAATGTCCCTCCCTATCTCTGCAAACCCCTCCAGCTGCAGCAATCCGTGCTGGCTTTGTAACACCGTTCAGGTCCTGGCCACTCTCTGTAACACTCTCACCACCTCCAGCACCTTCATCTCTCCCTGTTCCTGTCACGTCATTAAACCCTGACAATGATTCCCCTTCCCATTGCCCTCCTCCAGCGAGCAGACCCTTTGCGGTCCCTTTAAAACTTTCTCTTCTCGCACGCTCTCACTTCTGGATTTTAAGCACGTTTTGCTGATCTTGTTTGCCTCATAATCTAATATGATCCATTTTGTCCTGAGTGAGGGATAGGAGTGAGTTTCTTGTTGAGGTTTTGTCTGTTTCGATGGAATGTACTTTTTTGAGTGATTTACACGGTTCCTTCAAATGTTTTCCACTGTTCATTTACAGACACATGTTCCTGTCTGTTTAGCCTGTTTACCTTGGTCACTTCTGTCAAATTTACACAATTGTAATTTGTCCTTTCTGTGATTCACTCTAAAACTTTATATTTCTTTAAATTGCACTTTATCACAATTTCCCGGAGGATCTCTCCAGGTGACATTATCATTCACTAAGTTTCATCACACAACCATTGATCTGACATTGTGCAACTAGCTAGGGACATAACTATGTGTTATTCAAAGAAACACTGAAAAAAATTGTCTGTACTCCCCTTCCACTATCACTGTTGTCAGTGTGATTGTCCTAGATTATTCGAATATTGAAGTTTCCCAAAATTATCACAATATCTTTGTTAAAAAAATTCCAATTAATTCCTGTTTAATGCAGTGATGTGCAATGAAATGCTGTTCGGTAGCTAAAACTGTTCTACTTTTTCTGTCCTTGGCAAATAGTAGCCAAATCACCAGAACGAAGGACCCGATACCTAACATGAGCAAAACTAATGTACTGTACAAAATACCATGCAAGGACTGCACAAAACACTATATAGGACAAACAGGAAGACAGCTGACAATCCGCATACATGAACATCAACTAGCCACGAAACGACACGACCAGCTATCCTTAGTAGCCACACACACAGACAACAAGCAACATGAATTCGACTGGGACAACACCACTATCATAGGGCAAGCCAGACAGAGAACAGCCAGGGAATTCCTAGAGGCATGGCATTCATCCATAAACTCCATCAACAAACACATCGACCTGGACCCAATATACCAACCACTACAGCGGACAGCTGAAACTGACAACCGGAAGCGGCAGGGACAGACCACTATAAACACCGGAGGAAACATCAAAGAAGCGCTTCGCAGGAGGCTCCCAAGCAGTGATGATGTCGCCTAGCCAGGGGACGAAACGTTTGCAACAAAAACTTCCAGCTCGGCGAACAGAACCACAACAACGAGCACCCGAGCTACAAATCTTCGCACAAACTTTGAATAGTAGCCAGAATTTACATTCCGACTCTACTTCATGATCTGCAGCCAAATGCTTTCTCTGTAATGCCTTTGTTATCCATTATAGTTCTCGTTGCACATTTTGACTGAATTTCTGCAAGGTTGTGAGCTATTTAATACTTATGTTCACCTTTTGTTCGTCCTGTAACCACGTCTCCCTGGTGTCTAAATTTCTTTTATCTCTGTGTCACAAATCCATCTACCTTATTGCAGAGACCTTGTCCATGCGAAAAAAAGACATAATTTACTCTTTCCCACAATGTCCTGTCACATACCTATTCGCTGATGTACAGGTTAAGTTAAACTCTGTTCCTTTCGGTTCCTTTCTGAATGTCTTCAGCCAAATTCCCATGCTGTTCGTCTGCTTCACCTTTTCTCTTTGGATTTGGAATGTTCCTTCACCTGAACCCTGTTCCTGCATCCTCTCTGTCAGTTTAAAGCCTTGTCCATAAACCCACGGACATGATTGGCCAAGACACTGATCCCAGCACAGGTCCAGTGGGTCCATCCTAATGGATTATTTTTTATAAATCAGGTATGGGATGTGGGCGTTTCTGGCTGACCAGCCTTTCTTGTCCAGCCCTAGCTGCCATTGAGCTGAGTAACTTGCTCAACCATTTCAGAGGGTAATTGAGAGGCAAACACTTTGCTGTGGTTATGTAGTGCAGACCACTTCAGGATGGGCAGATGTCCATCTCTGAAGGACAAGTGTTTGCGTTTTTTGTACATCAGCAATGGTCTCATACTTGCATGTGGATTGTTAATTACTATTTTTAAAGTTATTGATTTCAAATTCCACCATTTCTGATGGTGGATTCAAACCTTTCACCCCTGTACATTAGCTGAGGTTTTGGATACGTGCTGTAGTAATACCACTTGGCCATTACTTCACCTGCTCAATGGTTGCCCATCCCTGAACACTGACACCAGTGCATCATGTATCTACACCCGTTCTTCCGACACAATTGTTTGATCTTGATAACTTGCTGCACTCTGGTGATATCACTCAGTCTCTCTCCATGTGGTATCCCTCACTGTGTGGGTCTAATTGCTGCCTCTGTCAGTGTCTCTCACTCAGGATTTCCAGATCCTGAACCAACAGAATTCTCCACTCCAGACAGATGCAGCAGCACAGGTCAGGGATGGAAACTGAGATTTTCCAGATCTCTGTGGGACACAGTGCCATTTTCCATGTGTAAATCTCACCGCATCAGTCTAATTTCCCATTCTATCTCTTTGTCTCCTACACGTACTCAGGAAGGTCCTGACTCAATAGACTTCCCAACTGGGTGTCTCGTCAATCATCACATTGAAGATGTTTGGTCAGCCAGAGAGACAAAGGGCAGGGAGATCTGGAGCCTTCAATAAATCCTACAGCAAGGTAAGATCACTCACAGTGCACAGAGTGGAGAGCAATAAGAGGGCTCCAAACATTAGCTAACAAGACATGACACAGACACAGTGCTGGAGGGGGAGCACAATACAGACATACCACAGGCTCAATCCCTGCTCATAATGTAAGGTCTATTGTTCTAAGACTAACCACACTGCAACACTGAATCTATGTCATATCTTGGTGACCAATGTCTTCAATAATTTTTTAAATCCTATAACAGTTGCTATCTTTGTAACCACCTCCCTTCCTTACAGTCACTTCACTAATTTGCAACGTACTGCATTCCAGCCTACCATCCCTATCGCTGTAACTTGCTTCAGTGTCTGCAGCATGCCTTATCTCAGTAGTCTCCTCCTCTTTAACTGGATACAGAGTCATGTAGCACGGAAACAGAACCTTCACTCCAACCCATCAATGCTGACCATGATTCTTATACTAAACGTGTGGCATTTGCCTGCGTTTGGCCCTTGTCTCTTCAAACCTTCTCCTCTCCATGTATCTCCCCAAATGTCTTTTCCATGTTGTAATTGTACACATTTCTCCCATTTCCTCTGGCGGCCCGTTCCATCTATGCACCATCCTCTGTGGCTAATGTTGCTGCTCAGCTCCCTCTTTAAATCCTTGCTCTCTCACCTCCCATTTATATCCTCTAGCTTTGGACTCACCTCCCCTTGGCTTTTTACCTTACTGAGCCCCCGCATGGTTTTATAAACCTTTATAAGGTCAATCCGTAGCCTCCTCTGTCTAAGGCAAATATTTAGGACAATGTTACAAATGTCTCCAATTCATATCAAAGCTCTGGACAATGAAGGAAAGTGCGTCAAATACTGCTTTCACCACCCTGTCCAACTGCAATGTCACTTCCAAGGAATAATGTTACTGCACCCCTTGGTCTCTCTCTGTTCGACAACACTGTCCAGGGCCAAACCATTAACAGTGATAGTCCTCCCTGGTTTGTCTCAACAAAACCCAATACCATACGTCAACTGCATCTTTCATTCTTTGGTCCACTGGCTCCGTTGTTCAAGAGCCCCTTTGATAACCATATTCACTGCACACGACGCTATTAATTTGATCATCTGCAAACTTACTAACAATGACTCCTATATTCTCAATCAAATCGTTTCTGTAGATGATACATATCAGTGGGCCCAGCCCCGATCCTTATAGCACACCGCTGGTCACAGGCCTCCAGTCTGAACAACAATCCCCTTCCACCACCCTCTGTATCCAACTGTCAAGCCAATTTTGCATCCAGGTGGCTAACTCTCCCTGATCCCATGTGATCTAACCTTCTGAACCAGTATATCATGCTAAACCCTGTCATAGGTCCTGCTGATTTTAGTGTAGACAATGCATGATCACCACTTCAACAAAAGCAATCAAGTTAGTGAGACCTGACTTTGTACTCACAAATCTGTGCTGACTATCTTTCATCAATCCTTGCCTTTGCAAATGCATGTAACTCCTGTCTGGCAGAATCACATCCACAACGTACCCATCACTGACATCTGGCTAATTGGTCTTTAGTTCCCTAGCATTCCATCACAGCGTTTCTCAAAAAATTGACCAAAACGATATTCTTGTCATCGTTGTACAGCATGGAAACAGATCCTACAGTTGGTAGAAAACACAATCTCAAACTAAACCCATCCCAGCTGCCTGTTGCTGGCCCATATCCCTCCAAACATTTCCTATTCACGTACTTATCAAAATGTCTGAAAAACGTTGTTACTGTACCCACATCCACCCCTTCCTCAAGAACTTCATTCCACACTCAAACCGCCCTCTGTGTAACAATTTGACTCTCATGTCATTCATTTGAAGATCTCTTTCCTCTAACCTTAAAAATGTGGCCCCTTCTCTTGAGACTCCCCAGTGCTGAGGAAAATGCAGCTACCGTTAACTCTATCTATATCTCTCATTATCTTCTAAACTTCTATAAGGTCACCACTCAATCTCCAGGCTCCTGTGAAAAATGTCTCAGCATATCCTGCCATTTTTCAGATCTCAAGCCTTCCATACCCAGCAACATCCTGGTATATCTCTTCTGAACCCCTTGCAGCAGAATAATATCCTCTCTATAACTGGGTGATCAGAACTGGGTAGAGTGTTGCAGAAGAGGCCTCACCAATCTCAACATGACGTCCCAAATCCTACACTCAATGGACTGAGCAATAGTTAATCATGCCAAGCACTGCCTTATCCATCCTGTGATGCAAGCTTCAAAAATTATGTACCCAGAGATCGCTCTGCTCTGAAACACTAACCGAGGCCCTAACATTAATTGTATAAGCTCTACCCTTGTTTGTTTTACCAAATTTATTAGATTGCATTTATTCAAATTAAATTCCTTCTACAGTTTTTCAGCCCATTCACTCATCAAGATCCCTTTGTAATCTTAAAATCCTCCTTCACTGCCAACTATTCCACCCTCCAAACTTCCAGCCCATCTCACATGGCTGTCAATGGTACAAAAACCTTTGCTCGGGGCTCCACAATTTCTTCCCTAGCATCGCCTGTCTTAAAGTTAATCAGGTCCTGGGGCTTTCCATACCTTTGTGTTATAAAGCTTCCAGTACCACCTCTTCTATAACATGCACTCTTTTCAAGTCATAGAGATGTACAGCATGGAAACAGACCCTTCGCTCCCACTCATCCATGCTGACCAGAAGATCTAAACAAATCCATCTCATTAACCAGCATTTGGCCCATGTACCACTAAACCATTACAATTCATATACCCATCCAGATACCTTTTAAATGTTGTCTTAGTATCAGTATCTGTTAGGTTCTCTCTCAGTTCATTTCATACACGCATCACCTTATGCATGAAAAAAACCGTTCCTTCGGTCCCTTTTAAATCTTTCCCCTCTAAACGTAAGCTAATGCCCTCTAGGTTTGGACTACCCAATCCCTGGGAAAAGACCTTGAATGTTTACCCTTTCCTGCCCCTCATGTTTATATAAACTTCTGTCAGGTCACCCCTCAGTCTCCGATGCCCCTTGGAAAATAACCCCAGATTATTCAGCAACAACCCTGGCAATATCTTGTCAATCTTTTCTGAGCACTTTCCAGTTTCACAACATCATTCCTAGAGCAGGGAGGCTGGAATTGCAGAGAACTCCAATTGTAGTCTAACGTATTACTCTTGTTCCCTGAGTTCCCCAGTCTTTGTCCACAGTAAGTTCTGGAGTGAAAAAGTTGTTTAGGATCTTAGCAAATATCCTAAAGTTCCATACATCAATTGCCTCATTGATCTTTCAGGGCCCTTATTTTGTCTCTAGTTACTCTTTTACTCAATATACTTATACAATCACTTTTGTATTCTCCTTATCCTTCTCTGCCGAGGCTATTTCATGTACCCTTTCTGCATTCCTGATTTCCACCCACAATGTATTCCTACAGCTCCTGTGATCCTCGTGGATTCCCTTGATCCAGCTGGCTATACCTGACATGTGCCTCCTTTTCCTTGACCCTTGACCAGACCCTCAATATACAGCCAGTGATTACGAATGCTGTCAGCATTGAGCTGCACACAAACAGGAACATGCTGGCGCTGATCGCACAATTTATCTCACTTTTAAAATATTCTCATTTGCCAGACTTCCCTTTCCCTGCAAATAGATTCCCCAATCACCTTTTGAAAGTTCCTGATTAAGACTATCAAGATTGATCTGGCCCCATTTTATAATTTGAACTTGTGGACCAGGCCTGTCCTTTTCCATCGCTATTTTCAAACTAATAGAACTGTGGTCACTTTGGCGAAATGCTTTTCCACTACGCCTCAGTCCCTTTCCCTATCTTATTTCCCAAGGGGAGGTCAGGTTTTGCCGTTTCTCTTTTCAGGCCATTTACATAATTATCGGGAGTTTCTGGAACACAATTACAAAATTCCTCCCTTGCACACACTGAACACTGGCAGTCCCAGCCGAGGTTTGGAAAGTTTAAAAACCCCTACACATAACAGCCCTATTATTATGATTGGTGTTTGAGATCTCCTGACATATTTAGAATTTAAAAAAAGATAGAACATAGAACAGTACAGCACAGAACAGGCCCTTCAGCCCACAATGTTGTGCCGACCATTGATCCACATGTATGCACCCTCAGATTTCGGTGACCATATGCATGTCCAGCAGTCTCTTAAATATCCCCAATGACCTCGCTTCCACAACTGCTGCTGGCAACGCATTCCATGCTCTCTCAACTCTCTGTGTAAAGAACCAGCCTCTGACATCTCCTCTATACTTTCCTCCAAATAGCTTAAAACTATGACCCCTCATGTTAGTCATTTCTGCCCTGCGAAATAGTCTCTGGCTATCGACTTTATCTATGCCTCTCATTATCTTGTATACCTCAATTATGTCCCCTCTCCTCCTTCTTTTCTCCAATGAAAAAAGTCCGAGCTCAGTCAACCTCTCTTCATAAGAAAAGCCCTCCAGTCCAGGTAGCATCCTGGTAAACCTCCTCTGAACCCTCTCCAAAGCATCCACATCATTCCTATAATAGGGCGACCAGAACTCGAACACAGTATTCCAAGTGCGGTCTAAACAAACTTTTATAGAGCTACAACAAGATCTCACGACTCTTAAACACAATCCTCCTGTTAATGAAAGTCAAAACACCATATGCTTTCTTAACAACCCTGTCCACTTGGGTGGCCATTTTAAGGTCTTTTGAAATCACTCTCTTTAACTATGTACCTGCACACCAAGATCCCTCTGTTCCTCCACACTGCCAAGAATCCTGTCCTTAATCCTGTACTCAGCTTTCAAATTCGACCTTCCAAAATGCATCACCTCGCTTTTATCCAGGTTGAACTTCATCTGCCACCTCTCAGCCCATCTCTGCATCCTGTCAATGTCCTGCTGCAGCCTACAACAGCCCTCTATACTGTCAACCACACCTCCAACCTTTGTGTCGTCTGCAAACTTGCTGACCCATCCTTCAATCCCCTCATCCAAGTCATTAATAAAAATTACAAACAGTAGAGGCCCAAGGACAGATCCCTGTGGAACACCACTCACCACAGACTTCCAGGCAGAATATTTTCCTTCTACTACCACTCGCTGTCTTCTGTTGGCCAGCCAATTCTGTATCCAGAGAGCTAAGTTCCCCTGAATCCCATTCCTCCTGACCTTCTGAATGAACCTACCATGGGGAACTTTATCAAATGCCTTGCTGAAGTCCATATACATCACATCCATAGCTCGACCCTCATCAAATTTTCTAGTCACATCCTCAACTCGATAAGGTTTGTGAGGAATGACCTGCCCCTCACAAAGCCGTGTTGACTGCATTTAATCAAGCCATGCTCTTCCAGATGGTCATAAATCCTATTCCTCAGAATCCTTTCTAACACCTTGCAGACGACAGACGTGAGATTGACTGGTCTGTAATTGCCGGGGATTTCCCTATTTCCTTTCTGGAAGAGAAGAATTACATTTGCCTCTCTCCAGTCCTCAGGTACGACTCCAGTGGAGAGCGAGGATACAAAGATCTTCGCAAGTGGCGAAGCAATTGCATTTCTCGTTTCCCAAAGCAGACGAGGACAAATCTGGTCCGGGCCTGGTGACTTGTCAATCTTAATGTTTGACAAAATTTTCAGCACATCAGCTTCCTCTATCTCTATCCATTTCATCATGCACACCTGCTCTGCAAAGGTTTCATTCACTACAAAGTTCGTTTCTTTCGTAAAGACAGAAGCAAAAAACTCATTTAGGGCTTCCCCTACCTCCTCAGACCCCACACACAAGTTCCCTATGCTATCCCTGATCGGCCCTACTCTTTCTTTGACCATTCTCTTATTCCTCACATAAGTGTAAAATGTCTTTGTGTTCTCTCTAATCCGTTTTGCCACGCCTTTCTCGTGCCCCCTCCTGGCTCTCCTCAGACCACTTTTGAGCTCCTCAGTTTCTCATATTTGTTCCTCAGTCTGCCACTGATTATTAGGCGTCAGCAATACGGTTGTGTCAAAGTGATGACCCATTCTTATTTCTCAGTTCGACTAACATAGCTTCACTGGGCTATCCCACAGGAATATCCTCTCTAAGTACTGCTGTGATGATTCATGCAATCAAATCCCACCACCACACATCTTCTCATGCCTCCACCTCGATGCTTCCTGCAGCGTCTCCACCATGAAACATTGAGCTGCCAGCCCTGCCCCTCCCTCAGCTGTGTTTCTGTGATAACTATAATCTCCCAGTCTGATGTTCCAGTCCATGCCCTGAGTTCATCTTCCTTAGCTGTCAGGTCCCTTGCATTGAAATACATGTAGTTTAATAACCAGTTTTCCCCCATTCCCTGCTATGTTCTTGCCTGCCTTGTCTTTTGAAATCACTCTCTTTAACTTGTGTACCAGCCTCAATCTTCTTTCTGGCCTAACGACTGTGTAAGGTCCAACACACTGCCAGACTAGGTTATATCCTCTCGAGCAGCTCTAGCAATTCACCCCACCAGGATGTGGGTCCCTCTCCTGCTCCCAGTTGAGATGCCTTTCCCACCCTGTCTCCCTGTGCTGACACCTTCAGGGATCTATGGACTTGTCCACCAAGGTCCCTGTATTCCTCAGTACTCCACAAGGACCTACCATTCATTATGTCTGTCCTTCGCTTATCGTACAGAGTATTACCTCACTTCAATCGAAACTAAACTCTGCTGAGATTATCAATCGATTGACATCGGGCTGCAGATGGAGACCATTCCTCCTCAGTGTGAACAACACCCTTACCTTTCATGTCATCTGCAAACCTACTCTTGATACCTTCTGCATTCACTTCAAAGTTATTATTCGACAGAATAACCAGCAATGGTTCCTGCACAGATCCCTGTGGTAAATCCACTGGTGAAGGTATGCAATCCACCAGTTTTGCATCCAATTTGCCAACTTGCCTTGGAACCCAGTCCTTTTGGACCAGCCTTCCATGATGGATCTTGTTTAAGGACTTATTCAAGTCCATGTAAACCACATCATCTGCACAGCCTTCATCAATATACTTAAGCACCATTTCAAAAAAACTGAACTGAATTCCTCAGACAGTATCTTCCTCTGCCAAATCCGTGATGACTAAACCGAGTTGATCCTTACCTTTGCAAGTGTTGATTCATCCTCACAATTGTTTCTAATATTTTCCCTCCCCCTGCTGTTAGACTATCTGCTCTGTAATTACCTGGCCTACCCCTGCTGCACTTTTTGAACAAAGGAACCACATTAGCGATCCTCCAATCATTCGGCACTTTACCTGTGTCCAGCAAAGTATTAAATATGTCCACCAGGGCCCCAACAATCTCTGGGTAATTAGCATGGCATCAAAGAATGCTTGTCCATGCAGTGACACCCACATCCCATGACAGAATAAATAAAAATACATATGTCCCTCCTTACCTCTGACACACCTCCCAGCTGCAGCAATCCTTACTGGCTTTGTAACACCATTCAGGTCCTGACCACTCTCTGGAACACTCTCACCACCACCAGAATCTTCACCTCTCCCTGTTCCTACCGTGTCATTAAACCCTGACAATGATTCCCCTTCGCACTGCCCTCCCCCTGCTAGCAGACCCTTTACAATCCCTTAAAAACTTACTCCTAAAACACCCTCTCATTTCAGGATGTGAAGTAATTTGTAGTGATCTTCTCAGCCTGATAATCTAATATGATCCATTTTGTCCTGAGTGCGGGACCGGTGGGGATTTCTTGCTGAGATTTGGTCTGTTTCAGTGGAATTACCTTTTGAGTGTTTTACACCTTTCCTTCAAATGTTTTCCACTGTTCATTTACAGACACATATTTCAGTCTGTTTCGCCTGTTTACCTTGGTCAGTTCTCCTCTCAAACTCATGTAGTTGTCTATTTTTGTTTCTAGTTGTAGCTTGTCCTTTCTGTGATTCACTTTAAAACTTTATATTTCTTTAAACTGCACTTTATCACAATTTCACAGAGGATCTCTCCAAGTGACATTACTCATTCACGAAGTTTCATCACACAACGGTCGCTCTGAGATAGTTACGTCCCTAGCCAGTTGCATAATTTGTTATTCCAAGAAACATTGAAAACTAATTCTCTGTACTCCTCTTCCAATATCACACTTGCCAGTGTGATTGTCCCACATTTTGTGAATATTGATGTTTCCCAAAATTATCACAATGTGTTTGTAAAAAAAATTCCAATGAGTTCCTGTTTAATGCAGTGATGAGCAATGGAATGCAGTTCGGTGGCTAAAACTGTTCTGCTGCTTGTGTCCTTGGCAAGTAGTAGCGAGAATTTACAGTCAGACTGACTCTACTTCATGATCTGAGATCAAATGCTTTCTCTGTGATGCTTTTCTTACCCATTATTGTTCGTGTTACCCATTTTGCCTGAGTTTCCGCAAGGTTGTGATCCATTTAATATTTATGTCCACCTTTTGTTCACCCTGTAACCATATCTCTCTGGTATCTAAACCTCTTTTATCTCAGTGTCACAAATCCATCTGCCTTCTTCCATTAAAAAAAAACATAATTTACTCTTTCCCATAATTTCCTGTCACAAACCTGTTCACTGATGTACAGTTTTAGTTAATCGCTGTCCCATCCTGTTCCTTTCTGATTGCCTTCAGCCACATCCCCATACTGTTCTGATGCTTCACCTTTTCTCTTTGGATTTGGAAAGCTCCTTTCACCTGGACCCTGTCCCTGCATCCTCTCTGTCAGTCAAAGCCCCGTCCATAAACCTACTGACATGATTGGCCAGGACACTGCTCTCAACACGGTTCCAGTGGGACCATCCTATTGGATATTTTTATAAATCAGGTAGGGGATGTGGGTGTCTCTGGCTGACCAGCCTTTATTGCCCAGCCCTAGCTGTCCATGAGCTGAGTAACTTGCTTGGCCATTTCAGAGGGCAATTGAGATGCAAACACTTTGCTTGTGGGTATGTCGTGCAGACCACGTGAGGATGATCAGATCTCGTTGTCGAAAGGACAAGTGGGCGGCACAGTGGCTCAGTGATTATCACTCCTGCCTCACAGCACCAGGCTCCCAGGTTCGATTCCAGCCGCGGGCAACTGTGTGGAGTTTGCACATTCTCCCCATGTCTCCGGATGCTCCGGTTTCCTCCCACAGTCCCAAGACGAGCAGGTCAGGCAAATTGGCCATGCTAAATTGCCCATAATGTTAGGTGTATTAGGTCGAGGGTGATGGGTCTGAGTGGGTTACTCTTTGGAGGGATGGCGTGGGCTGATTGGGCTGAAAGACCTGTTTCCACACTGTATGGAATCTAAGGGATTGTGATTTTTGTACATCGGCAATGGTTTCGTATTTGTTTATGGATTGTTAATTGCTATTTTTAAAATTATTGATTTTAAATTCCACCTTATCGTATGATGGGATTCAAACCTGCCTCCCCTGAACACTAGCCGAGGTTTTGGATAAATGCCCTAACAATAATGTTACTAGGCCATCACTTCACCTGCTCACTGGTTGCTCATCCCTGAGCACTGACCCATGAAGCTAAACCCATTCTTCCAACATGATTGTGTGATCCTGAAGTCTTCCAGCACTCCAGTGATATCACTTAGTCTCTCTCCATGTGGTATCCCTCACTGTGTGGGTCTAATTGCTGCTTTTGTCAATGTCTCTCTCTGTCTTGCACCTACTCCAGATCCTGAGGTAACAGAATTCTCCACTCCAGAGAGACGCAACAGCACAGGCCAGGGATGAAGTTTGGGATTTTCCAGATCTCTGTGGGGCTCATTTCCATTCTCCTTGTGTAACCCTCACTGCATCAGTCTAATTTCCCATTCTGTCTATTTCTCTGTCTCCTGTAGGTACTCAGGAAGTTGCTGACTCAATAGACTTCCCAACCACTGTGTGTCTCATCCATCACCTCATTGAAGATGGTTGGTCAGCCAGAGAGACAAAGGGAAGGGAGATCTGGAGCCTTCAATAAATCCTGCAGTGAGGTAAGATCACTCATAGTGCACAGAGCAGAAAGCAATGAGAGGGCTCCAAACATTGGCCATCAAGACATGACATAGATACAGTGCTGGATGGGGAGCACAGTATAAGCACACACCCCATGCTTCTGGAAAAGTAGAATTTTTTTGATCTTAAATTTTACTCAAGATTTGTTAGAACATATATATGTATGCTGTCTAGATCTCTGATTCTCCTATTGCAAATTTATTAGAAAAAAAAGCAACAAGCTTTCACAGTTTAGAACATAAGAGTCAACCAGGCAAAGTCAAAATAGTATCAGTCCTAAACTCCAGTTAGGTATCGGAGTTAGGATGTTACGTGGAGGTTGTACAGGACATTGGTGAGGCTTTTCCTGGAAAACTGTATTCAGTTCTGGTCCCCATTTATAGGAAGGGTTATTGAGCTGGAGAGGGTTCAGAAGTGATTTATCAGGAAGGTGTGAATTATAAAGAAAAGCTGGATAGGCTGGGACTTATTTCAGGTTGAGAAGTGACCTGATGCAAGTTTGTAAAATAATGAGAGGTATAGATAGAGTTAATGGTGGTTATCTTTCCATAAAATGGGGAATTTTAAGACACAGGGGCGTATTTTTAAGGTGAGAAGAGGGAACGTTTGAAAAGACATGAACCAATGTTCACTTGTGGAATGAACTTCCTGAGAAAGTTGTGGACGAGGGCATAACTATGACGTTTAAAAGATATTTGGATAAATACATGAATAGGAAACGTTTGGAGGGACTTAGACCAGGATCAGGCAGTGGGACTAGTTTAGTTCAGGATTCTGTTCGGCATCGACTGGTTGGACCGAAGGGTCTGTTTCCGTGACTCTATGACTCTATTTAGGATTACCTTGAGTAAAACAGGAAGTAACAAGCAAATTATGGATGAATACGATTTTTAAAAAAAGCTTTGCAAATTGGCTGTTTATTACAGTGTGCCACACATCTTTCAACTGTCTTTCCCACAAGGAATTTGAACTCATCTATTTCTGGGAGGTAGTCTAATCCACAGTCAACTGCAACTTTACTCCATATAGCATGGTCTTCATCCAGCAAATGACAGATGTCTTTAGAACCTGCTCAACTTAATTTGAATGGTGGAGATCCATCACTGTTATCTTTAAGAATGAGAAGCAGCTGTGGTTACTTATTATTTTTGCTTATAGTCAATTTCTGGATTTCTCTCTCTCTCTCTCTCTCGCTCTCTCTCTCTGTTCGATAACCCTGCCCAGAGCCCTTCCATTAACTGTGTTAGTCCTCCATGGTTTGTCTTAACAAAATCCAACACCTGAATTAAACTCCATCATTCATTCCTTGGCCCACTGGCCCAGTTGGTCAAGATCCTCTTTGATAACCGTATTTACTGCCCACGACACCATTAATTTGATCATCAACAAACTTTCGCACAATCACTCCTATATTTTCAACCAACTTATTTATGTAGATGATGCACATCAGTGGGCCCAGCCCTGATCCTTTCTTCAATAATGGAGTAAAAACATATTCTTGTCATAGAGCCATACAGCATGGAAACTGACCCTTCAGTTGATACCCACCATAATCTAAAACTAAACTCTTCCCAGCTGCCTGTTGCTGGCCCACATCACTCCAACCCTTCCCTCTTCACCTGTTTATCCAAATATTTTTTAAATGTTGTAATTGTACCCACTCAAACCACCCTGTGTGTAGCAAATTGCCCCATATCTTTTTTTTGAACATTTCTCTCCTCTCACCTTAAAAATGTGGCCCCTCCTCTTGAGACTCCCCAATCCTGAGGAAAAGGCAACTACCATTAAATTGATCTATATACCTTATTTTTTCCCATAAACCTTTATAGCATCATGTCTCAACCTCCAGGCTCCAGTGAAAACAGACTCAGCCTATCCAGCCATTTTTCAGAACTCAAGCCTTCCATACCCAGCAATATCCTGGTAAATCTCTTCTGAACGCCCTGCAGCTTAATAATATCCTCCCTATAACTGGGCGACCAGAACTGGGCAGAGTATTGCAGAACAGGCCTCACAAATGTCTGTGCAATCCCAACATGACGTCCCAAATCCTCCACTCAATGGACTGAGCAATAGTTAGGCATGCCAAGCACTGTATTATCCATCCTGTAATGCAAGCTTCAAGAATTATGTACCTGAACCCGGAGGTCCCTCTGCTCTAAAACACTAACTGAACCCTTAACATTAATTGTATAAGCTCTGCCCTTGTTTGTTTTACCAAGTGCATTACCTCCTATTTACTCCGATTGAATTCCATCTCTAGTTTTTCAGCCCATTCACTCCCTTCATCAAGATCCCTTTGTAATCTCAGAAAACATCCTTCACTGTCCATGATGCTACCCTCCAGCCTGCCAGCCCATCACACATGGCTGTCAGTAGTACACTACCTTTGCTAGGAGCTCCACAATTTCTTCCCGAGCATCCCACAGTGTCCTGTGATACACTTAATCAGGTTCTGGGACTTGCCGTAGCTTTGAGTTTTAAAACCTCCAGCACCACCTCTTTTATAACATGCGCTGTTTTCAAGTCGTAGAGATATACAGCATAGAAACAGACCCTTCGGTCCCAACTCGTCCAGGCTCACCAGAAGATCTAATTAAATCCATTCCCTTTTCCAGCATTTGGCCCATATACGTCTACACCCTTTTTGATTAGATTAGATTACTTACAGTGTGGAAACAGGCCCTTTGGCCCAACAAGTCCACACCGACCCGCCGAAGCGTAACCCACCCATTCCCGTACATTTACCCCTTTGCCTAATACTACGGGCAATTTAGCATGGCCAATTCACCTGACGTGCACATCTTTGTGACTGTGCGAGGAAACTGGAGCACCCGGAGGAAACCCACGCAGACACGGGGAGAACGTGCAAACTTCACACAGTCAGTCGCCTGAGGCGGGAATTGAACCTGGGTCTCTGGTGCTGTGAGGCAACAGTGCTAACCACTGTGCCAAAGTGCCGACCATTTATAGAAATGGTGCAACTACTTTCTCATCACTGCACTTCATTGCAACTGGGTAGGGTAAGCAAACTTGTAAATACTATCACCACATGCTACAGCTAACCTAGTGCTTATCCAATATAATTGTGAAAACTACTGTTATCAGTACTGCAGCAACATTCTAATGATGGGAAGCTCAGAGCAAATCTGTCATAACTGGAGCACCCGGAGGAAACCCACGGGGAGAACGTGCAAACTTCACACAGTCAGTCGCCTGAGGTGGGAATTGAACCCGGATTTCTGGCGCTGAGGTAGCAGTGCTAACCACTGTGCCACCCACCCTTACTATTCAGATGCCCATACAGATACCTTTTAAATGTTGTAATTGTATCAATCTCCATTACTTTCTCTCTCAGCTCATTCCATACACACATCACCATGTGTGTGAAGAAGCTGTCCCTTCAGTCCCTCTGTAAACCATTCACCTCTAACCTTAAACTTATGCACTCTAGTTTTGGACTCCCCATCTTCTGGGAAAAGGCCTTGAATGCTTAGCCTATCCATGCCGCTCATGTTCATATAAACCTCTGTAAGGTCATCCCTCAGTCTCCGATGCTCCAGTAACAGTAACCCCAGCTTATTCAGCAACAACCCGGGCAATATCTTGTTAATCTTTTCTGAGCCCTTTCAAGTTTCACAACATCCTTCCTGTAGCAGAGAGACTGGAATTGCAGAGAACTCCAATTGTAGTCTAACGTATTACTCTTGTTCCCCGAGTTCCCCAGTCTTTCTCCACAGTAAGTTCTGGAGTGAAAAAATTGTTTAGGATCTTAGCAAATATCCTGCAGTTCCACACATCGATGGCCTCATTGATCTTTAATGGACACTATTTTGTCCTGAGTTACTTATGCACTCTTAATATACTGATACAATTATTTTTAGATTCCCCTTTCCTTCTCCATTCCTGTTTTCTACTCAAAGTGTATTCCTACAGCCCCTGTATATCCTCAGGGATTCCCTTGATCCAGCTGGCTATACCTGACATGTGCCCTTTTTCCTTAACCAGACCCTCAATAGACAGCCAGTGTTTCTGAATGCTGTCAGCATTGAGCTGCACACAAACAGGAACATGCTGGCGCTGATCGATCGGTTTATCTCACTTTTGAAATATTCTCACTTGCCAAACTTCCCTTTCCCTGTAAATAATTCCCTTCCCCAATCCCATCTTGAAAGTTCCTGGCTAATGCGATCAAGATTGGTCAGGCCCCATTTTATAACTTGCACTTGTGGACCAGGCCTGTGCTTTTCCAAAGCTATTTTCAAACTACTAGAACTGTGGTCCCTTGGGCAAAATGCTTTCCCACTCACATCTCAGTCCCTTTCCCTACCTTAATTACCAAGTGGAGGTCAGGTTTTGCCCCTTTTTCTTTTCAGGTCATTTACATATTGATTGGGATTTTTCTGGAACACAATTACCAAATTCCTCCCTTGCAAACGCTGAACACTGGCAGTCCCAGTCGAAGATGGAAAATTCAAAAACCCCAACCATAACAGCCCTATTATTATGGTTGATATCAAAGATATCCCGACATATTTGTTCCTCAGTCTGTCACAGATTATTCGGGGTCAGCAGTCGGATCGTCTCAAAGTGATGACCCATTCTTACTTCTCAGCTCCACTAACATAGCTTCACTGGGCGATCCCACAGGAATATCCTCTCTAAGTACTGCTGGGATGATTCATGCAATCAAAACCCACCACCACACGTCTTTTCTTGCCTCCCCTTCGATGCTTCCTGTAGCATGTCCACCTTGAAACAATGAACTGCCAATCCTGCCCCTCCCTCAGCTGTGTTTCTGTAATAACTATAATATCCGAGTCCCACGTTCCAATCCATGCCTTGAGTTCATCCTCCTTAGCTGTCTGGCTCCTTGTATTGAAATAAATGCAGTTTAATCATCAGTTTTCCCCCATTCCCTACTATGTTCCTGCCTGCCTTGTCTGCTGAAATTGTTGTCTTTAATTCGTGTACCAGCCTCAATCTTCTTTCTGGCCTTACGTTTATTTAAGGTCCAACACCCTGCCAGACTAGGTTATATCCTCTCAAGCAGCTTTAGCAATTCACCCTACCAGGATATGGGTTCCTCTCCCGCTCCCAGTTGAGGTGCCTTTCACACCCTGTCTCCCTGTGCTGACACCTTCAGGGATCTATGGACTTATCCACCAAGGTCCCTGTATTCCTCAGTACTCCGCAAGGACCTACCGTTCATTATGTCTGTACTTTGCTTATCGTACCTCCCACAGAGTATTACCTCACTTCAATCAGAACTAAACTCTGCTTAGATTATCATCCGATCGACATCGGACTACAGACCGAGACCATCCTCCTGATTGTGAACAACACCCTCACCTTTCATGTCATCTGCAAACCGAAAAATGATACCTTCCTATTTCACATCCGAGTTATTAATGTTCAATGATTCCTGCACAGATCTCTGTGGTACACCTGCTGGCGAAAGTATTCTATCCACCAATCTTGCATCCAATTTGCCAACTTGCCTTGGAACCCAGTCCTTTTGGACCAGCCTTCAATGTTCGATCTTGTTTAAGGACTTAATCAAGTCCGTGTAAACCACATCATCTTCACATCCTTCATCAATATACTTAAGCACCATTTCAAAAAAAACTGAACTGAATTCCTCAGACAGTATCTCCCTCTGCCAAATCCGTGATGACTAAACCGAGTTGATCCTTACCTTTGCAAGTGTTGATTCATCCTCACAATTGTGTCCAATAATTTCCCTCCCCCCTGCTGTCGGACTATCTGCTCTGTAATTACCTGGCCTATCCCTGCTGCCCTTCTTGAACAAATAAACCACATTCGCGATCCTCCAGTCATTCGGCACTTCACCTGTGTTCAGCAAAGTATTATATTTATCCACCAGGGCCCCAACAATCTCTGTGTAATTAGCATGGGGTCAAACAATGCTGGTCCAGGCAATGACACCCATATCCCATGAATGAATAAATAAAAATACATATGTCCCTCCCTACCTCTGCAAACCCCTCCAGCTGCAGCAATTTGTACTGGCTTGGTAACACCGTTCAGACCCTGACCCCTCTCTGTAACTCTCTCACTACCTCCAGCACCTTCACGTCTCCATGTTCGTATCGTGTCAATAAACCTTGACAACAATTCCCCTTCCCACTGCCCTCCTCCTGCTAGCAGACCCATTGCAATCCCTTTAAAACTTACTCTAAAACTCTCTCTCCCTTCAGGATTTTAAGTTATTTGTGGGGATCTTCTCAGCCTCATAATCTAATATGATCCATTTTGTCCTTAATGAGGGACCGGTGGGGATTTCTTGCTGAGTTTTTATCTGTTTCAGTGGAATGTCCTTTTGTTGAGTATTTTACGCTGCTCCTTCAAATGTTTTCCACTGTTTATTGACAGACACATATTTCAGTCTGTTTAGCCTGTTTATCTTGGTTAGGTCTCCTCTCAAGCTCATGTAATTGGCTATTTTTGTTTCTTGTTGTTCCCAGAGGATCTCTCCAGGTGACATTACTCATTCACTATGTTTTATCACACAACAGTCTCTCTGAGACAGTTACGTCCCTCGCCAGTTGCACAATGTGTTATTCTAAGAAACACTGAAAACATTCTCTGAACTCCTCTTCCAATATCACTGTTGTCAGTTTGATTGTCCCAGACTTTGCGAATATTGACATTTCACTAAATGTTCGCCATGCCTGTATTATAAATTCCAATGAATTTCTATGTAATGCAGTGAAGAGCCATGAAATGCTGTTCGGTGGTCTAAAACTGTTCTGCTGCTTGTGTCCTTGGCAAGTAGTAGCCAGAATTTGCATTCAGCCTGGCTCTACTTCATGATCTGATGCCAAATGCTTTCTCTGTAATGCCTTTCTTACCCATTATTGTTAGCGTTGCCCATTTTGCCTGAGTTTCCACAAGGTTGTGAACCATTAAATATTTATGTCCCACCTTTTGTTCGCCTTGTAACCACATCTCTCTGGTGTCTAAATCCCTTTTATCTCTGTGTCACAAATCCATCTACCTTGTTGCAGAGACTTTGTCCATTAATAAAAAACATAATTTACTCGTTCCCACAATTTCCTGTCACAAATGGATTTGCTGATCTACAGTTTTAGTTAAACTTTGTCCCATCCTGTTCCTTTCTGTTGTCTTCGGTCACATGCCCATGCTGCTCTGATGCTTCACGGTTTCTCTTTGGATTTGGAAAGTTCCTTTCACCTAAAGCCTGTCCCTGCATTCTCTCTGTCAGTTTAAAGCCCTGTCCATAAATCTACCAACATGATTGGCCAGTACATTGGTCCCAGCACAGTTCCAGTGGAACAATCTGAATGGATTTTATAAAAAAATCAGGTATGGGATGTGGGTGTCTCTGACTGACTAGCCTTTATTGCCCATCCCTTGCTGCCCTTGAGCTAAGCAACTGGCTCGCCCATTTCACAGGGTAATTGAGAGGCAAACACTTTGCTGTGGGTATGTCGTGCAGACCACGTGAGAGTGAACTGTTGTCTTTCTCTGAAGGTCAAGTGTTTGGATTTTTATCAATACTTATTTATGGATTGTTAATTCCAATTTTTAAAACATATATTCATTTAAAATTCCACATGGTTAGAAGTTAGAAAGAAGAAGAGGGGTGGCCACTTTATTGGGACTGTATTGTCGACTATTGTAGACCCAACAGATACCAGAGGAGCATATGTGTAGAGAGATTGCAGATAACTATAGGAATAATAGAGGAGTGCAGGCTGGAGATTTTAATATTCCCTGCATTGACTGGGCCACCTCGAGTATAAAAGACCTGGAAGGAGAGCAATTTTTCAAATGTGTCCAAGGAAGGTCCCTAACTCAATATGCAGAGGGCCCTATTCTACTCAGGCAGGTGCAACACTGGACCTCCCCTCAGAAAATGAGGTCGGGCAAGTGACTGAACTGTCATTCAGAGAGCACTTTGGGTCCAGTTCCCACAATTGTTTTAGTTTTAAAATAGTTATGGAAAAAGATCAGCAGGTCCACAGATTGAAGAGGAAAACTGGAACAGGGCCAGGTTTGGGGCCATTCTGCAGGATCTGGCAGGCGTCAATGCCGTGAATTTAAAATTGCACAACGCCCAGTTATAATCCAACTCGCTTTGGAAGCGCTGGTGATCACTGTAACAGATGAAAGGCTTAAACTAAATTTGTTTGATATTATATTCCATGACACTGCCATCCTGTTGCTATAAATTCTGTACCTTAGGATTGTGCTCCACAACCACCTGATGAAGAAGCAGTGCTCTGAAAGCTAGTGCTTTCAAATAAACGGGTTGGACTGGAACCGAGTGTTGGGTGATTTTTAACTTTGTCCACCCCCAGTCCGACACCAGCACCTCCACATTATGATTCTAATCGATTGGGTGAGTCTGTTTGAAGGAAAAGGAACAACTGGCAAATGAGAGGCTTTTCAAAGTTTGATCTCGAGAATCCCGGGCCAGTATGCCCCATTGGGATAAAGGGAAAAGCTGGTAAGGTTAGGGATCCTTGGCTGATGAGGGATAATAAGGCTCTGGTCTTGAAATGAAGACTGCATGCGTTGGGTTTAAGCTTTCCATATCTACATGAACTCTTCTATTCTGAAAGACATGATCAATCTGTGGAGACCCTATGATCTTCTCAGTCCCTGTAACACTCCCAATCTGCAGAAGTCATTCCAATACCTGTGACTCTTCCAGTCCAGTTCCTACAAGACCCACCCTGTCAATGTAAGCTCCTCCAGTGTCTCCATCCATCTACTCATTCCCATAATCTTCTCCAGCTCTTACATGTGTAAACATCACCCTCCCCTACAACCCTTCCCACTCTGACCAAACTGGAGGAGGTTACTAATGCTCCCTAATCTGTGAAACTGTCTCCAACCAAAATTGCTGTCTTTGTCACTTGGAAAATCTGTCTGATTCCACACCCTCTTTAGCTAAATAACCTGCAGAACCTAAGCCTTCCTGTAAATATAAACATCTTCAGTAACGACTACCCTCCATATGTCTATTTGTTTTTCCAATCTGTACAACCCACTTTATCTCTGTACTCAGCTCCATTCACCTGAAACATTCCTGTCTGTGTAAAACACCCCATCCTACCAACATCCTTATCCCTGTAAACTGCTCCATTCCTCCCAACCTCCCATCTCATGAACACCTGTCGGACCGACAGCTCTCCACATTTCTGTAACCTCCCTGTGAAAGCACCTCCAGTCCCCACACCCCTCCCAGTCTGGTCATCTGCTCCAGATCAGACCATTGCTGTCTCTGTTACCTCATACAACCTTAGTACCGCCTCCTATTTGTGTCACTTCATTCAGATCGTATCCTCTCCCGCTTCCCGAAATCTCTTGCTGCCATCCTCACCCTTGCTATTTAGAACATGGAATAGCACATTCCAGTACAAGCTCTTCCGCCCTCAATATTGTGCTGACCTTTTATCCTACTCTGAAGATGAAACGAACCTACATACCTTACATTTTACTATCATTGATGTGCCTATCCAAGAGTTGCTGAGATGCCTGTAATTTGTCTGAATTTACTACCATGGCTGGCAGTCCATTCCACGCACCCACCACACTCTGTGTAAATAACGTACCAGTCCCGTCCATGCCGACAGGATATCCCAACCCAATCTAGTCCTACCTGCCAGAACCTGGCCCATATCCCTCTGATATCTAAGCTACAACGTCTGCCAATTACCTTAAGCTTCTGTCCCCTTGTGATAGCCATTTCGCCATGGGAAGTAGTCTCTGGTTATCCACTCTATCTATGCCTCTCATTCTCTTGTACACCTCTATCAAGTCACCATTCTTCCTCCTTCGCTCTGATCAGAAAAGCCCTAGCTTCCACAACTACCTTCTGTGGGCATGCCCTCCAGTCCAGCTAGCATCCTGCTAAATCTCCTCTGCATTGTCTTTAAAGCTTCCACGTCCTTCCTATAATGAAGCGAACAGAACTGTTCACAATATTCGAAGTGTGGTCTAACTGGGGTTCAGTAGAGCTGCAGCAAAATCTCACATCTCTTAAACTCAATCCCCCTGTTAATGAAAGCCAGCACACCATCCGCCTTCTTAACAGCCTGTCAACTTGGGTGGTAACCTGAGGGACAAAGGATCCCTTTGTTCCTGCACGCTGCTAAGGTTCCTGCCTTTAACCACGTAAAGGATTTCTGCAGAATCCTCCAATCTAAAACTATCCCTATCTTTGTCAGTTCTCCAGTCCCTACAACACTCATAAACTGTGAAACCTCCTCAAGTCCATATATTCCTAATGTCTGCAAAACCCTCCTGTCCTGATGTCCCTCCATATCTCTGTAACCCCCACCATCCTCCAGTGCCCTTCTGGGGAACATTGCAGAGGAAGGAGGAGTTGGAGAATCTGGGCCATGTTACGAGGTGTGAAGGGCTGCAGACCCTGGAGGATGGTACAAATGTCGGAAGGGACGTCGGACTTGCAGAAGGTTAGAGGTTCCGGGATTCATTGAACCTGCAGGATGGGACAGGGGATGGGTTGTGGAACCTGGAGGATATTATGATTTGAACCACAGGTAATTTTTGATTGGACCATTCAACCGATCTTACAGTCATAGAGATGTACAGCATGGAAACAGACCCTTCATTCCAATCCAGCCATGCCGACAGGATATTCCAACCCAATCTAGTCCCACCTGCCAGTACCTGGCCGATCTCCCTCCAAACCCTTTCTATTCATATATCCATCCAAATGCTTCTTAAATGTTACAATTGTACTATCTGTAAGATTGGCTGAAAGATCCAATCAAACATTACCTGTAGTTCAAATCATAACATCCTCCAGGTTCCACAACCCATTCATGGTCCCATCCTGCAGATCAGATACCCCAACCCAATGTAGTCCCACCTGCTAGCACCCGGCCCATCTCCCTCTAAACCGTTCCTATTCATATACCCATCCAGATGCCTTTTAACTGTTGCAGTTGTACTAGCCTCCACCATTTCCTCTGGCAGTTCATTCCATTTATGTACTATCCTCTGTGTGAACAAGTTGCCCCTTTTATCTTTTATATCTTTCTACTCTCACCCTCAACCTCGCCCTATAATTCTGGACTCGCACACCCCAGAAGAAAGACTTTGTCTATTTACCCTATCCATGCCCCTCTTGATTTTATAAACCTCTATGAGGTCACCCTCAGCCTCCGACTCTCCAGGAAAAACAACCATCACCTGTTCAAAGACTCCCTATAGCTCATCCCTGGCAACGTTGTTGTAAATCTTTTCTGGACCCTTTCAAATTTCACAAAATCCTTCCAATCGGAAGTAGAATAGAGTTGCATGCAGCATTCCAAAAGTGGCCTCACCACTGTCCTGTCCAGCCGCAAAATGACCTCCCAACTCCTGTACTCAATACTCTGACCAATAAAGGAATGCACACCAAGCGCCTTCTTCGCTATCCTAACTACCTGTGACTCTACTGTCAAGGAACTCTGTATTTCATTTGAAAAATTGCATAGACAGGGAGAGTGGCCCGAGGTCTTCTGGGTAATGCCAGTTCAGTCTAAGCCGGTAGGCAGAGCCACTGAAAAATTTGCAGCGCTGTCTGATGAATGGTCGAGAGATAATGTACATGTCAAACAGGCTATTTTAAGTGCTTATGGATTACTTATGAAACGGAAGTCACTACAGTTCCCTTTACTGTACCATCGCTATCTGTCAAAGCTCCTTCAGGTCTACATCCTCCGAATTGTTGAAACCTGCTATCACCATTGCAACTCCCATTATTTCCTAACATTATTGAGTCTCTAACAGCTTCCCTCTCAGGTTAATCTCCTCCACTGCATACAACACTCATAGCCTGTGTAATCTCTTCAATTCCTTCAGTTCCTATATACTTATGTATAGGTGTGACTGCTTCGTTGCCATTGTATCCTCATTTATATCTGCAAAAGGCTCTGCTCACTGGAGCACATCCTATGCTCATAAGTGAATCTGGTCTCTCACAAGCCTCTCTACGACTCTCTCCTCCAGTCTCTATAAGCTTCCCTATCCCTGTCGTATCTTGCAGCATGCACACCACTCACTCTCTCTGACATACCTTCCAGTGCATAAATTTATCTCTCCTTCTAACTGTATCCAGTCTACAACTTCATCCTTGTCTGTGCAACATCCTCCAGTCCATATACTCCTCTCTATTGCTGCAGCATTCTCCAGTTTATATCATCTTCCATGTGCTTGCAACATTCTCCAGTCCATACTAGCCACCCTTTACCTGTAATATTCTCCAGTCCATACCATCCTCCCTATCACTGTGATATTCTCCAGATCCCACAACTGTTGTAAAATGAACGACATCCTGGCATCCTGTGAATGTTTCTACGCCCTGATCAACATAGTCCACGTAATGATCCACAACCCTACACACATCCCTATCTCTGGAATCTAATCAAAGACGCTTTACCTCTCTAACTTCCTCCAAACAATAAAATGTTTTCTCCTGCGAACATTCTGTAGCAACTGTAACTATGTTTAACCCTGCAACATTGTCGCGCCCCAAACATCTCTCCCACTCTGTGACCTCTATCCATCCCTCAAAGGCCCTCTCTCAGTGACATGCACCATGCATTTGCAACAAGGCAGATGGAATGATAGCATTAACTGAAGAGAACAGATATGATCGAAATGTTATTCTGGAGGTGTGTCTGCAGAATGACCATGGCTGGGATGTGATTATTGAGGGATTGTAGGGATTTAGGCAGGATCAGCAAACAACCAAACAAGGTCCCGTTTTGTTGTGAAGAAAGGATGCAGTCAGTGCATTAGTGAGACAGCCAATTTAATCTGGGAATCAAAATATAGAGTCATTTTGAATGGACAACTTCCAAATAGCAAGGGGGATCTGGAAGATCAAATCACAGTCCATGCCCGTTGTTAAGTAGGATACAATATTTTCTTGGTGATAGTAGACAGAGGCATGTGGATTGGTCACTTTCTGATTGGACGTCTGTGGCCAATGCTGTTTCACAAGGATCAGTGCTGCAGTGTCTGTGTGTAATTTATATCTGTGATTCAGATGAAAAGGTCAGCAGTTTGATTAGTATTTTGCAGACGACATTTGGAAAGGCATGTAATGATCAGGGATAGTTAGGGGAATTGTGGATAGTGAGGATAAGTGTTAAAGGTTGCAGCAGTGTGTAGATCAGCTGGAACGCTGTGCAGAGAAATCGCAAATCGAATTTCATCGGGACAAGTGTGAAGTGATGCATCTATGAAGTCAAATGGAAGAGAGAAGTACACTAATTGACTAAGTGGAAACATTGATAAACAGATGACCTTGGATGCAAATCCGTAGCTCCCTCAAAATAACAACACAGTGGGATGTGGTGGTAAAGGAGGTGTATGGTCGGTTTACCTTCATTGGTCGCAATATTGAGTACAGACGTTTCCATGTCATGTTGTGACTGAATGAAACTTCATTCGGCCATATTTGGAATGTTGTGTGTCGTTCTCATTGCCACACTACAGGAAGGATGTGGAGGCTTTGAAGAGGTTGCAACAGAGGGTTGGCAGAATGTTACCTGGATGAGAATGTGTTTACTGTAAGGAGGTTGGACGCAGTTGGATTGTCTTGCGAGAATGTCGGAGACTGAGGGGTGACCTGGTACAGGCAAATAGCATTAGGAGGTGTGAATAGTTGGAATCCTTCTCCCAATGTAGAAATATCAAATACTCGGGCGCCTCGGTTTAAGATGAGCGTGAGAAGTTTTAAGTGAGATGAATGAGGCCAGTTGTCTTTACCGAGAGGGTGGAAGCTGCTCCGGAGGTGGGAGAGGTGGCAACGAGAGCAAAGTTTTGAAGTGGCATTTAGACAGAAACATGAACAGGCAGAGAATAGAGGTATATCGCCCATGTGCAGGCAGATGGGATTAGTTTGGAATAGCATCATGGACAGCACAGCCATGGTGGGCCGAAGGGCCTATTACTCTGCTGTACTGTTCGATTTTCTAACTTAACGACATCTAACCTGTCAAAGCCCCCCGGAATCCTGGATGTTTCATTCAATTTCTCTTCCATTCTCCAAAACCCCAATGTGTTCTAGGTCAATCTGTTCATTATAACCTAGGTGTGGTCTGACTTGTACCTTGCATCGTTTTAGCAAGACCTTCCCATTTTTAGACTCTGTTCCCTTTGTAATAAATGCCAGCATTTGATTTGCCTTCTCTGTTACCTGCTGATCCTGTAAGCTACTTTTTTCAGATTGATAAACAAGAACTCCCTCAACCCTTTCTGCTGTCAGTCTGAAACCAAACAGTGTTAGCCTGACAGTAAGTCAGGAACGTGCTGCAATGTGTTATAAAGGTTTTGACAATAAATGGTAACTGGATGCTTCGAAACAATGGGAGATGCATGATTTTATAAAAAGGGGATATTTTAAAATCTGTTGGATTCTATATTTTGGTGTGACCATAAATGGCAGAACATATAAGGGTGGGAGAGTCTAGTTGTGGTAGAGGGATATTCGAAATTTCAGACGCATTTTGACAAGTTTCAACAAGGGCTAAAAATTAGCTTGGGAGAGAATAGGGTCCCTGAAAGGTCAATGATGTTGTCTGTGTAGAATCACTGCTGATGGGTGAGATACTGACCAAATATTTTGCGTTCGGATTTACTCTGGAGAAAGATATGGAAGTTCGGGAACTTGGGAAAATACATAGTGATGTCTTGAAAATAATGCACATTGGAGAACAGGAGGTGCCGGATGTCTTAAAAAGCAATAAGTTAGATAAAACCTTGGGACATGATCAGATGTATCCCAGCGCCTTGTGAGAAGCGAGGGAGGAAATTACAGGGTCCCTTCCAGAAATATTTGTATCATCGACAGCTACTATGGACTGATGGCAGGGGTGGTAAGTTGTTGGAGGAGATTCTGTGAGAAACGATCATCGTGCTTTTGGAAAGGTAAGGACAGACTAATGATCGTCAGCATGGCTTTGTGCATGGGAAATCATGCCTCAAACCTGAGTGTAGAGGTAGACAACTGACAAAACAAAGCAGAGCAGTACACGATGTCCACATGGACTTTAGCAAGACATTTGGCACGGTTCTGCATGGCAGACTGGTTAGTATGTTTAGATCACACATAACCAGGGAGCACTCACCAACTGGATACAAAACAGGATTGACGGTAGGAGACAGTGCGTGTTCATAGAGGGTTGCTGCTCAAACTGCAGGCCCGTGACCAACGGTGTGCCATGGGGTTTGGTGCCGGGTCACTGTTGTGCATCATTTATATAAACAGTTTGGATGATAATACAGGAGTCATGGTTAGCAAGTTTGTGAGTGAAAATGAAATGGGTGATAAAGTGGACAGTGAAGAGGATTATCGAAGAGTGCAATGGGATCAACAGTACTGCTGAGCCAGTGAGGTTAGGAATAGCAGGTGGAGGAATACAAGATGTTGTATTGTGGTAAAGCAGTCCAGGCTGGACTTGTAAAATTAATGTTCGGGCCCTGGGTCGTATTGTCAATCAGTTCAGTGACCCAGGGACGCAGGTAGACAGTTCTATGAAAGTAGCGTCACAGGTAGACAGGCTGGTGAAGCACGCGTTTGGGACGGTTACCCTTCATTGGGCAGAGCATTGAGAGTAGGAGTTGGGATGTCATGGTGTATCTGTACAGGATATTAGTGAGGCCACCGTATAAACATTGTTGATTATCTGGTAAAAAAAAAAATCAACTTGTTCACGTATGTCCTTTAGGGAGGGACATCTGACATTCTTACCTGGTCTGGCTCACATGTGACTCCAGACCCACAGCAATATGGCAGACTCTGAGCTGCCTCAGGGCAATTAGCAGTGGGGTAATGTATGCTGGTCCATCCGGTGACATCCTCAGGCCATGAATGAATCAATGAAAAATACATATGTCCATCCCGACCTCTGCAAACAGCTCTAGCTGCAGCAATTCTGGTCTTGTAACATTGTTCAGGCCTTTGCCCCTCTCTGTAACACTCTCACCACCTCCAGCACCTTCACCTCTCCCTGTTCCGATCATCTGATTAAATGCTGACAATGTTTCCTCTTCCTACTGTACTCCTGCTAGGAGAATCCCTAGCGATCTCTTTAACAAATGTGTCTACGTTTCTAAACATTGGCTTCTTCAGAATTGATCGTTTTTAAATGTCTGTGACCATATGTATGTCCAGGAGTCTCTTAAATGTCCCCAATGACCCTGCCTCCACAACTCCACATCTCTTAATCAAATCTGTTAAGTCCTGGCCCAAGACCATCCGAAGTGGGAAAGGAGCATTGTGAAGGTGTCGAGCTCCTCGAGACTTGCTGTGGGGAAAATGGGAATCCAGGAGAAAACAGCACAAGGAGCGCGTGACCACACCAATGCCCCACTCCCCCTTTCCATGGCCACCTTCTGCCCCAAGTGTAACAGAGTCTGTGGAAGGCCACATTGGTCTGTACAGCCAACTCCAGACTCCTGCCCCACCTCCCAACTGAGAGTGGGAGAGAGTCAGCCTCGTCTGTGACCCACCGCCAAAGAGATGATAAGATACCAAGATCGAATCCCCTCACAATTATCCCAGTGCCTTTGTTACAAATTCAAATAATTCCCTGCTAATGCAGTGTCTAATTATGTGATATCACTCAGTATCTCTGTATGTGGCATCCCTCGCTGTGTCGGTCTATTTGCTGCCTCTGTCAGCATTTCTCCCTCTTACAGATGGTCTGAGATCCTGAGTCAACAGAATTCTCCACTCCAGAGAGACGCAGCAGCACAGGCAAGGGATGGAGACTGGGATTTCCGAGACCTCTGCTGGACTCAGTACCACTCTGCATGTGTTATCCTCATTGCATCAGTCTAATTTCCCATTCTGTCTATTTCTGTCTCATACAGGTAATCAGGATGTTCCTAACTCCTGTCTCATCCATCGCCTCATTGAAGCTGGTTGGTCAGCCAGAGAGAGATGGAAAGGGAGATCTGGAGCCTTCAGTAAATCCTGCAGCCGGTAATATTACTCACAGTAAACAGTACAGGGTGGAGGTAGTAGACTTCTATATTCAGACACGGAAGACAGGACATGGATACAGAACTGAGCAAGGAACAGCAACATTCTACGCTTCATTTACACCATCTTGTGAGGGTCCTGCTTTCACCTCTGCTGTACTGGTCCTGAATGCAACAGTAAGGAGGATCGCAGGTATCAATCCTGGCCCATGCTGTGTTAGTGATCTCTGTAATATTCTCCAGTCCCAATAATCCTTCCTCTGTTTGGAATCTCCACACCATTCTCTCTATCTCTGTCTCTGTCAGGTTCTCCAATCCCTAACACCCTAATTCCTAAACTTCTGCAGTAGATACTAAATTCCTTCATGCCTGTAAACCCTGACAGTCCTGTCTATCCCTGTAAGCTCCTCCCACCAATAACACCCTCCATGTCACTGTATTTGTCTTTAACCTCTCCATCGGTCCCTACCTAGGTAACCTTCTCCAGTTCCTACAACACTTCCTTAGCTGTGAAAAAAATGTTATATGCTTATCCTTCTCCAATTCTTTGATCTTTATCTTGTTAAATTTCACCCTCATTCCCGACATCATACCCCTCGCGACCACAGGAACCTCTTTCAGTTTGTGCAACCCTCCCCATTTGTGTAACTGTCTCCAACCCAGTAACCTGGCATTCTCCATTGCCTTCCTATCTATGTAGCCTCCAGAGCCTAGAAACCGCCTTATATCTGTAAACGTCTTCAGTCACGACAACCTTCCATATCTCTGTTAGTATACACAATACACTCCGAGATGAAACAGCTCCCTGTCTGTGCCTCTCAGCCTGCCTACCTCTTCCTTTCTCCATTCCTATCCCTATCTCCAGAATCTAATCTAGCTCCCTCTATCTCTGTAAATTCCTCCAATCCCCAAACCCCTTTGTCCCGCTGATATTCTTAACCAGATGTAACTCTGTTTAACTGTAACATCCTCGAGTCTCTGTAACCTCTACGCATCTGTTCAACCTCCCCACTACTGAGGAATGACTCCCTGTATTCGCCATAAGGCAGATGGAATGACAGTGAAGAGATATGATGGAACTATCTGTTAGCTGCTGAATGACCATCGCTGGGAGGTGAATGCTGAAGGTTTGTTGGGATAGAGCCATAGAGTCATGGAGATGTACAGCATGGAAACCGACCCTTCCGTCCAACCCATCCATGCTGAGCAGATATCCCAACCCAATCTAGTCCCAATCGGCAGACTAGGCAAAAAGCCAACAAGTTGTGAATGAAGGATGAGGTTAATGCATTAATGAGACAGTCATGTGGATCTGAATATCAAAAGAGGAGCTAAGAATAAACAAGCAGCAGCAACCATTAGCAGAAATTCTTTTGTAGGCACCAGACAGTGATGGGAATGTCAATATGGTTACAGTCAGGACACTGAGTGTACTTATTGCAAGGGCAGTACAGTAACTGTGTGAGACAGTGGTCTCCATGCCGACTGATACAGCAATGAGTATCAGTGCTGTAATGGATAGAATCCTGGATTGTATGTGAGATGGTTTTCTATAACATCATATCATATTTGTAAATCAAATGCTGTGTACTAATAAATATCCAATAATCGCATTATAAAGGAGTTTTGTGAGCAGAGATCCATAATATTATGCAGGACATATTGAGTTTGTGCTCAGACTATGACATGTAGTAGGGGAATGAGGCCATTTGGCCAATTGGGTATGCTCTGTCCTTCAATCAGATCATGACTGATCTGATACTGTTCAACTCTACTTTCCTGCCTTTTCCACAAAACCCTTGTTTCCCTGATTCATTAAAATCTGCAGGAGTTTACAGAACAGTTGGAGAGATGGACAGAAATAGCAAATTGAATTTAATCTGGACAAGTGTGAGCTGATGTCAAATTCAAGAAGAAAGTTAGCATACTGAGGGATATTGATATACAGAAGGATCTTGGTGCAAGTCAGTAACTCCCAGAAAATGGCAACAGAAGTTTTTCGGATGGGAAGGAAAGCAAATGGAGCACTGGCCTTCATCGGTCACAACGTTGGGTATAGTGGTTTGCATCTGATGCTGTAATTGTATCAAATGTTTGTTAGGTCACATTTGGAGTACTGTGCGCAGTTCTCATCTCCACAAAAGAGGAAGGATGTGGAGTCTTTGGACAGGGTACAAAAGTGGTTTATCAGCACGTTACCTGTGTTATGTTTTTAAGGGTGTCTTAGGTGCTAAGAGGAAATTAAACAAAGTTGGATTGCTTTGTGAGATTATCAGAGGCTGACAGGCGACCAGGTACAGGGATATAACATTAGGACAGGGATAGATAATGTGGATAGTCAGAATCTCTTTTCCAATGTGAAAATTTCAAATACTAGAGCGCAGAGATCTAAGTTGAGAAAGAGAAAGTTTAAATGAGATGTGTGAGGCAAGTTTTTTTTTAAGAGAGTAGAAGTTGCTAAGCAAGGTCATAGAAACAGAAATGTGAGGAAAGTTTTGAAGTGGCATTTAGACATGAACGGGCAGAGAATAGAGGGTTATGGACCCATGTGCAGGCAGATGGTATGCGATATAATATCATCATGGACATCATAGACGTGGTGGGCCGAGGGCCTGTTGCTGTGCTCTACTGTTCTATTTTCTAACTTCCCAGCATCTGCCCGATCAGAGCCCCTCAGAATCTTGGATGGTTCATTCCATTTCTCTCTCATTATCTAAATTCAATGGGATCAACCTCAACCTACTCCACCTCTGCTCGTTAGAAACTCCCTCCATTCCCAGGATCAACCGAGTGACCCTTCTCTGGACTGCGTCCAATGCGACAATATCTTTCCTTTGGGCACTCACACTGTTCATAATATTCGAGGTGTGGTCTGACTTGTACCTTGCATAGTCTTAGCTTGACCTGCCTATTTTTAGCCTCCATTCCCTCTGTAATAAATGCCAGCATTCATTTGCCTTCTCTATTACCTGCTGACCCTGTGAGCTACCTTTTTCAGATTGATAAACAAGATCTCCCTCAGCCCTTTCTGCTGTCAGTCTGAAACCAAATAGTGTTAGCCTGATAGTAAGTCGGGAGCATACTGACATTGTTAGAAAGGATATGTCAATATGCATTAACTGGCCACTTGGAAACACATTTGATAAAAGAGAATTTGTTTTTCATCCTGTTGGGTTTAATTTGTTGGTGTGAATATAAATGGCAGGTTTGAAAGGGTGTAGAAGGGGTGGAGTGGTATAGGGGTATGGTGTATTTGAATTATCAGAAGCCTTTATGCAAGTTTCAATAAGGGCTAAAGAGTAACTTGGGAGAGAATAGGGCCCCTTAAAGATCAGTAAGGTCGCCTATGTGTGGAACCCGAGGAGATGGGTGAGATATTAGACAAAATAATCTTGTCAGTATTTACTGTGGCGAAAGACATGGAAGCTCGGGAACTTGGGGAAATAAATGGTGATGTCTTGGAAAGAATCCTCACCAGAGAAGAGAAAGTGCTGGAATCTTAAAACAAATAAAGGTAGATCAACCTCAGTAGCTCATTAGGTTTATCCTAGAATATTGTGGGAAGCTAGGGAAGAAGTTGCAGTGTCCCTTACAGAGATATTTATATTATCAACAGACGCAGTGAGGTGTCGGAAGACGGGAGGGAACATTATGCTGTTCCATCACATAAGGGCTGCAGGGAAAAGCCAGGAAATTACAGCCCAGTGAGCCCAGTGGTGGGGAAGTTGTTGGAGGAGGTTCTGAGAGAAAGGAGCTATGCGTATTTGGAAAGGCAAGGGCTGATTAGAGATAGTCAGCATGGCTTTATGAGTGGGAAACCGTGTTTCACAAACTGAATTGACTCTTCAAGCAGGTGGCCAAGAGATAGATGGAGGCAGAGCAGTCAACATTGTCCACATGGACAGCGAAGCATTTAACAAGGTTGAAAGGGATGTAGAACATCTAGTCAAGAGGAAGGAGGAAGCTTATTTAAGGTTGAGGAAGCAAGGGTCAGGTAGGTTTCTAGAGGGTAATATGGAATAGCACGACGGCACAGTGGTTAACACTGCTACCTCATAGCACCACGCACTCCATTTCGATTCCAGCCTCAGGTGACTGTCTGTGTGGAGTTTGCACGTTCTCCCCGTGTCAGCATGGGTTTCCTCCAGGTGCTCCGGACTCCCCCACAGCCCAAGAATGTGCATGCTAAATTACCCATAGTGTTCACGGGTGTGTAGGTTTGGTGCATAAGTCGGGGCAAATGGAGAGAATTAGGTTGGGGGAATGGTTGTGGTTGGGGTACAGTTTGGAGGGTTGATATGGAGGTTTTGGGCCAAATGGCCTGTTTCCACACTGTAGGGATTCTCTGAAGGTACCAGTAACGAAATGAAGAATGGACTTAGGACAGCTAGAAGGGGGTATGCAAAAGCTTTGTTGGGAAGGATTAAGGAAAACCGTAAGGCATTCTCCACTTATGTGAGGAACAAGAGGATGGACAGAGTGGGGGTAGGACCGATCAGGGATAGTGGAGGGAACTTGTGCCTGGAGTCACAGGAGATAGGGGATTTCCTTTATGCAGACTGTGCTTCAGTATTCACTACTGATAGGGACCTTGTCATTTGTGAGGATAGCGTGAAACAGGCTGATATATGTGAACAGGTTGATGTTAAGAAAGAGGATGTGCTGAGTATTGTGTAAAACATAAGGATAGATAAGTCTATTGGACCAGACGGGATGTGCCCAAAGTTACTACACAAAGTGAGGGAAGAGATTGCTGTGCACTTGGCGATGACCTTTGTGCCCTCACTGTCCACTGGAGTTGTAGGGCGGCAAATTACAAGGGGGCTATTACAAGGGGGCATAGCTTTAAATTAAGGGGGGTAGGTATAGGACAGCTGTTAGGGGTAGGTTCTTTACTCAGCGAGTCGTGAGTTCATGGAATGCCCTGCCAGTAGCAGTGGTGGACTCTCCCTCATTATGGGCATTTAAGCGGGCATTGGATAGGCATATGGAGGATAGTGGGCTAGTGTAGGTTAGGTGGGCTTGGATCGGCGCAACATCGAGGGCCGAAGGGCCTGTACTGCGCTGTATTCTTCTATGTTCTATGTTCTATAAATGTTATTCTCTTGTTCAGGAAAGTAAATACCGATAACGCTGGGAATTTCAGACCTGTCAGTCTTATGTTTGTGGTATGCAGATTATTGGAGAGGACTCCGAGACAGGATTTATAATTCCTTGGAAAATCATAGTTTGATTAGAGATAGTCAGCATGGCTTTGTAAGGGGCAGGTCGTGCCTTACAAATCTTATTGAGTCCTTTGGCGATGTGACAAAACACCTTTATGGCTAATTCAGAAAGTACGGAGACATGGGAAAACAGGGAAACCTGTCTGTCTGGATACAGAATTCCTGGCCCATAGAAAATCAAGGGTGATGATGAATGGAAAGCATTCATCCTAGAGCTCAGTGACCAGTGGTTTTCTGCAGGGAGAGGTTACAGGACCTCTGCTCTTTGTGGTTTTATAAATGACTTGGATGTGAGTGGAAGAGTGGGTTAGTAAGTTTGGCAATGCCACGAAGGTTGGTGGAGTGGTTGATGCAGGTTGCAACAGGGCAATGACAGGATGCAGAGCTGGGCTGAGAAGTGGCAGATGGAGTTGAATCTGCAAAAGTGTGAAGTCATTCATTTTGGAAGACTGAATTTGAATGCAGAATGCAGGGTTAAAGGTAGGATCCTTGACAGTGTGGAGGAAAAGAGGGATCTTGGGTTCCAAGTCCATAGATCCCTCAAAGTTGCCACACAAGCTGATAGGCTTGTTAAGAAGGAATATATTGTGTGGGATTTCATTAGTTTGGGGATTGAGTTTTAAAGCCGTGAGGTTATGCTGCAGCTCTATAGAGCTCTGGTTAGACGCCACTTGGAATATTGTGTTCAGTTCAGGTTCCCTCATTACAGGATGGATGTGGAAGCTTTAGAGGGGGTAAAGAGGAGATTTACAAGGATGTTTCCTGTACTGGAGAGCATGTCTTATGAAGAAAGCTTGAGCAAGCTAAGGCTTTTCTCACTGGAGTGAAGAAAGGTGACCTGGTAGAGGTGAACAAGATGATGAGAGGCACAGAGAGAGTGAATAGTGAGAGACATTTTTTACCCTGATGTAAATAGCTATTACAAAGGGGTATAATTTTCAGGTGATTCACGGATGGTGAAGGGGAGATTTCAGAGGTAGGTTCGTTACATATAGAGTGGTGGGTGAGTGGAATGCACTGCCAGTGGTGGCAGTAAAATTAGATGCATTCGGGTCATTTAATATACTTCTGGATAGGCACATGGATGATAATAAAATGAAGTTTGTTAGTTAGTTAGTTTGATCATACAGTCGGATAAAAGGTTGGCATGGCATCATGACCGAAGGGTCTTGTGCTGTACTGTTCTGTGTTCTGTGTCTGTATGGTAAACAGGGAATAAGCTCATATCAATGGAAAAGGATATGGAATTCAGGAGGATCTAGTCAACTGGATACAAAATTGGCTTGATGGTAGGAGACAGAGGATGATGGGAGACATTTTGTTTTTCTGACTGGAGGCATGTGACCGGCAGTGTAGTGGGCCCACTGTTGTTTGTCATTTGGATACATGGTTTGGATGGGAATATTGGTTTTGTGGTAAGTACGTTTTTTGAGTGACACTGAAATTGGTGGTAAACTGGTCAGTGATGAAGGTTATCTGTGATACAACAGGATGAACAGTGCTGCTGGGATAGTGGGATGAAGAATAGCAGATGGAATTTAATTAGATAAATGTGAAGTGTGCCATTTTGATGAAACAAACCAGGGTGGGACTTGTACAGTTAATGTTTGGACCCTGGGTAGTGTTGTCAATCAGTGACCCAGGGATGCAGGTACACAGTTCTTTGAAAGTGGTGTCCCAGGTAGACAGGCTGGTGACGCAGGCGTTTGGGATGGTTACCTTCATTGGTCAGAGCATTGAGAGTAGGAGAAGGATGTCATGGTGTATCTGTACAAGACATTAGCAAGACCACCATGAAACCATTGTTGATCAGCAGGATGAACTCATCTAGTTCACTTACCTCCTTTAGGGAAGGACATCTGACACTGTAATCTGGTCTGGCCTACACGTTACTCCAGACCCACAACAATTTGGCTGACTATGAGCTACCATCTGGGCAAGTAGCAGTGGGGGGGAAAAGATTGATGGTCGAATTAGTGGCAGTCTCATCCCATGAATGAATAAATAAAAATACCTATGTCCCTCCCTACCTCTGCACACCCCTCCAACTGCAGCAATCCATACTGGCTTTGTAACATCGTTCAGGCCATGAGCACTCTCTGTAACACTCTCACCACCTCCAGCACCTTCAATTCTCCCTGTTCCTATCGTTTCAATATGCCCTAACAATATTACCCCTTCCCAATGCCCTCCCCCTGGTAGCAGACCCGTTGCAATCCCTTTTAAACTTACTCCTAAAACACTCTCTAACTTCAGGATTTTAAGTACTTTTTGGTGATCTTCTCAGCCTCATAATCTAGTATGAACCCTTTTGTCCTGAGTAAGGGACCAGTGGGGATTTCTTGTTGAAGTTATGTCTGTTTCAATGGAATGTCCTTTATTTGAATGATTTACACTGTTCCTTCAAATGTTTTCCACTGTTCATTTACAGACACACGTTTCAGTCTGTTTGGCCTGTTTATTTTGGTCACTTCTCCTCTCAAACTCATGTAATTGGCTATTGTTGTTTCTAGTTGTAGCTTGTCCTTTCTGTGATTCACTTAAAAACTTTATATTTCTTTAAACGGCACTTTCTTACAATTTCCCAGAGGATCTCTCCAGGTGACATTACTCATTCACTAAGTTTCATCACACAACGGTTGCTCTGAGATAGTTATGTCCCTAGGCAGTTGCACAATGTGTTATTCAAAGAAACACTGGAAAAAAAATTCTCTGAACTCCTCTTCCATTATCGCTCTTGTCAGTGTGAATGTCCCAGATTTTGGGAATATTGAAGTTTCCCAAAATTATCACAATGCTTTTATTAAAAATTCCACTGGTTCCTATTCATCGCAGTGATGAGCAATGAAATGCTGTTCGGTTGCTGAAACTGTTCTGCTGCTTGTGTCCTTGGCAAGTAGTAGCCAGAATTTACATTCAGACTGACTCTACTTCATGATCTGATGCCAAATGCTTTTCCTGTCATGCCTTCTGGTATCCATTATTGTTAGCGTTGCCCATTTCTCCTGAATTTCCACAAGGCTGTGAACCATTGAATATTTATGTTCCATCTTTTGTTGGTTCTGGAACCATGTCTCACTGCTGTCTAAATCTCTTTTATCTCTGTGTCACAAATCCATCTACCTTATTGCAGAGACTTTGTCCATTCCGAACAAAACATAATTTACTCTTTCCCACAATTTCCTGTCACAAACTGATTCACTGATGTACGGTTTTAACTAAATTTTTGCCAATTCTGTTCCTTTCTGCTTGTCTTCAGGCACATCCCCATGCTGTTCCGATGCTTCCCTTTTCTATTTGGATTTGGAAAGCTCCTTTCACCTGAATCCTGTCTCTGCATCCTCTCTGTCAGTTTACAGCCCTATCCATAAACCTACCAACATGATTGGCCAGGACATGGTTCCAGTGCAACGGGATTGTTTTATTAACTCATGGGATATTGGTATCTCTGTCTGACCTGCATATCTTTCCCAGCCCAAGCTGCCCTTGAACTGAGTAACTTGTTCGGCCATTTCAGAGGGTCATTGAGAGAAAAACACTTTGCTGTGGGTATTTTGTGCAGGCCAAGTGAGGATAGGCAGATATCCTTCTCGAAACGACAAGTGTTTGTACTTTTTGTACATCAGCAATTGTCTCATAGTTATTTATGGATTATTAATTATTATCTTTAAAAGTATTGTTGCCAAATTCCCCCATCTCTGATGGTGGGATTCAAACTTGTCTCCCCTGAACATTAGCTGAGGTTTTGGATACATGCTCTAGCAATAATGCCACTCGGCCATCACTTCGCCTACTCACAGATTGGTCATTCCTGACCAGTTATACCATCATGAAGCAGAACCCCTTCCACACAATTGTTTGATTCTGAAGCCTTCTGACATGATTCTTTGAGCCTGATACCTTCCAGCACTCTGGTGATATCACTCAGTATCTCTCCAGAAAGTATCCCTCACTGCGTGGGTCTAATTGCTGCCTCTGTCAATGCCCCTTGCTTTTATAGCTACTCCAGATCCTGAGCCAACAGAATTCTCCACTCCAGAGAGACGCAGCTGCACAGGCCAGGGACGGAGTCTGGGACTTTCCAGATCTCTGTTTTACTCAGGACCATTCTCCATGTGTAACTCTCACTACATCAGTATAAATTCGTATTCTGTCTATTTGTCTGTCTCCTGTAGGTACTCAGGAAGGTCCTGACTCAATATATTTCACAGCTTCTGGGTGTCTCGTCCATCACCACATTGAAGATGGTTGGTCAGCCAGAGAGACTATGGGCAGGGAGATCTGGAGCCTTCAATAAATCCCGCAGTGAGGTCAGATCACTCACAGTGCACAGAGCAGAGAGCAATGAGAGGGCTCCATATATCAGCTAACAAGACATGACATAGATACAGTGCTGGAGGGGGAGCAGAGTACAGACAAACCTCAGGCTCAATCACCACCCCTGCTGTAAGTTTTGTTGTACTGAGACAGTATCGGGGGTGTCACAGTTATCAATCCAGGCCTGTGCTGTCTTAGTGAGCATCAGTACAACAGAGGGGAAAGCAGGCTTCCCAAGAGAGGGTGAGAATGCTGCCTGGGATTTCTCTTCTGTATTTGCCTCTCCAAATTTGTATCTATGGCATGTTGCATGGACCGGTGTCTTCAATAATTTTTAACTCCTATAACAGTTCCTGTTGCTGTAAACTCCTCCCTTCCCGATAGTCCCTCCACATATTTGAAATGTACTACATTCCAGCCTACCATCCCTATCTCTGTAACTTGCTTCAGTGTCTAGTGTGCCTTATCTCGGTAGTCTCCTCCTCCAATGACAGAGTCATGCAGCACGGAAACAGAACCTTTGCTTTGATCCAACTAGTCGATGCTGAACACAGTTCCTGAACGAGTCATGTTCCCTGCAATTGGCCCGTATCCCTTCAAACCTTCTCCTCTCCATGTATCCAGCCAAATGTCTTTTCCATGTTGTCATTGTGCTTCTCCCCATCACTTCCCCCGGCAGCTCATTCAATTTGTGCACCATGCTCTCTGTGAAAAATGTTCTCCTCTGATCCCTTTTAAGTCTTCCCTCTCACACCATATATTTATGCCCTCTAAGTTATGGACTCCCCTATCCTGGGGTAGAGACCTTCACTATTCACCTTACCTGTACCCCTCATGGTTTATATACCTTTATAAGGTCACCCCTCAGCCACCTACGCCCAATGGAAATACGAAGGACAATGATATAAATATTTCTGCTCGTGTCCCTGCCACTACTTTGCTACAATGTTCTGGGATACAGTTGTTCAGGACCTAGGGCTTTTTCTACGTTTGTGTTCTAAGACATCCAGCACCACCTCTCCTGTAATGGGGACTCTTTACAAGACATCACTGTTTCTCTCCATTTGTTTCTTAATCTTTGCCCACAGTACGTTCTGACATGAAATATTCATTTAGGGTCTCGCACATGTCCTGTGGTTCCATACCTGAGGGGCCTTATTGTCTCTCTAGTTACTTTTTTGTACTTGTATGCTGTAGAATTTCCTTGCATTCCCCTTATCCTTATCTGCCAAAGCTATCTCATTCCCACTGTTGTGCTTTCCAGCTTATCCACCCTATCCTTGTAAGTCAAACCCTCCAGTATCAGTAACATCTTTGTCAGTCTTTGCTCTGTGTACAGTTTCAGAAAATGCTTCCTAAATTGGGAAAATCGGGATTCTACACAGTACTCCAACTGGGACCCAGCAATGTCTTGTCCAGCCGTACCATGATGTACCAGCTCAATGCTCTGACACATGAGGGCAAGTGTACCAAATCCGCTTTCACCATCCTGTCCACCTGTGACACCACTGACAAGGAACAATGTCACTGCACCCCTTGGTCTCTCTGTCTGTTCGACAGCATTGAACAGGGCCCTACCGTTAACAGTGTTAGTCGTCCCTGTTTTGTCTTAACAAAATCCATTAATTAAAATCCATCTTTCATTCCTTGACCCACTTGTCCAGTTGATCAAGAGCCTCTTCGATAACTGTCTTCACTCCCCACTGTAACACTTATTTTGCTTACTAACAATGTTTCCTATATTCTCGTTTATGTAAATAATGCACATGTGGCCCCAGCAGCAATCCTTATGGCACACCGCTGGTCAGAGCCTCCAGCCCACACAACAACCCTCTCCCACTACCCTCTGTCTCCTACTGTCAAGCCTATTTTGTGTCCGTTTGTCTCGCCCTCCTGATCCCATGTGATCTAACCTTACTAACAAGTGCACCAGGCTAAACCCTGCCTAAGGCCTTGCTGAAGTCAGGATAGACAGTGTCTACTGCTCTGTCTTCATCTATCTTGTTAATCATCTCTTCAACAAACTCAGTCAATTCTGTGAGACACTACTTTGTATGCACAAAGCTGTGCTGACTATCCTTAATCAATCCTTGCCTTTTCAAATGCATGTAACTCCTGTCCCGCAGAATCGCTTCCAACAACATTCGCACCACTGACATCAAGCTAACTAGTGTTTAGGTCCCTGGCTTTCCCTCGCAGCCTTTCTTAAATACTGGCACAACATTAATGACCCTCCAGACTCCCAGCTCATTACCTATAGCTGTCTTTGATAGAAATATCACTCTAAGGGACACCGCAATTTCTTCCCTAACTCCCCCGCCCCAACCAATGTCATGGGATACACCTGATTAGTTCCGAGAGAGTTGTCTAATTTTTATGCATTTTAAAACCTTCAGCACTTCCTGTTCGCCAATGTGGACTCTTGTGAAGACATCACTGTTTATTTCCCTGACTTCCCCAGATTTTCTCCACAGTAAGTTCTGATGTGAAATTTATGTTCAAACTGATAGAAGTGTGGTAATTTTGCCAAAGTGCTCCCCTACAGACACTTCAGTCCCTTTCCCTACTTTTGGTTCCCAAGGGGAGGTCAGGTTCTATCCCTTTCTGCAGCCAGGCCATTTCCATATTGACTGAGACAGTTTTCTTGAACATACTGAACAAATTCCTCCTATCTAAGCTGTATACATTATGGCAGTCCCAGTCTAGGTATGGAAAATTAAAATCACCGACCTTTACAACCCTATTATTCTTAGATATCAGAGATCTCCTGATATATTTGCTGCTCTATTTCCCGTTGACAACTGGGGGCCTGTACTACAGTCATATCAAAGTGATGACTCATTCTTATTTCTCAGTTCCACTAAGAGAATTTCACTGGGCGATCCCCAGGCATACCCTCTCTAAGTGTTGCAGTGATTTTTTTCACTAATCAAGAACTCCACTCTCCCTCCACTTTTGCTTCCTGTTCTGTCCTTCCTCTAGCATCTGTCCCTGGAACATTGAGCTGCTGGTCCTGTCTCCCCCTCAGCTGTTGTCCTGTAATACCTGTGAATTTTCAGTCCCATGTTCCCATCCATGCCATGCGCTCACCTGCCTTATCTGTCAGGCCTTTTACATCAAAGTAAGTGCAGTTTTATTGATCGGTTTTCCCTTATTGCCTGCTCTGCTCTTGCCTGCCTTATCGATTGAAATGACTCTTTGAAATTCAGTCCCAACCTCAACCTTTAGACTCTAGCCTGAGACCATCCCCCTCACTGTGGACAACACCCTCACCTTTCATGTCATCTGTAAACCTTCTGCTTTCACATCCAACTCATTAATGTACATAATAAACAGCGATGGTTCCTGCACAGATCCCTGTGGTACACCCGCTGGTAAAAGGCTTCATATCACAGAAACAACCCTCCACCAGTTTTGGATCCAATTTGCCAACTTGCCTTGGATCCCAGTGGCTCTTCCCATTTGGACCAGCCCTCCATGTGGGACCTTGTCAAAGGCCTTAATGAACTCCATGGAACCCACATCATCTGCACAGCCCTCATCAACATTTCAAAGAAAACTCCGCTGAATTCATCAGACAGGATCTTCCTTTACCAAATCCGTGCTGACTATCCCTAATAATTTCCTGCCTTTCCAGTTATTGATTCAAACTGTCCCTCAGAATTTTTCCCAATAATGTCCCTCCCCCCGCTGTCAGACTATCTGCTCTGTAATTACTTGGCCGATTCTTTGTGTCCAGTGACCACAACTGTCTTAGTTTTAACATTGTTATTGAAAAAGATCAGACAGGTTGACAGATTAAGGTGTGAAACTGGAGCAGGGCCAGATTTGGGGCCATTAGGCAGGATCGTGCAGAGGTAGATTGGGTGAATTAAAAATCACACAGCACCAGGTTATAGTCCAACATGTTTATTTTGAAGCACTAGCTTTTGAAGCGTAGGTGATCATCCTTAAAGATGAAAGGCTTAAACTAAATGTGTTTGATATTACATTCCATGACACTGCTATCATGTTGCTAAAGATTCTGAACCTTATGATTGTGCTCCACAACCACCTGATAAAGTAGCGCTCCGAAACCTAGTGCCTCCAGATAAACCCGCTGGACTGTAGGCTGGTGTCGTGTGATTTTTAACTTTGTACACCCCAGTCCAACACCGGCTTCTCCACATTACGACGACCATCAATTGGGCGACCCTGTTTGAAGGAAAATGAATGACTGGCAAACGGAAAGCTTTTCAAAGTGTGGTCTCAAGAATCCAGGGCCAATATGTCCCTGTTGGAGTGAAGGGAAAATCTGGCAGGTTCGGGGATCCCTGGCTGATGAGGTATATTGAGGCTCTGTTCAGGAAAAAGAAAACAGCGTACATAGAGTTTAAGCTATTCGTATCGTCTTAGAGTCCTAAAGACATGATCAATCTGTGGAGACCCTGCAATCCTCTCAGGTCCCTGCAGCACTCCTGATCTGTAGCACTCACTCCAATGCCTGTGTCTATCTGATCCAGCTCCAAAAGACTCACTATCTGTGTAACATCCTCCCTTGTCTATCACCCATCCTGTCAATGTCAGGTCTTTCAGTCTGTCCATCATCCACCCATCTCCATAACCTTCTCTATCTCTTACACCCTTATCTGTGTAAATGTCACCTTCCCCTACAAACTTTCCCACTTTGACCAAACTGCAGGACGTTACTAATGCTCCCTTATCTGTGAAAATGTCTCCAACCAAAATGGATGTCCTTATCTCCTGGTAAAATTGTCAGCCACCACATCCTCTTTATCTAAATAACCTGCAGAACCTAAGCCTTTCAATAACTATAAACATCTTCAGTCACGACTGCCCTCCACATATTTGTTTATTTTTCTAATCTATAAAACCGTCTAGATTTCTGTAACCTGCACCATTCACCTAAAACACTCCTGTCTGCGCAAACCACTCCATCCTATCAACATCCTTATGTCTGTAACTGCTGTATCCCTCCCCACCTCCCCATCTCCATGAACTCCTGTAGACCCTATAGCTCTCCACATTTCTGCAACACCTTGTGGCTCTCTGCTCCTACCTCCCAGTCCCCACATCCCTCCTAGTCTGGGTCGTCTGCTCACGTCAGACAATTGCTGTCTCTGTTACCTCCTGACAATCCTAGCAACCCTTCCTATTTGTGTCTCTTCATTCAGATGCCATCTCTCCAGCTTTTCGATACCTCATTGTGCCATTGTGAGCCTCCTTATTTAGAATATAGAGCAGTATAGCACAGTTTAGGCCCTTCGGCCCTCGATGTTGCACTGACCGTTTATCCTACTCTCAGATTAAACTAAACTGCAGACCCTACATTTTACTATCATGCATGTGTCTAGCTAAGTGTTGCTTAAATGTCCCTAACGTATTGGACTCCACTACAAATGTTGGCGGTGCATTCCATGCATCTGCCACTCTATGATATCCCTCTCACATTTCCCGTAAAACTTTCTCCAATCACCTTCCATTTATGTCTCCTCGTTATAGCCATTTTTGCAATGGGACAAGTATCTGATTATCTACTCTATCGAGGCCCCAAAACATTCGTTCACTTCTATCACATCACTTCTCATCCTTTTTCATTCCAATGAGAAAAGCCCTAATTCCCTCAACCTTTCTTCATTAGACCTTCACTCCTAATAAATGTCCTCTGCCCACCCCCCCACCCCCCCCTCCCCCTTCTAAAGCTTCCACATCTTTCTGATAATTAGGCAACCAGAACTGGACACAATATACCAAATGTTCTCTAACCAGCGCTCAATAGAGCTGCAGCATAACTTCGTGAGACTTAAACTCAATCCCCTTGCTAATGAAAGTCAACACACCATACACCTTCTCAACAAGGCAATCAACTTCAGTGATAACATTGAGGGATCTATGGACGTGGGCTTCAAGATTCTTCTGTTCCTCCACACTGTGAAGAATCCTGCCTTTCACCCTGTCTGTGGAATCCTGCAATCTTAAACCCTCCCTATCTTGGTAACTTCCTCTGATCCCTACAACTCTCGCAAACGGTGAAACCTCTTCATGTCCCGACAATCCTCCTTCGCTCTGTAACCTCCTTTATTAACATCGACCCTCAAAAGTCCTGAAGCCTCTTTTTTACCACAGCAGTATTCCTAATATCTGCAACACCCTCCCATCCTGATATCATTCCCTGTCTCTGTAACCCCCATCACCCTCTAGTCCCCTCTGGGGAACATTGCAGAGGAAGGAAGGGCTGTAGAGTCCGGGTCATGTTACGGAGGTAGGAAGGGCTGCAGAACCTGGAGGATGGTACAAATGTAAGAAGGATCGTGGATCCTGCAGGAGGCTAGAAGGAGCGGGATTCATAGAACCTGCAGGATGGGACCGAGAATGGGTTGTGGAACCTGAAGGATATTACAATTTGAATGACTGACTCTTTTTGATCGGACTATTGGGCTGATCTCGCTGTCCTATGTATGCAGATATTTACCATAATGGCTGTGCACAGCTTCAGATTCCCAGGCTGGGAGATGTTAGCTCAGATGTGAATGTATTTGCCCATTCTGTCCCTGTTCCTGACACTGACATGTTGCTGCTCAGGTAGAAAGCACTCTCCGTGTATATAGTGACTTCCAGATCTACGTGACTGACCAGAGCTCACCACATCAAAGCCTTTGTTTGGAAGGTTCTTTATCTTTTTTCATTATTTTCAAGTGGCAATTCCGCGAGATGCAGTAATTCGGGAGTTTCTGTTTTGAGAGAATGAAACCTTTACCATTGGAAATTGGGAAGCCTTCCAAAATGAGATAACAGCAGTCCAGAGACAGTATAAAGCATTCCTGTTAGGGTGAAAGGAAGGGCTCATGCCCGAAACATCGATTCTCCTGCTCTTTTGATGCTGCCTGACTTGCTGCGTTTTTCCAGCAGCACATTTTCAGCTCTGATCTCCAGCATCTGCAGTCCTCACTTTCTCCTAGGGTGAAAGGAAAGGCTGGTAAGGTGTAGGGAATGTTGGACGATTAGAAAATTTGAGGTTTTAGTTCAGAAAAAGAATTAAGCATATGTCAGGTACAGATAGGAGATCTCCGGACATATTTGTTCCTCAGTCTGCCACAGATTATTGAGGGCTGAAAATGTGTTGCTGGAAAAGCGCAGCAGGTCAGGCAGAATTCAAGGAGCAGGAGAATCGACGTTTCTGGCATGAGCCCTTCTTCAGGAATGAGGAAAGTTTGTCCAGCAGGCTATGATAAAAGGTAGGGAGGAGGGACTTGGGGGAGGGGCGTTGGAAATGTGATAGGTGAAAGGCGGTCAAGGTGAGGGTGATAAGCCGGAGTGGGGGAGGGCGCGGAGAGGTCAGGAAGAAGATTGCAGGTTAGGAAGGCGGTGCTAAGTTCGAGGGATTAAACTGAGATAAGGTGGGGGGAGGGGAAATGAGGAAACTGGAGAAATCTGAGTTCATCCCTTGTGGTTGGAGGGTTCCGAGGCGGAAGATGAGGCGCTCTTCCTCCAACCGTCGTGTTCCTATGGTCTGGCGATGGAGGAGTCCAAGGACCTGCATGTTCTTGGTGGAGTGGGAGGGGGAGTTGAAGTGTTGAGCCACGGGGTGGTTGGGTTGGTGGGTCCGGGTGTCCCAGTGGTGTTCTCTGAAACGTTCTGCAAGTAGGCGGCCTGTCTCCCCAATATAGAGGAGGCCACATCGGGTGCAGCGGATGGAATAAATGATGTGTGTGGACGTGCAGGTGATTTTTTGGCGGATATGGAAGTTTCCTTTGGGGCCTTGGAGGGAAGTAAGGGGGGAGGTGTGGGCGCAAGATTTGCATTTCTTCTGATTTCAGGGGAAGGTGCCAGGAGTGGAGGTTGGGTTGGTGGGGGGTGTGGACCTGTCGAGAGAGTCACGGAGGGAGTGGTCTTTTCGGAACGCTGAAAGGGGAGGGGAGGGAAATATATCCGTGGTGCTGGGGTCCGTTTGGAGGTGACGGAAATGACGACGGATGATACGATGTATATGAAGGTTGGTGGGGTGGTAGGTGAGGACCAGTGGGGTTCTGTCCTGGTGGTGGTTGGAGGGGCGGGGTTCAAGGGCGGAGGAGCGGGAAGTGGAAGAGATGCAGTGGAGTGCATCGTCGACCACGTCGGGGGGAAATTGCGGTCCTTGAAGAAGGAGGCCATCTGGGTTGTACGGTATTGGAACTGGTCTTCCTGGGAGCAGATGCGGCGGAGACGAAGAAATTGGGAATATGGGATGGCGTTTTTACAGGGGGCAGGGTGGGAAGAGGTATAGTCTACGTAGCTGTGGGAGTCGGTCGGTTTATAGTAAATGTCCGTGTCGATTCGGTCACCCGAGATAGAAATGGAAAGGTCTAGGAAGGGACGGAGGAGTCTGAGACAGTCCAGGTGAATTTGAGGTCGGGGTGGAATGTGTTGGTAAAGTGGATGAACTGTTCAACCTCCTCGTGGGAGCATGAGGCAGTGCCGATACAGACATTGATGTAGCGGAGGAAAAGGTGGGGGGTGTTGCCAGTGTAGCTGCGGAAGATGGAGTGTTCCACATATCCTACGAAGAGGTAGGCATAGCTGGGTCCCATGCGGGTGCCCATGGCTACTCCTTTGGTTTGGAGGAAGTAGGAGGATTGGAAAGAGAAGTTGTTCAGGGTGAGGACCAGTTCAGTCAGTCGAAGGAGGGTGTCAGTGGAAGGGTACTGGTTGGTATGGCAGGAAAGGAAGAAGCAGAGGGCTTTGAGTCCTTCGTGATGCACGTGGGCATCATTGACAATGGGACTACCTGATAGATATTTACAAAATTATCAGAGGCATAGATAGAAGGACAGTTAGAGTCTTTTTCCCAGAGTAGAAATATCAAGTACTCATGACCGTAGGTTTTTGATCGAAGGGAGAAGGTTTAGGAGATATGATCGGTAATGTTTATTTTTTGCTTTTCCAGAAAGAATGTGCAATTGCCTGGAATGCACTGATACAGGAGAAGAAGCTAATATAGCAAGGTTTAAGAGGGATCTTGGCACAAATATGAGTAAGCAGGGAACAGCAAGACATAGAGGGTGTCGGAGCAAAAACTTTCTTTTTAACTTTAGAACGGCATCATGTGTCAGTGCGGACTTGCTGGGATAAATGGCCTGTTCCTGTGCTGGACTGTTCTTTAAAACAAGATTTGAGTGCAGGACTGGTGAGATGCTGGCTGAATGATTACTGATGATCAACAGCCACATTCAGTGGATCTCTCCTCAATAACTTACAGCTTCATACCCCCTCTCCCACAGTCGGGAAACTCAATATGGAGAATTGGACCGTGAAAGTCAGAGCTGGTAACTGGTGACTCCATCTCGCCCCTCGCTCCTGTAGACTTCTATCTTGGACACCAACGTCTCGGGGTCACTGCACAGCCAGAAACTGCATGTACTCCACACCCACCAATGCTGGCATCTGTCACATGCCAGCCTCATCATGCCATCCCAGCACATCTCCGACCCACTGACAGTACGCTTCTGCACTTCAACGCCGCAGCTCAGGGTGCACTGACAACTGTCATTGCAATGCTGCTGCAAGGACACTGTGCTCAGGGACACATATCCAGGTCATGGCCTGGCCCTCTGGGCTCCTCACTCCGTGTTTATACACATTCAATGCTGCTGGAAGGACAGTGTGCTCAGGGACACACACGCAGCTCATGTAATGTCACTCTGGGCTGCTCACTCTATGTTTGTACACACTCAATGCTGCTGCAAGGACACTGTGCTCAGGGACACACACCCAGCTCATGGCCTGTCCCTCTGGGCTGCTCACTCGGTGTTTGTACACACTCACTTTGAACTGACTTGAATGCTCACAGAATTATTGCCCTGCCTTACCGTGCCTTCAGCAGTGTTTCCCCCTCAGACACAGCTACCAGGCTCACCCGATTGCTGTATTGTCTTGGTGTTTAGCACAGACACAAATCCAGGAAGCTTGATATCATTGTCCACAGTCAGTCACGGTGTCCAGCACAGTGAGACAAGGGGTGTCTCAGATCTCAGTCCGGGAGCTTGGACACGGTCAGTCAGCCTCTCGTGGTTGTTAGGGTCAGGATCCTTCCCCTGTGATGGGGTAAGAAGCTGAATGTTAGGGAGCCCCCTATCACTCTTGGCTCTTTCTCTCCTACTCTGGTGTGGTTCCTTCTGGGATATGAAAATTATCAAGAGGTATTAAAGGAGATAGAAGTGAATGGTACAGCTGTTCGTGCTGGGACAGCTGAGGGAAAGGTGGCGAGGTGGCCTGAGTGAGTGAATAGGCAGCACAGCCACCAGGCAGAGTTGCTAGAGGGGCAGCGATGAGGTTTGAGAGACTCGGAGAAGATACTGCATTCAGTGAGGGTGGGTAGGTCACATGCTGTTACAAGTGTGAGGGTGGGTGAACATGATCCTTGGTGAGATGTGGGTGCAGTAACAGAGAGTGAGTGAGGGAGAGGTCACAAATTGCAGATAATGGCACTTACCCTGGTAGAGTGGTGAAGGTCACTGACTTCATTCCTACATTGCTGGGCATTCACCCAGAAGGTTGGCACCTCACTGACCCAGTGGTCAGCCTCGGACCAAGCTGGCAGGGTCTGGTGTCATGAACTCCCCTACCAGTCCTGGAGGAAGATATTGTCCCTTTGCTACAGCATGGTATGCATTAGAAGCTCAAGCGCTTGGCCACAAAGTGATGCCCCAGTTTTACCTCCTCTACCATGTCCAGGCAGTTTCGGATTGACAATCCAAGAGTGTAATGACATTTTAATATGGCTCCTTTAACAGGCAGGGCAGTGCATTCTGGGACATCCGAGCAGTTGTTATGATGAAGGGAAAAAAATCATCGCAATATTGTCAGATGAGAGGAAGACCACGCGGGCAGGGAGGGTATTTAATGAGGCAGATTGGGGATGGTATCATGAGAAAATGCACTTCACCGTGTGGAGAGAAACCCTCCATGAAACTCGACTAAAATGAGACTTGACCAAACCATAAGATGGGTTAGGCCTCTGTCTGTTTGAACCAAAATAGAGATGCAGTGTGAAATATTGGGCGCAACAAACTTGGAGCAGAGAATTACACAGGAGATTCAAATCCTGAAACAAGGGGTAACGTAATGTCCAGACTCTAAAAAGAAGCCGGGGAAAATCCCTGCCTTATAACTATCTGCATTATCCGATCCTTATGGATGCTGGGTTGGTGCCAGACGACTGGAGAACGGCTAACACCGTTATTTTGTTTAATGTGAAATATGGGACTGACTAAATAGGTCGCGGCTGGAATTCTGAGACGGTGGATTAATGTCACCGAGGAAGTCTCAGGGAATCAAGGACAGTCAGTCTGGCTTTTTTCAAGGAAGATCATGTGCAATTCGGTTTGAGGCAGTAACTTATAACTGCATGTGACTAACTTGGATTTGACGAGATATCCCATGGAAGATAGTTTAAAAACAGAAACTATGGCGTCCAGGTAAATGGAGCAAACAACCCCCCGAGAAGTGCAAGGCAAGCCATTTGGGGACATCAACAATAGAGAGGAAGACACAATAAATGGGAGTGTGGTCAGTGTGGGCCTCATAACTGCACAATCTTGCCTCATAACTGCAATTGCACTTTCACAGAGTGTCCAATCTCCTCTGTACACTCTCCAATCCAATTCCATCCTTCCATGTGATGGGGTTACCAAAGCTGCACACGGTCCACAAGCTGTGACTTAGCTCACTATTTAGACAGTTCCAGCATAAGCTTCCTGCTATGAAATTCTGCACTTTGGCTGATAGAGGAAATGATGCCATTTGCTACATTAACAAAGTTATTGATGTTTCCAGCTATCTTCATTTACCTGCCTTCACTGACCACACTCCCATTTATTGTGTATTCCTCTCTATTGTTGATGTCCCCAAATGGCTTGCCTTGCACTTCTGGGGGGGGGGGGGGGGGTTGTTTGCTCCATTCACCTGGACGCCATAGTTTCTGTTTTTAAACTGTCTTCCCTGGGATCTCTCGTCAAATCCAAGTAAGTCACATGCAGTTACAAGTTACAGCCTCAAACCGACACAGTCAGATGAATTGCACACAATCTTCCTTGAAGAAATCCAGACCGACCGTCTTGATTCCCTGGAACTTCCTCAGTGAACGTTTATTCACTGTCTCAGAATTGCAGCCGCAACCTATTCAGTCAGTCCCATATTCCACATTAAACAAAATAACACTGTTAGCCGTTCTCCAGGCCTCCGGCACCATCCCTGCATCCAGTGAGGATTGGATAATGCAGATAAATATAAGGCAGGGATTTTCCCCGGCTCTTTTATCAGTCTGGACCATTGCGTTACCCCTTGTTTCAGGATTTGAATCTCCTGTGTAATTCTCTGCTCCAAGTTTGTTGCTCCGAATATTTCACACTGCATCCCTATTTTGGTTCAGACAGACAGAGACCTAACCCATCTTATGGCTTGGTCAAGCCTCATTTTAGTCGAGTTTCATGGAGGGTTTCTCTCCACAATGTTAAGTGCATTTTCTCATGATACCATCCCGAATCTGCCTCATTAAATACCCTCCCTGCCCGCGTGGTCTTCCTCTCATCTGACAATATTGCGATGATTTTTCCCTTCATCATAACAACTGCTCAGATATCCCAGAATGCACTGCCCTGCCTGTTTCAGGGGCCATCTTTAAAATATCATTACACTCTTGGATTGTCGATCCGAAACTGCCTGGACATGGCAGGTGAGGTAAAGCTGAGGCCTCACTTTGTGGCCAAGCTCCTGAGCTTCTAGTGGATACCATGTTGTAGCAGAGGGGCATTATCTTCCTCCAGGACTGGTAGGGGAGTCCATGACACCAGACCCTGCCAGCGTGGTCCGGGGTTGACCACTGGGTCAGTGAGGCGCCATGCTTCTGGGTGAATGGCCGGCAGTGTAGGAAGGAGGTCAGTGACCTTCACCACTCTACCAGGGTATGTGCCACCATCTGCACTTTGTGACCTCACTCTCTCTCTCTCTCTTTTTCTCTCTCTCTCTCTGTTTCTGCACCCACATCTCACCAAGGCTCATGTTCACCCACCCTCACACCTGTAACTGCATGTGACTACGCACCCTCACTAAATGCAGTATCTTCTCTCAGTCTCTCGAATCTCATCTCTGGCCCATAGCTAACTCTGCCTGGTGTCTGTGCTGCCTATTCACTCACTCAGTCCACCTCGCCAACTTTCCCTCAGCTGTCCCAGCACGAACAGTTGTACCATCCACTTCAATCTCCCTTAATAACTCTTGCTCATTTTCACTTCCTAGAAGGAACCATCCCACAATAGGAGAGAAAGAGCCAAGAGGGATAGGGGGCCCCTTAACATTCAGCTCCTCACCCCATCACAGGGGAAGGATCCTGACCCTAGCAACCATGAAAGGCTGATGGACCGTGTCCAAGCTCCCGGACTGAGATCTGAGACACCCCTTGTCTCACTGCACTGGGCACCGTGACTGACGTTGGACAATGATATCAAGCTTCCTCGGTTTGTGTCTGTGCTAAATACCAAGACAATACAGCTGGTGTGTGAGCCTGGTAGCTCTGGCTGTGGGGAAACAATACTGAGGTCAGGGTTAGGCAAGACAATAATTCTGTGAGCATTCAAGTCAGTTCAAAGTGAGTGTGTACAAACACCGAGTGAGCAGCCCAGAGGGACAGACCATGAGCTGGGTATATGTCCCTGAGCGCAGTGTTCTTGTATCAGCATTGAGTATGTACAAACACGGAGTGAGTAACCCAAAGGGACAGGCCATGAGCTAGGTGTGTGTCCCTGAGCACAGTGTCCTTGCAGCAGCATTGAGTGTGTACACACACGGAGTAAGCAACCCAGAGGGACAGCCCATGAGCTGGGTGTGTGTATCCCTGAGCAAAGTGTCCTTGTAGCAGCTAAGCAACGAGAGTTCTCAGTGCACTCTGAGCTGCAGCATTAAAGTACAGAAGCGGACTGTCAGTAGGTCGGGGATGTGCTGGAATGGCATGGTGAGGCTGGCATATGACAGATGCCATCATTGGAGGGTGTGGAGTACATGAGCATCTGTCTGTGCAGTGTCTCCCGAGATGTTGGTGTCCAAGATAAAAGGCCGCAGGAGCGAAGGGCGAGGTGGAGTCTTCAGTTACCAACTCGGACTTTCACATCTAATTCTCCATATTGACTTCCACTGCTGTGGGATGGAGGATATGAAACTGCAAGTTGTTGTGGAGAGATCCACTAAATGTGGCTGTTGATCATCAGTAATCATTCAGTCAACATCTTGCCACTCCTGCACTCATATCTTGTTTTAAAGAACAGTCCAGCACAGGAACACGCCCTTCAGCCCAGCAAGCCCGCACTGACACATGATGCCGTTCTAAAGTAAAAAAGAAAGTTTTTGCTCCGACACCCTCCATGTCATTCTGTTTCCTGCTTACTCATATTTGTGACAAGATCCCTCTTAAACCTTGCTATATTAGCTTCTTCTCCTCTATCAGTGCATTCCAGGCACTTGCACATCTGTCTGGGAAAGCAAAAATAAACATTGCCACTCATATCTCCTAAACTTTCTCCCTTTTACGTAAAACCTACGGTCATGAGTAATTGATAATTTTACTCTGGGAAAGAAAGCTTCTAACTTTATTTCTATCTATGCCTCTGATATTTTTTTAAAATATCTATCAGATAGCCCCATAGCCAATGATACCCAGTTGGAAACAAACCATGTTTGTTCAATTTCACTTTCTCGCTAATACCCTCCAAACCAGACAACATATTGGTAAAACTTTTCCATACCCTCTCCAACACTTCCACATCATTCTGCTGGTGTGGCAACGATTACTGTACACATTATTCTAAATGTGTCCGGACTAAGTTTCTCTACAGCTGCAATATGACCTGCTAATTTTTATACTGCATGCTCTGATGCATGTCTGCACGTTTGCCATCCGTTCTCTTCATCACCCTATCCACCCACACCCTCATCAATCTGTTTTGTAACTTCCTTAAAATAATCAATCACGTTTGAGAGACATGATCTTCCCCACACAACTGCGTTGCCAGTTGCTAGTAAGTCAATATGAGAGTACTGTTGGAGCTGCACTCATTCAGACAATGATAATTCCATCATATTGCTGACTTGAACCTTGGAGGTTAGTTTAGATTCCCTACAGTGTGGAAACAGGCCCTTCAGCCAAACCAGTCCACACCAAACCTCCGAAGACTTACCCACCCAGTACCATTACCCTGCCCTATATTTACCCCTGACTAATGTACCTAATGCTATGGGCAATTTAGTATGGCCAATTCACTTGAACCGCACATCTTTGGACTTGTGAGGAAACCTGAGCACGCAGAAGAAACCCACGCAGACGGGGGAAAATGTGCAAACTCCAGACAGAAAGTCACCCAAGGCCGGAATAGAACCCAAGACTTTGGTGCTGTGAGGCAGCAGTGCTAAGCACTGAGCTCTTGATGGTAACTGTATGCTGGGCCGTGTGGGGTAATGTATAGAGGCAGGTATGTCGGGCCCTGATGGTTACTGTACAATGGGAGGTATGTCGGGCTGTGATGGTTACTGTACAGTGGGAGATATGACGGGCCGTGACGGTTACTGAACAGTGGGAGGTATGTCGGGCCGTGATGGTTACCGTACAGTGGGAGGTATGCCAGGCCGTGATGGCTACTGTACAGTGGGAGGTATGTTGACCGTGATGGTTACTGTACAGTGGGAGGTATGTCGGGCCGTGATGGTTACTGTACAGTGGGAGGTATGTCGTGCCGTGACAGTTAGTGTACAGTGGGAGGTATGTCGGGCCGTGATGGTTACTGTACATTGGGAGGTATGTCGTGCCGTGACAGTTAGTGTACAGTGGGAGGTATGTCGGGCCGTGTTGGTTACTGTACAGTGGGAGGTAGTCGTGCCATGATGGTTACCGTACAGTGGGAGGTAGTCGTGCCGTGACAGTTACTGTACAGTGGGTGGTATGTCCGGCCGTGTTGGTTACTGTACAGTGGGAGACATGTCTTGCCGTGATGGTTACTGTACAGTGGGAGGTATGTCGGGCCGTGATGGTTACTGAACAGTGGGAGGCATGTCTTGCCGTGATGGTTACTGTACAGTGGGAGGTATGTCGGGCCGTGATGGTTACTGTACAGTGGGAGGTATGTCGGGCCGTGATGGTTACCGTACAGTGGGAGGTAGTTGTGCCGTGACAGTTACTGTACAGCGGGTGGTATGTCGCGCCGTGACGGTTACTGTACAGTGGGAGGTAGGTCGGGCTGTGTTGTTTACTGTACAGTGGGAGGTATGTTGGGCGGTGATGGTTATTGTACAGTGGGAGGTATGTCGGGCCGTGATGGTTACTATACACTGCGTGGTATGTCGGGCCGAGATGGTTACTGAACAGTGGGAGGTATGTCGGGCCGTGATGGTTACTGTACAGTGGGAGATTTGTTGGGCTGTGATGGTTACTGTACAGTGGGAGGTATGCCAGGCCATGATGGCTACTGTACAGTGGGTGGTATGTCGGGCCGTGATGGTTAATATACAGTTGGAGGTATGTCGGGCCGTGATGGTTACTGTACAGTGGGAGGTATGTCGGGGTGTGATGGTTACTGTACAGTGGGAGGTATGTCTGTTTGTGATGGTTACTGTACAGTGGGAGGTATGTCGGGCCGTGATAGTTACTGTACAGTGGGAGGTATGTCGGGCCGTGATGGTTACTGTACACTGCGTGGTATGACGGGCCGTGATAGTTACTGTACATTCAGAGGTATGTCGGGCTGTGATGGTTACTGTACAGTGGGAGGCATGTCGGGCTGTGACGCTTACTGTACAGTGGGAGGTATGTCGGGCCGTGATGGTTACCGTACAGTGGGAGCAATGTTGGGCTGTGATGGTTACTGTACAGTGGGAGATATGTCGGGCTGTGACGGTTACTGTACAGTGGGAGGTATGTCGTGCTGAGACAGTTACCGTACAGTGGGTGGTATGTCGAGCCGTGATGGTTACTGTACAGTAGGAGGTATGTCGGGCCGTGATAGATACTGTACAGTGGGAGGTATGTCGTGCCGTGAAGTTGCTGTACAGTGGGCGTTATTGTCGGGCCGTGATGGTTACTGTACAGTGGAAGGTATGTCGGGCCATGATGGTTACTGTACAGTAAGAGGTATGTCGGGCCGTGTTGGTTACTGTACAGTGGGAGGCATGTCTTGCCGTGATGGTTAATGTACAGTGGGAGTTATGTCGGGCCATGATGGTTACCGTACAGTGAAAGGTAGTCGTGCCGTGACAGTTACTGTACAGTGGGTGGTATGTCGCGCCGTCATGGTTACTGTATGTCGGGCCGTGTTGATTACTGTACTGTGGGAGGTATGTTGGGCGGTGATGGTTATTTTGCAGTGGGAGGCATGTCAGGCCGTGATGGCTACTGTACAGTGGGAAGTATGTTGTGCTGTGATGGTTACTGTACAGTGGGAGGTATGTCGGGCCGTGATGGTTACTGTACACTGCGTGGTATGTCGGGCCGTGATGGTTACTGAACAGTGGGAGGTATGTCGGGCCATGATGGTTACTGTACAGTGAGATGTATGTCGAGCCGTGATAGATACTGTACAGTGGGTGGTATGTCGCGCCGTCACGGTTACTGTACAGTGGGAGGTATGTCGGGCCGTGTTGATTACTGTACAGTGGGAGGTATGTTGAGCGGTGATGGTTACTGTGCAGTGGGAGGTATGTCGGGCCGTGATGGTTACTGTACAGTGGAAGGTATGTTGAGCGGTGATGGTTACTGTGCAGTGGGAGGTGTGTCGGGGTGTGATGGTTACTGTACAGTGGGAGGTGTGTCGGGGTGTGATGGTTACTGTACAGTGGGAGGTGTGTCGGGGTGTGATGGTTACTGTACAGTGGGAGGTATTTCCAATCCGTTATGGTTACTGTACAGTGGGAGGTATGTTGGGCCGTGATGGCTACTGTACAGTGGGAGGTATGTTGGGCTGTGGTTACTGTACACTGCGTGGTATGTCGGGCCTTGATGGTTACTGTACAGTGGGATGTATGTCGAGCCGTGATAGATACTGTACAGTAGGAGGTATGTCTGGCTGTGACGGTTACTGTACAGTGGGAGGTATGTCGTGTTGTGATAGTTACTGTACAGTGGGAGGTATGTCGGGCTGTGATGGTTACTGTATAGTGGGAGGTATGTCGTGCCGTGACAGTTAGTGTACAGTGGTTGGTATGTCCGGCCGTGACGGTTACTGTACAGTGGGAGGCACCTCTTGCCGTGATGGTTACTGTACAGTGGGAGGTATGTCGGGCCGTGTTGGTTACTGTACAGTGGGAGGCACCTCTTGCCGTGATGGTTACTGTACAGTGGGAGGTATCCCAGGCCGTGATGGTTACTGTACAGTGGGAGGTATGTTGGGCCGTGATCGTTACTGTACAGTGGGAGGTATGTCGGGCTGTGATGGTTACTGTACAGTGGGAGGTATGTCAGGCCGTAATGGTTAATATACAGTTGAAGGTGTGTCGGGCCGTGATGGTTGCTGTACAGTGGGAGGTATGTCGGGCCATGATGGTTACTGTACAGTGTGAGGTATGTCAGGCCCTGATGGTTACTGTACAGTGTGAGGTATGTCAGGCCTTGACGGTTACTGTGCAGTGGGGGGTATGTCGGGCCCTGATGGTTACTGTACAGTGGGAGGTATGTCGGGTGTGAGGTTTCAGACTGAGTTATACAGAGTATGATTCTGCTGCGGCTGATGGCTCATTGCAACTCATAGATGCATCATCATTAGTTTCTCAATCTGTTAAACGTCTGTCCCATTAGGAACCCATATCGCCGTGAGGAGGGTCTGCAAAATGTGAAGGTCGCCCTTGCTCCCCATAAGGACTGTGCAGTGACCATTCTTACCGATAAATGAAATGGACAGGTGTATCTGCAGCAGGCAGATCGGTGACGATGTGGTCAATTATATGTTTCCCTTTTCCTGATTCCGTTATAACCTGCCACAGAGCAATGTAGCAGCCACAGGATCCAGCATCAATGCTGAGCACTGTATTGACTATATACCAAGCAGCTGCCCTCTCTGCGTGGCAATATCCTGTCAGTGGGACAGAACCTACCAGACAGGGTGGTGAAGTTTCAAGGGACATAGTCCTGTTCACAGAATCCTGCTTTAACAGGCAATATCTGACTGTTTTATGATTAGTCTGTGGGAAATATACAACCCGTCCTTTTTACATTTTGTATAATGAAGTGTTAATATCACTTTTTTTTTTACATATTTTAAAATAAACCAAACATCAATATTTTTCAGTTGAAAACAATTGAAGTGAACATAATTGAAATACCAGAGAGCACACTTCACTATTACACATTTCAGTGACAGTAGTAAACAGCCGATCCATGTTCAGATCAATGAACACACCGTCTTGCAGACAGCAAAGCTTTGAGGAAAAGCTTGAATTCAGACACAGTTTTAATGGCCCTCACCTTGACCTCCAAAACACTGGCCATCTCCAAAATCTGTCCAGAGAGCTTCCAAACTGGAGCTGGGCAGTTATTCACACAATAGACTGCTTAGAGACATGCCTGAACAACGGGGAGAGGTGTGTGGGGCAGACTGGTCAATGTACTAGCACATGGCGCAGTTCAACATTTGTAACAATGGCTTGTAAAAAGCCATGTTTTGCAAGTATATCCCTTCTGGTATGCCACCTAAACTCTGTAATTCTGCACCTTAGACCCGATCCTGAATGAAGGTGCTGTAAAGGTGATGGGCTCCTGCAGCACATGGCATCTTACATTGAATCCATCATAAACCATATCCAGTGTCTGTTAGCCCCACAATATCAGCATCCAAACAGAATTGTGCAGCTCCATTGATGGTCAGTATGATCCTAACCCAACATCCTTGTGTGTGACTTGAGATGGAAATCTCTGTGTAAATGTTTGCAGCATTGTTCTAACCATTAACAGCAAAGTCCCTTTACTGAAGGTCCTACATCCATTCATAATACCAACTTTTACATTGTCCAATAAGCATTATATACCCCATTTATTCAGTTCACTTTTATAATAACAACATGATGAAAACAGTGCCCAACTCACAGCCAGGAGCATTGAAATGATGAATCTCATTCCCACACCCAAGCCCACATTATTATTAAGTATAATGACTTTGAAAATATGCATTGATTTTCCCTTGTATTAATATTGTGAACTCATAGTCGATTCTCCTGCTCCTCAGATGCTGCCTGAACGGCTGTGTTTTTTTCAGAACCACAATTTTTGTCTTTGATCTCGAGCATCTGCAGTCCTTACTTTTTCCCTGCTAATACTCACTCATAATCATTTTCATGGCAACATTATCACTGTGTGTTGAAACATGTTACAGTCAGATATGAGTACATTTTGAATTGCTTCTGTCTATCTCAGAGATCAGTAATGTGGAATGTGAATGTCATTGTCTGTGTGATGCTCTGTACGTAGGCCATGCCTCTGAGAGACTGACAGATGATTTAAAACATCACATCCCTTCAGCTGTTTGCAACAAGCAGGTTCCTGCCTGGACCCTAACAGCCTGAGCTCACAAAACCCAAAGCACAGTGTCCAGCATTGGGCAGGTCTGGGCAATATTTTCATTTTCATTTATTCATGGAATATGATTAGGCCAGTATTTATTGTCCGTCCCTTGTTGCCCTTGAGAAGGTGGGGGTGAGCTGCCACATTGAACCACTGTAGTCGATGTGTTGTAATTAGACTTACAATACCATTAGGAAGGGAACTTGAAACAGTGACACTGAAGGAATGACAATATACTTCCCAATCAGGATGGTGGGTGGCTTGGAAGGGAAAGCGAACATGGTGATGATCCCATGTATCTGTTTCCCTTGTCCTTCTTGACGGTTATGGTTTCAGAGGTACGTTGCAAGAAGCCTTGTTAAATTTCTGCAGAGCACCGTGTAGATGGCAGGTATTGTTGCTCCTCAGTGTCAGTAAATGAGGGGTGGAGCTGCATTCACAGGGAAAATGTGGGAGGGGGCGGGTATTTCATCACACACATATTCAATGTGTATCTTTTAGATGGTGTGCAGACTTTTGGAAATCATGAGGTATGTTATTCCTGCAGGATTCCTAGCCCTTGAGATATTCCTGTAGCCAATTTATTAACATGTGTCAAAGTGTGGCACTGGAAATGCACAAAAAGTCAGGCAGCATCTGATGTACAGGAGAGTCAACGTTTTAGCATAAGCCCTTTCCAGGAATGAGTGATGAAATTATACGGTCAGTCCAGTTCTGGTTAATGGTAATCCCCGGGATATTGGTCGTTGGGAATTCAGTGATGGTGGTGGCATTGAACGTTAGAGGTTATGGTTCCATTTTCAATTGTTAGAGGTAATCGTTGTCTGGCATGTGTGCAATGGACATGGTATTTTCACTGTTAAGCACACACCTTCATATTTCCAGGTGTTTGTTGCATTTGGATAAGGATTGCTTCAGTATCTGAGTAAATCGCAAATGGTGTTGAACATTGTCTAATCATTGGCAAACATTTCCAGTTGTGACTTTACAGTGTAGGGATGGTCATTTATGAAGCAACTGAGAATTATTGGGCAGAGGGCAGAGAGCACTCTTAAAGATCACTGATGCTGTCCCTCTCTCTGAGCTAGGAAGCTGTCTTCTAGTTTCACCTACTCCAGAAGTGTCTAACAACATATCTGAATGGAATAGTATTTCAATATCTACCACAGGGGGCTGCGTGAGGACTTGGTTAGCTCAGTCAGTTGGACAGATGTTTTGTAATGCAGATTAATGCCAACAGTGTGGGTTCAATTCCTATACTGACTGAGGTGTCTGAAAAGGGATGTCCTACTCAAGGTCGCCTTCACTTGAGTCATGATGACTATCCTGTTAATCTACCGCTAGTCTTCTCTATCTAAGGAGAGAATCAGCCTGTAGGGATATGAGCCCCTACCTTTCCATTTCTGATCTGCAGGCCTACCCAGGACCTGCGGCGGAGCTGAGATGGCTGCTCTCCAACAACGCCAGCCATATTCCTTTATACCAGATGTAACTTCTGCCAGTGCAGACGATTCGTATTTGCTTCAGGTTTGCCGTTAATCCTGGATACAACATTTGGTCAAATGCAGTTATGATCATGTTAAAAGTGCAGTCACTGTCACCTCACCTCACCTCAAGAATTCAGCTGTATTCTCTTGTTATACATCATTAAACCAAGCCTTCAATGAGCCCAAGGGATGAGAGCCCAAACTGAGCTCAGTGAGCAGGTTGGGGCTGAGAAGTGATGCTTGATCCCACTGTAGATGACTTCTTCCATCCCTTTGTTAATGACACGGATTAGAGCAATGGGAGAGTCATTGATTGTCTGATGTTTTGTCTGTGTGTCCAGAGGACACATTTGGATAGCTTCCCACATTGTCAGGTAGATGCCAGTGCTGTATCCCAGCAGGAACAGCTTGAATGGAATGATATCAAGGCCCACAGCCGTTGCATTCTCCAATCTCTCCAGCTGATTGAAAATACCACATACAGTGAATCGGATTAGCTGAAGACTGCCATCTGGAGGAGACGAAAATAAATCATCGATATTTCTGTCTGAACATTGTTGTGAAAGTTTCACCCTTAGCTTTTCTATTATTGTGCTGGGCTCTTCAATCTTTGAGGAAAGTGGTCCATGTGGATCCTCCTCCTTCAATGAGTTGTGTGATTGTCCACCACCACTCACCCGGATTGCAGAGATTAAGTGTGATTCATTGGTTAGATCTGTGTATCATTTGCCATTTATACCATGTGGTGAGTAAATGGCCCAGTTGAGTAACTTCATCTCATTCTGAGGTGTGTTTGGCGCTATTATAGGCAGGCCCTCCTGTATTCTCCATTTCACAAGGGTGTATAATTGACTTGATGATCAGGATAAAGTGGAGCATTTGCTAGGCAGTGATAGTGAAAATTATGCTGGAGTACAATTCTGCTGCAGTTGGTAATGACCCGAACAACCTCACACAGGCCAAGAAAAAAATCCAAACTCTATTGGAAATCTGCCCTGCTTAGCACAGTGAAGGTGTCACACATACACAGGGGGTCTTTACTTTGTAAAAGTGCAACTTTGTCTCCAGAAATATTGCGTGCGGTAGCCACCATTCCCAATACAGTCATTGAACAATGTGTCTGCAGCCAGTGGGTTGGTAAGAATGAAGTCAAGGATGTTTCTCCCTGTCAGTCGTTCCCCCCGAGCCGGTGCAGACGCAGTGAAGCAGTTATGTCCTTTTGGACTCGACCACCTCGATCAGCAATGCTGCTGCTGAACCTGTCTTGGTGGGGTTTGAAATGGCCCACCCAATATACATTCTACAGCTCTGTCACTCTCTCAGTGTTTCCTCCAAGTTTTGTTCAATGTAGAGGGACACTGATCCGTTAGCTGAGGACGGGTGTCAGCAGGAGGTTTCCGTGTCAGTGTTTGATCTGACACCGTGAGGCTGAGGGAGGAGAGTTAGCTGGAGGTTTCCATGTCAGTCATTCATATGACTCCATGAGGTTTTGTTATGTCACATTGTTGCTTGAGCAGTCTGGAGGACATCTCTCTCAATTCTGGCATTAGCTGCGAGGCATTAGGCAGGAGGAGTTTGTAGGGACTACAGGATCTTTTATTTTTATTACTGTCAACATAAGGGCCTCTCCTTTGTGTATGACACTGATTCTTTGGCTCTCGTGATTGGAAACTCCAAGGTCTCACTCCTTCAATTACTCTCTGTCCCTTGTCTGTCCATCCATCAACCATCCTATCACCGTAGAGATCTGCAGAATCTTCCACCTCCATATATCTTTAAATTCCTCCAAACCCTACATCCCTCCCTATCTCTGTAACGTCCTCCAAACCCTACACCCCTCACTATCTCGCTAACCACCTCCAAACCCCACACCACTCCCAATCTCTCTAGCCTACTTCAGCCCCATACCCTCTGCTATCTCTGTAACCTCCTCCAAACCCTACCCTATCCCCACTTCTAAACTCCTCCAAACGCTACGCCTCCCTACTTCTGTAAATTACTCCAAGCCCGACACCCCTCCCTACCTCTCTATACACCACCAAACCCTAAACCCCTCCCTATTTCTCTCACCTACTCCAGCCCCCATAGCACTCCCTATCTCTGCAAACTCCTCCAAACCTAGATCCTTCCTAATCTCTCTTACCTCATCCAAACCCTGCAACCCATCCCTGTCTCTCTAACCTCCTTCAAATCTGACATCCCTCCTTACCTCTCTAACCGACTCCAAACCCTGCATCCCTCTCTATCTCTCTAAAGTCTTCCAAACGATAAGCACTCTCTATCTCTCTGACCTACTCCAAACACTATACACCTCCCTATCTCTCCAATATTCTCCACCACCTTCACCCCTCCCTATCTCTGTGACCTGGTCTAAACCCAGATCCATCCATATCTCTCTAATCACCTACAAAACCTACACCCCTCCCAATCTCTCTAATCATCTCCAAAACCTACATCACCCCCTACCTCTAACCTCCTTCAAATCTATCTCTCTAATATTTTACAACTCCTTCACCTCTCCCTGACTCTGCAACCTCCTCCAAACTCAGATTCCTCATTATCTCTTTCACCTCCTCCAAACCCTGAATCCCTCCCTATCTCTCTACCCTCCCCCACTATCTACATTTATCTCTTTTTCTGTGACTTACACCAGCCCCTACAAACCCTACATATCTCTCTAAGCTGCTCTCACAGAAACCCTGTCACTGTAACCTCGGCCGGCCACTGCCTGCTCCCGCCCTTTCTAAACCTGATCCAACCACGAGACTCTAGTGATCTCTGTAATCTCCTCCAGCCTGTCCATACCGCCCCATAATTCTGCCATTCTCTAGTACCTCTACCTTTTCTTATGTACATAACCTCCATGAACACGTTTAGTTTAGTGACTGAAAGGCATAGGTATATGCCATAGGGCAAGAGTTATCACTGGGGGAAAGGCGATTGTAATGTGATTAGGCAGGAATTAGGATGCATAGAATGGGGTAGCAAAATGCAGGGGATGGGGATAATTGAAATGTGGAGTTGGTTTAGAGAACAGATATTGCGTGTCCTTGAATAGCATGGCCCTATCAGGCAGGGAGGAAGTGATAATGTAAGGGAACCGTGGTCTACTACAGAAATCACATTTCTTGTTAAGCGGAAGAAGGAGGCTTATGTGACGATGAGACGATGGAGAGTTTCAGATTAGCTAGGAAAGATTTAAAGAGAGAGTTAAGAAGGTCAAAGAGAGGACATGAGTAGTCTTTAGCAGGTCAATTAAAGGAGAATCCGAAAGCTTTATATCGGTAGGTTAGGAATAAAAGGATGACGAGGTGGGAATAGAGCTACTCAAAGACAGAAGTGGAAAGTTGATTGTGGATTCTGTGGAGATCGGAGAGTTGCTAAACAAACATTTCTCATTGGTTTTCAGTCAGGGAAAGGAGACTATTATAGAGAAGATGAATGACATACGAGATATTTGACTAGAAAGGATCGAGGTTGGTAAGGAAGAGTTGTTATCAATTCTAGAAGGAGTGAAAGTGAAAATGTCCCAGAGGCTGGATAGGATTTATTCGAGCATTCTCTGGTGCGCTAGGGAGGATTTGTTGGAGATTTTGGCTTTGATAATTGAGTCTTCATTGTCTACAGGTTTAGTACCAGAGGACTGGAGGATTGCAAATGTTGTGCACTTGTTCAAGAAGGACAGAGCAGAAGACCCAGGCAATTATAGACCAATGAGCCTTATGTCTGTGTAGGAAAAGTTTTGGAAAGGATTATAAGAGAGAGGATTTATAATAATCTAGCAAGCAACAATTTGACTGCAAACTGTCAACATGGTTTCGTCAATGGGAGGACGTGTCTCTCAAACCGGACTGAGGTTCTTGAGAAGGTGACCAAGCATGTAGGTGAGAGTAGGGCAGTTGACGTGGTGTACATGGATTTCGGTAAAGACTTTGATAAGGTTCCACATGGTTGGCTGTTGGAGAAAATGCAGAGGCATGGAATTGAGGGTGAGTTAGCAGTTTGGATTAGAAACTGACTTTCTGTAAGAAGGCAGTGCATGGTGCTTGATGGACAATATCAAGCATGGAGTCCGGTTACTAATAGTGTGCCACAAGGATCTGTTTGGGACCACTACTGTTTTTCATTTTTATAAATGACTTAGATGCAGGCGTAGGTGGGTGTGTTAGAAAGTCTGCAGATGATACTAAAGTCGGAGGAGTAGTGAACAGCATGGAACTATTTTGCGGGTTGCAGGGGGACTTGGATAAAATGCAGAATTGGGCTGAGAGGTGGCAAATTGAGTTCAATGCAGATAAACATGAGGTGATTCACTTTGGGAAGAAAAGCAGGAAGGCAGAATACTAGGTCAATGGAAAGATTCGTTATCCGTGAAAGTTGCCAACCAGGTTATAGGGCTGTAAAGAAAGCTTACGATGTGTTAGGTCTTATTGGTAGAGGGATTGAGTTCCAGAGCCGTAATGTCATGCTGCAAATATACAAAATGCTAGTGCAGCCTCACTTGGTATATTATGTACAGCTCTGGTCGCCCCATTATGGGAAGGATGTGGAAGCATTGGAAAAGGTGCAGAGGAGATTTACCAGGATGTTGCCTGGTCTGGACGGAAGGTCTTATGAGGAAAGTCTGAGAGACTTGGGTCTGTTCCGATTGGAGAGAAGAAAGCTAAGAGGGGATTTAATAGAGACATACAAGATGATCAAAAGATTAGATGGGGTAGACAGTTAAAGCCTTTTTCCTAAGACGATGACATCAGGTTGTACGAGGATGTATAGCTACAAATTGAGGGGTGACAGGTTTAAGACTGATGTCAGAGGCAGGTACTTTACTCAGAGAGCGTGGAATGCCTTGCCTGCCAATGTACGTAACGCAGCCACATTAGGGGGATTTAAACAATCCTTGGATAAGTATTTGAATGATGATGGGACAGTGTAGGGAGTTTGTGTTAGATTAATTCACAGGTCGGTGCAACATCGAGGACCAATGGGCCTGTTCTGCGCTGTATTTACTATGTTCTATGAACACTTATATCTTTCCCCATTTCCTTAACCACACCCAGACACTACAGCCATCTTCATCGCTGTAACTTCCTCTACCCACTTCATCCTTCTCTATTTACGTACACTCCTCCAGCCGCTCTAACCATCCCTACCTCTGTGAAGTTCATCCATCATCGACGGTCTTCCTGACCTCTGTCACCTCCTCCAGCCTCTCCACACCTCCCTATATCGGTGACATCCTCCAACACCGAAACGTATTCTTATCTGCATAACCGCCACCAACACATACATATTCCAGCCCTCCACCGCTACTGATCTCTGTAATCGCCTGCAGTATCTTCAGTCCTTCGTATCACTGTGGCTTCCTTCATCACGAATATCCTTCTATATCTCTGGAACCCACTCTAACAATTACATACTAACCTCTCGCTATAAACTCCACAAGCTCCTCCACCCCTCCCTGCCTTTGGAAACATTTACAGCCCCTACAGCCTTCTCGAAGTTTGTAAAGTCTTCCAACACATTCATCCGTCCATATCTCGGTAACCTCCCTGTTCTCTTGCAGCTTCCCCACATCTGTAACACCCTTCTGAACCTATACCTCCATATCACTGTAACCTCATCTAACCTGAAGCTCCTCTATATCTCTGTGAAATTTTCACTATATTCATTGACAGTGCATTCACAATCTTTGGAATGGCGAATACTGAATACGCTGAGACCCTTTGAGGGATGTGTTTTCACATCATCTTAGTCCCAGATAAGTTGCCCCTTATCCTGAGATCTTGTCATCATGTTTTGGATTCCCAGACCCACAGAAATAATTTCTCAGCATCTGCCTTATCAAGCTCTTTCCACTCAGAAACCTTTGTAACTCAATCAAATCACTTCTCCATTTCCTGAGACTCAAGAATATTGACTAAATCTATTCACAAACGCAGCAAGGGACACTCAGATGCCAAACAGTGAAACATTATTGTATTATGTTTTGACAGGTATCAGACATTGCTGGCTGGACCATCATTTATTGCCCATACACCCTTGTTCTGATCATGGTGGCCGTGCGCTGCCCATTTGACCTGTTGCAGTCACTTTGGTGCAAGGTCACCCACAAAAATGTTAGGGAATGAAAGGCAGGATATTCATCAAGTGATACCCGTGAGACTGAGATATATTTCCAAGTCAGGATGGTCATTGACTTTGTGTAACTTGCAGGGTTAATGTTGCCATTGCTACTTCAGATGATCAAGGCTTGAAAGATGCTTTCGAATGGTCTTCGCTAAATGTCTGATATGTATCTTGTAGCTGGAACACACTGCTTCCTTTGAGAGTTGATGGTGGAAGTAGTTGAATGTTGTGGATGTCGTGGCAATCAAGCTGGACGACACATGTATCCTTTCTTATTCATGGGCAACATAGCTGATAGAGATATGGTCTTGGCTACTTTTTGGCAATACGACTTCAATTTGTTACAGTCAGTGACTCCATGTAATTTAAATGAACAATTATCTGCTGAAATGAGTTTGCAATTGGCTTCATGGTCGCCGTGGTATTGCCACGTGAAACACAAGACGTCTGCACTGGATGAGGTTGGTGCATCCCTTGCGCTTGATCCACAATTGAAGGAGATTATAACTAATTTGTTACATAACTCCTTTTACCTGCCTTTGGCACAAATCTCATGATCTTTCCTTCGCAAAAGGGTTTCTATCTCAGGTATTCAAATGTAAACAAAGAACGAAACAATACCAACCAAAACAGGCAACAAGATGGATGTTGAGTGGATAATCTGAAACGTGACAACTCAGTGTTGACTACAGAAGGCTTTAGAGGGACAATTTGAATGATGTGATAATGTCCTTCACTCATTGCCTTTGCTTCTGTTGAGAGAATATTTTCTTCAACAAAGACAATTATGCAGCTTTTTAAAGTAGGAAATAAAAGATGTAGATTGTGTTTGGCACGTGTCAAGGAGGTTGCAAAGGAAAAGTGGGAAATTGGGTGGAGGTAATAATGCTCAGTTCAAGAGCCAGTGACATCACTATGGGCCTTATTCACTCTAACAATACTATAATTATGAATGGACTCGTATGGATTAATTATTCACGAAAAGACAGGAAACAGAGTGAAGAATTTACAGTTAAATCTTATGTGGGATGTGTGCTGTGAGGAAGATGTAAATATTTATGAAAATTGAATGGGCTTCCACATGGGCAAGGTCATTGCAAATGACATGTAATGCAGAAACGTGAAGTTATCCACTTTATTGGAGAAATTAATGGGCATAATATTTCTTAAATTGTGAAACGTTGAAAAGTACTGATGTAAATAATACCCAAGGTGTCCTTGTCTACAAGCTGCTAACGTCTAACTTACAGGTGCAGTAGGCTATTTGGAAAGACAGTGGAATGAAAACTTTTATTATCAGAGGATGTAAGCACAAGAGGAGAGATGCCTTGCTTCAGCTGGAGAGGAACTTGGCCAGACTGCACCCGAGGAACTCTGAGCAATTTTGGTTCTTTCTCTCAGTAAATATTTTATTGCCATAGAGAGAGGAAAGGGAAGGGTCAGTAGGCTTCTACCAAGGACAATGGTATCAAAGAAATCCATGAGGAACTTGGCCTGTGTTTCCTGGTGTTTCAAGGAATGAAAATTATTTTCATTTGAAGTCACAGAATACTGATTAGATTCCTGCTTCTAACTAATTTCTGGCTATTCGTGTACCATTTATAAATTCAGTTGTATTCTGAACTGTGTCTCACTCCAATGGGAGACAGGTTGTTGTTCTCACAAACACAGGAACAGTAGCAGACTAGATATCATAAGGCACAGGAACCGGGTATGTTCTGCCTTTCAGTTCAAAGATGTTTGATCTGATAATCCCCAACTTCGCATTCCTGCATTTTCCCCGTCACCTATGATTCACTGACTGAATAAAAATATGTCTCTCCGCCTTGAAGATATTTTCAAAGTCTTCTGCAATTGATTGCCTCACTGATATGAGACTTGGTCGTCTTTATTTCCCTTGTTTATTTCTAGCGCCCTTTGTTGAACCGAAATTAAATGCCGACCTCTCCTATCGCACCTCCACTCTGTTCAAAAGCACAATGTTATGGTCATTGGTCCTAAAATTCTCTCCCAATCCTGCCTCGAACATATGACTGGCTTCATTCTCCACAATAAGACCCAGCAATGCACTATCCCTTGTTGTATCTTCTACATGTTGATATGAGAAGCTCTCAGCAATAAATTTCAACATATTTGTCTCCTCTTGAAAGCACATGACTGCACAATAAATGTTGAATATTGAAAAGCATAAATAGAATTACCCTCTTATTGTTTTATACATGACAGCAATTGGTTACACAATAGCTATTGTACTTTCTTCTAACTGGGCGTCTTAATATTACCCTCGCAATGTATCTATCATCTTTGTATTCCAGTCTCTATCCACGAAGCGTCAATTGAAGGCCCTTCCACAACATCATCCCTCTTTACTTCAGTAATTGACTCCTGTAACTTCCTCCTTCTTTTTCCAGGATCAGTTAAGAAAAAGCTTATCCAGATCTGGGGATGAATCTACTCTTTATTCTGCTACTCTTCACGATTCCAATAAGCCTTACTCCAAACTGAAGACTGATATGAAGGACGTATTTAACATATTCTCTGGATCCGCGCACAGGTTGCCTCATTGATCCCTAATACTCCTCCATTCTTTGCCGAGTTATCCTCTTCCCCAGGTATAGAGATAAAACACCCGCCGATGTTTTATCACACCACATTTTTGCTTTTCTACTGCTTTTCTTAATTTCAGTGTTACACTACCGACATTCTTATAGGGGTTCCATTCATCTGCTCAATTTATAGCTGCTTTAAGCTTCTCTTTACTTTGTTATTCAGCTCTGAACATTTGCAGATGTTGAAGGTCCTGTGGGCTCGATTTCCTTCATTGGATCTCAGATTGTAAAATATGGGCTGATATTCTGATCAAATCCATTTTGAGCACGAACACCCCTCCCCACTCCACACAGTTCGACTACAGCTTTACATAGAATTAGCATTGCAACATTTAAAAGGCATCTGGATGTGTATATGATTAGGAAGGATTTGGAGGGATATGGGCCAGGTGCTGGCAAGTGGGTCTCAATTCGGTTGGGTCCAACAATGCACCATCCCTTGTTGTATCTTCTTCATACTGATATAAGAAGCTCTCAGCAATAAATTTCAACATATTTGTCCTCTCTTAAAAGTACGTGACTGTCCCAATAAATGTTGGATATTGAAAAGCATGAACCGAATTACCCTCTTATTGTTTTTATACACTACAGCGATTGGTTTCACATTGACTCATGTATTTTCTTCTAACTGGGGATCTATAATATGACCCTAGCAATTAGCTGTCATCTTTTTATTCCAATCTCTATCTTTGAAGTCTCAGTTGAAGGCCCATCCAAGATATTGTCCCTCGTTACAGCAGTAATTGATTCCTTAATTAATAAAACAACACCAATTCCTGCCTATAGTTCCTTTGCTACAGAATATAGAGTTGCCAATCCTAACCTCCTCCAACCACATCTCTGATGGCAAAAAATGTCACAATTTCACATGTAAATCTATTCCCTTATCACATCTGTCTGACATGTAATATTCCTAGCACCAAGGTAAAGGACATCCAGCCTGGAATATAACACCAGGAACAGTCTGTACCTCGTCTGTATTTCGGAGTTCTATAACCATTCACTGTTTGTTATCAGACTTCCCAATCTATAAACCAAAACTGTAAATCTATGACTGTAAGAAGCAATATTTGTTGAATTATATATATATATATATTTTAAAATGATGCATCAAATGCCACTTTCCCAAACTGAGCGATCACCTCATAATTTCCCCACCCCCCACCCCCTCAGTGTGCAGAGGGGACAGCCTCAGTCATGGGCAGCGTTGATTAAGTCTCTCCACAAGTGCATGTGCTCCCAACGATGCTGCTGGAGTGTGCAGGGTACCGGCTTGTGCTGACCCTTTGTAAACAAGAATCACTCTCCCTCTAGTAATGCAAACCTGCCTCTCATCATGTGGCATTTCTCACAGAAAATGGTTAGTGCCTTCCTATGTTTTCCATTCCATGATCCCCAGGACATTGGGAATCAAACTGGCTCAGGAAGTCAGCACCATCTGGAGCACTGAAATGGAAAGCAGTCAATTAGTGGTTTGAACAGCCCATTATGGAGTGGACCAACTGAGATGAAGCACAGACTGCTTCTCCCAGCTAGTGGATTCTCATTAATTGGTGAAAGGGGGAGGGAGTGAGGTGAGGAAGCTAGGGAAGGGCGTTCTGTGGAGACTTGCATTTATGGTGCCCATTGTTACATTCAACTGAGTGTCTGTACAATGAGTGTGTAGTGACATACGTCAGACAAAATCCACACAGTTCAGTTATTAAAGTGGTTTTCGGCTTGGCATTTGCTGCTGTTTCCCTCAGATGCAGTCTGCAGGACTGATCTTGATCGAAACCCACTCAAAAGCAGTTTGGGTGACCATTGTATTAATCTCTGACCATCTGCACAGAAGTTCAATTTTATTTTGACACTGATGAATGTGAAGGTGACATATAATGCTTATTGCTTTAAAATGTTTAGTGTGAGAAAGTCAAGCTGTGAATTTCTTCATCCTGGGTCTGGTGCAGGGTGCAAATATCTGGAATCTAAGAGGAAGGCCAGATGCTGTCAAGTGGTTTGTGCAGTGTGTTCTGGCAAGACATGCCCATACATCTGCTCCCTGGAGCAGGCTGAGACTGAAGATGAATTTCTAAGCCCTGTTTCTAACACCTGCAGTGTTCTGCAAGGATCTGTTTTGGGAACATTGCTGTTGTCATTTTTATAAATGACCTGGAGGAGGGGCTAGAAGTTTGGGTGAGCAGGTTTGCGGATGATACAAAAGTCGGTGGAATTGTTGACAGTGAGGAAGGATGTGTCAGGTTACAGCGGTATATAGATAAGTTGCAGAGGTGGGCAGAAAGGTGGCAAATGGACATCAATGTAGGTAAAAGTGAGATGTTTCACTTTGGTAAGAGTAACAAAAAGATGGGGTACTGGGCTAATGCTCGGATACTTGGTAGTGTGGATGAGCAGAGGGATCTTGGTGTCCATGTACACAGATCTTTGAAAGTTGCCACACAGGTAAATAGTGCGGTGAAGAAGGCATATGGCGTACTGGCTTTTATTGGTAGAGGAATTGAGTTCCGGAGTCCTGAGGTAATGTTGCAGTTGTATAAGACTCTGGTGCGGCCGCATCTCGAGTATTGTGTGCAGTTTTGCTCGCCATACTATCACAAGGATGTGGAGGCACTGGAACGGGTGCAGAGGAGATTTACCAGGATGTTGCCTGGTATGGTAGGAAGATCGCACGAGGAAAGGCTGAGGCACTTGGTGCTGTTTTCATTGGAGAAAAGAAGGTTTAGGGGTGACTTGATAGAGGAGTACAAGATTATTAGGGGTTTAGATAGGGTTGACCATGAGAACCTTTTTCCACAAATGGAGTCAGCTATTACGATGGAGCATTGCTTTAAATTAAGGGGTGGTTGGTATAGGACAGACGTTAGGGATAGATTCTTTACTCAGCGAGTCGTGAGTTCATGGAATGCCCTGCCAGTAGCAGTGGTGGACTCTTCCCCCTTTATGGGCATTTAAACGGGCATTGGATAGACATATCCAATAGTGGGCTAGTGCAGGTTAGGTGGGCTTGGATCGGCGCAACATCGAGGGCCAACGGGCCTGTACTGTGCTGTACTTTTCTATGTTCTATGTTTGTTGGTCAGTCATCAGTACCTAATTTGGATAGGATTTGTGTCTACACTAAGACCAGAGATAGGCTATTGTGTAGTTTTCCCCTGCCCAGGGTGGGCGGCAAATGATGTATTGTGAAAGTAATTTTGAATAACTGCCCTGACCCAGGTTGTAAGGTCTCTGGACTGGTTGAGGTGCAGGCCCATGTGTCACTTAATATTACAGGCAGCTGTGATTTCCAGTAGCACTATGCCTGAATTCAGATCCTATGGAATCTATTAATTATGTAGGTCGTGATTGCTAGTGATGAATTTCCCGGTATGAACAAAAATAAAATATCTACTGTGTTTTGTAAACTGGGGACAACAATAACATTTGAACTCCTATTATGTCACATAACAATACCTGCATTATCTCTGAGAACAACTACATTGTTACTATATAGGAGAAAGTGAGGGCTTTCAGATGTTGAAGATTAGAGTCAAGAGTGTTGTGCTGAAGAAGGGATTCTGCCCGAAACGTGGACTCTCCTGCTCCTTTGATATTGCCTGACTTGCTGCGCTTTTCCAGCAACACGTTTTTAAGCATTGTTACTATATGTTTGGAACTAAAACTTAAACTCATTACAAAACTTTATGATACAAAAATAAAAGAAAACTACATGTTATTTTATATTGAGCCGAGAATATTTGCCTCATTTTTGTACGATCACAATTAAATATTCAATGCCATAATTCAAATGAATACATTCTCACTCTAACATTTCGAAAGTTGTTTGCCTCTAAACCATTACTTATTCACAGTGAGCAAACAATTCAACAATCAAATAGATTTAGCATTCTTATGAATTAAAATATAATTAACCAATTTAATTTCTCACTGAGCTTTAGCTAATTGCAAAGAATTTAAGAATGACAATTATTCAATATTCACTTCGAATATGCATCTTCGTTAATAATTTGTGTTATTAAATAGTATTTGTTACGAAGCCAAAGCACATATCCAAATTAAAATGACATTGTTTTCTGAACATTGAAGTAAACTCAAATTACAGGTGCAGCTGCCCAAATGGAAGGACTGGGAGATGAACTCTTACAAAATGGATAGATGAAGCAATTGGATGTTAAAGGGATACCTGAGTTTTGTTTGCTGTTTTCACAACAATCCAAGTTTAACCAAATAGTTTAAGCTATGTCCGGGATACTAAAACCCAATCGAATTTGAATTTATTGTTTTGATGACATCAGACCAGTGACGGGGAAAGATGTTGGGGGTATAAAAAAGAGTGGGCATTTTGAAAATTGGTTAGAGCTACTGCCACGGAATAACAGAACAACTGCTGAAGAGTCGAAGAGCTAA